>NW_011494726.1:177682-181830 GCF_000754665.1 Bison bison bison
GGAGAAGGGGACAACAGAGGATGAGATGGTTGGATGGCATCACCAACTCGATGGACATGAGTTTGAGTAGGCTCCGGGAGTTGGTGATGAACAGGGAAGCCTGGCGGGCTACAGTCCATGTGGTTGCAAAGAGTTGGACACAACTGAGCGACTGAACTGAACTCACACTCGCTTTATAACTGAGCAGGTACGTTCAGTTTTGCCCATGCGTTTTTGGCTTGGCTGGAATGTTTCCTCCATTTCTAGCAACTCTAGAGAGTCTCAACAGGCTGGCATTGCCCCCCGAGAGGAAGCTCTGTAAATGTGTAGGGAGCTTATGGCTAAGATGTTTAGAGAACACAAGCTACATGGGACAAAGGATAGGGAGCAGGGAAACAAGCAATCTCGATTAAAATGCAGAGGAATCCCGTACAAAAACGAACAGCACAGATCCCTCATACCTCCCGAACACCTCAGAATACAGACACACTTTGATACATGTACACTGACACATTTTTTCAACAGATAAGCATAGTCTGGTTACTTTGGCAGGTGATTTCGGAGAGGGGGGCATAAGTGGGATAAAGACACTGTTTAGAAATCACTGAATAGGTTACTCATCCTGCTTATTCTTTCTATTCAATGTCCTATAGCATTTCCAACTGTGTATTTGGGTAAAAAGGATTTGGCAGCTTCCCAAGTGGCTCAGTGGTAAAGAATCCGCCTGCCAGTGCAGAAAATTCACGAGACTTGGGTTCAATCCCTGGGTTGGGAAGATCCCTTGGAGGAGGAAATGGCATCTCACTCCAGTTTTCTTGCCTGGAAAATCCCATGGACAGAGGAGCCTATCGGACTACAGTCCATGAGGGCGCAAAGAGTTGGACACACCTGAATGACTGAGCTTGCACGTATATGCAAAAAGATTTTAGTGCCAAAAGGCAGTTACTGCAGAAATACTAAAACTGGTCACAAATACGTACCAGATGTAAGCCTGAGTATTATGCACCTGGAAAAGGCACTTGAAACAGGGATATTGCTGACTTTCTTCAATAGAAAAAAAGGACTTAAAACTTTTGGGATTTTTTTTTTTTTCTGTACCATATGGCTTGTGGGATCTTAGTTCCCCAACCAGGGATTGAACCCAGGCCCTTGGCAGTGAAAGAGCAGAGGCCTAACCACTGAACCACTAGGGAAGTCCTTTTTTAAAAATTTTTTTTTACTGAAGTATATAGTTAATTTACAATGTTGCACCAATCTCTGATGTACAGCAAAGTGACTAAGTTATACACATACATTCTTTTTTTATATTCTTTTCCATTATGGTTATCACAGAATACTGAATATATTCTCTGTGCTATACAGCAGGACCTTGTTGATCATCCATCCTAGGCTTAAAGTTTTTAACTAACATTAATACCATCTTACAATTTTGTTGTTTGCCTGTGTAACACAATAAAAAAATTTATGCTGTGAAAGTTACACAGGAAAATTCCTTTCTGGAAGGGTGGGGGATGCTGTTGTTTTCCAGACTTGTTCTCATATTGTCCCCCGTGTTTATCTGTAATCCATTCTCTGTTCCCCACCACCCATCAGAAGATATGGGCTCCAGGGCTTTGCAAGAACTCTAGAAGTGGACAGGATGCCTTAATGTGTGGTGGGATTGAAATACGGGAGTTATCTTTTCTATAAAACTGTATCAATACCTCATCCAGGCAGGAAAAGAATTTGCCACTACTCAGAAAAAGGACCCAGCTCATCTGCAAGAGTAACTATTTCCTTGTTCTCTCCACTGGGCAAGTCCATAAGTTCATTTCCCTCCTCTTATACAAATCAGTCTGCTCTGTTACTACTTAACATTAGACTTCTGTTAGTATCCACCCACTCATTTTCCTGTGTTTCTTGAATGGAACGGTTTCTGTTCTTCTTACTGCTCTTAAATTTAAACTCATTCATGATGTTAGGTACAGGTGTCTGATTACTTCATTACATCTCTAAGTTGAAAAGCTGGAGCATTTCTATATTGACACATATATTACTTAATTATAAATAATTATCCTTATATTTCTCCATCATATCACAAATATTATACTGATTCTTTTTAAATTACGGGCATAAGTAGATTTTAGTATCTATGAGGTTCATTCCAAAAAGATAATAAGTATAAAAAAATTTGTATTGGTAAGGCAGCAATGGATCTGATATGACTGAAAAACACTGGCCTAGCTCAACAACAGATTTATGTCAAATTCATAATATATTATCTTTTATATTTGAAAATGTTATTCAAAGTCACACATATTGTATCACTTAACCTTCACAACCAACTTATGGGGCAGGTATTTGATCTCTACTGTATAGATAAGAAAACTAAACAGAGAGGTTATGTTACTTGTCCAAGGTCACAGAGCTAGCGAACAGGAAGCCAGGATTCAAACCTGGGCATCAGGCTCCAGAATCCAAGCTCCTAAATATTAAGCAAGAAAGTGTGAAAGTGTTAGTCGCTCAGTTGTGTCTGACTTCTCGCGACCCCATGGACTGTAGCCCACCAGGCTCCTCTGTCCATGGAATTTTCCAGGCAAGAATAATGGAGTGGGTTGCCATTCCCTTCTTCAGGGGATCTTCTCGACCCAGGAATTAAACCCAGGTCTCCCGTACTGCAAGCAGATTCTTTACTGTCTGAGCCGACTAAGCACACTGCCTGCCAAATTCCACCCATTCTTCAAGGCCCAAGGTCAGAAGTTACCTCCTCCAGGAAAGCAGTCCTGGCGTCACCAGTTGAAAATGGTGGACCTACCACTGATCCCAGTTCTTTGCCAGAAGTAGGTATGGCTCTTCTGCTTTGGAATCAAAAAGACTTAGCTCCTAAGCCTGGCTTTGCTGTTTACCAACCAAGTGGCTCTAAATGAGCTAACCTCTCCAAATCTGTTTTCTCATCTATAAAAGTAAAACAACACTCCTCTCTCAAAGGGTGTATGTGCTGATTAAATGGCACAACATGTAAAGTATCTAGCACACAGCAGGTGCTCAATAAAGGCCAATTCCTGTTCTCTAATCCCATACAGCCCTGTATTTTCTTGCATGATTGTCCTGTTCAGCGATTTAACATTCTTTTCTATGTCTCTTCTAAGCAGTTACATTCAAACCTCACAGGAGGCAAGGAATATCTTAGAGCTCTTCACCATCTCCACGTGGGTGGGTCAACAGCATCTTGGATGGATAACTTGTGAATGAAACAGAGAGAGAGGCAGCATCCCAGGGTGAGTCATACCTGGAGGAGTTGAGTGGCTGTGGCTCTCTGCTCGGGGCTCTTGACAAGACACTGCTTCACAAAATCCATGAAGCTATCTGACCACAGTTCCGGCTTTCGGAATGTGGGGGGTGGGTTGGTAGGAATCATGAAGATGGCCTGGTTGGAAAGAAAAAAAAAATGATTTGGCAAAATAAAAGTGATACTCCAATAAAAATGACTAGACATAATTTCGAAGTTTGATAAAATGATTTTCCTCTTCTCCTCTATAAGCCCATCCTAATTGCAACGAAAATCTAAGTATCTCAAAGTAGGAAGTATGACCGTTAGAGCAGGAGTCCCCAAGAACCAGGCTGCACAGCAGGATGAGCAGTGGGCAGATGAACGAGGCTTCATCTGAATTTATAACTACTCCCCATCATTCACGTTACCACCTGAGCTCCACATCTTGTCAGAACAGTGGCAACATAATAAAAGAAATGTGCTTGAATCATCCTGAAACCCACACCCACCCCAACCAGAGTGTGGAAAAATTACCTTCCATGAAACCAGTCCCTGGTGCCAAAAACGTTGGGAACTGCTGAGTTAGAGAATCTGACAGAGCTCTCCTGCTCCCTCCGCTTCTCTTCTCCCTCCCCCTCTGGCATATGTATTCTTGTCCCCTAAACAATAAACAGTCCATCCTAAAGGAAATCACTCCTGAATATTCACTGGAAGGACTGATGCTGAAGCTGAAGCTCCAACACTTTGGCCACCTGATTCGCAGAATTTGACTCACTAGAAAAGATCATGATGCTGGGAAAGATTGAAGGTGGGAGGAGAAAGGGACGACAGAGGATGAGATGGTTGGATGGCATCACCGACTCGATGGGACATGAGTTTGAGCAAGCTCCAGGAGCTGGTGAAGGACAGGGAAGGCTGG
>NW_011494726.1:181930-228458 GCF_000754665.1 Bison bison bison
CCTGGCGTTTCAGCTTCACGTCCATGGCTTCATTAATCAAGTCCCGCAGTATGGACACTCCTTTGGCACTCTTGACAAACGGGTGCTTCAACAAGAAAGTTGAAGATGGTTTATGCGGCACTGGTGCCAAAATACCAGCCAGCACAGAGGAGGCCCTCTATAGTCTCTACTGAACCAACCAGTGCATCTAATCATTCTCTTTATGCTTTGGACAACAGCCAACCCTAACTCACACTCTCACCTGATGCGAAGAACTGACGTATTGGAAAAGACCCTGATGCTGGGAAAGACTGGAGGCGGGAGGAGAAGGGGACAACAGAGGATGAGATGGTTGGATGGCATCACCGACTCGATGGGACATGAGTTTGAGCAAGCTCCAGGAGCTGGTGAAGGACAGGGAAGGCTGGTGTGCTATAGCCCACGGGGTCGCAAAGAGTCGGACAGGATTAAGTGACCAAATTGAACTGAAACAATATCCAGAGAGCTTTGTTTGTTTTTTGCTGACCATGTTGCCTTTCAAAGTGAAAAGGCGAGCTCTAAGAGCATCGATATCCTGAACATGACCTCAGCTGTCAAATGTCCCTCCTTCCTGAAAGTTACCCCCACCACTGGACACAAGTGGTAACTGCGAGGAGGTCATAAGCCCAGAAGTCCCCCCAAATCACAAAGGATTCACCACCCTCCAAGCCACGCCAACTCTACCTACATACTTGAAAATTAAAAACTGACCCACTACATTACATTGAAATTCTACGATTTCAAAAAAGAAACCTACAGGAGATATTGCAAGTTCCATTCCAGACTGCTGCAGTAAAGTGAATATCACAATAAAGCAAGTCGCATGAATTGTTTTGGTTTCCCAGTGCATATGACAGTTAGACTTACCCTATTCTGTAGTCTATAAGCATGCACCAGTATTATATCTAAAGAAACAATGTATATACCTTTAAAAATTACTTTATTGCTAAAAAATGCTAACATTCAACTGAGCCTTCAGGGAGTTATTTTGCAATAGTAACATCAAAAATCATTGATCACAGATCACCATCATGAAGAGGTCTAAAATATTGTGAGAATTACCAAAATGTCACACAGAGAGATGAAGTGAGCAAATGCTGTTGGAAAAATAGCACTGACAGACTTTCTTGATGCAGTTTTGCCATAAACCTTCAATTTGAAAAAATCCAATAAGGCAAAGTGCAGTAACATAAGGTACGCTTGTAAAATTATTTATTGAGTTTCCAATAGAAAAGGTACAGATTTAAAAAAAATAAAACTCTTTGCAATAAGCAGCCTAAATTATGTTATTTGAATCTAAAAATAAAGCCAGTAAATCTTCCCATCCTTCTCCATTTCTGTCCCCCCAGAAAGAGAGGTGCTTACCTTTGGGCATGTGAATAACTTAAAAAAAAAAAAACCTGTTAAGTCTATTAGCAGAAGGACTGCTTAATCAGAGAAGAGGAGGAGCTGAGTTGGGTGGTATGGAAAAGACTCTGGAGCCTCTGAGGAAGGCAGGGGTCCAGATCTTGTAACAGTGCTGTGCTGAGGTGTTCTGGGAGTGGGGAAAGTCAGGAAAACGCTTAATGTAGAAACACTGAAGGAGTGTCAATGGAGACACCTGTGGGCTCTTCACATTCCAGAACTGGATGTAGGTCAGGGAGCACAGAGCCTCTAGAAATCACACATGTAAATCCCTACCCAGGCCAGGCAGGAAGACAACAAATGAATCCAGCCGGGTGTTAGCGATATGAGTCGAAAAGAATACTCTGCTTTCCTCTTAAGGCTAGTGTAAGAAACAGAGAAAACACGGCAATACATTATGACTGGTACGGGTGAACAGGGAACCGTGGCGGGCAGTGCAAAGCCCACGCCCTGTGTAAAGGAGAGGACTGCTTCACAGCTCCAGTTAACGTTGTTACGTTAAAATGTGAGCACCTGGGGACTTCCCTGGTGGTCCAGTGATTTAGACTCCGTGCTTCCAGTGCAGGGGGTGTGGATTCAATCCCTGGTTAGGAAACTAATATCCCACATGCTGTGGAACACGGTCAAAAATTCAAAAATAAATGTAAAACAATTTAATATGTGAGTGCTTGAATTACTAAAAACATACACTGCACAAGTCAAACCAATCAAGTCCTGCCAGAGGGATATCAATACACAACCTCTAGAATGAACAGGGGTGGATTACATTTGACTTAATTAGTGATTACAACTAGTGGAAGTGTATCATCTGAAGTCTAGATTGACACTTCTCAATTATTTACAATTAATTCGTTTACTGTTTGGTACCTAACCAAGACACTCATTTAACTCAGTTTCTCATTATCACCAGTAACTGACCATCCCACTGGTTTTCTGTCCATTCCCTTACCCTCATTGGATGGATATCAGCATATGGAGGCTTTCCTTCAGCCATTTCTATGGCTGTTATTCCCAATGACCAGATGTCTGCTACACAGTTGTACCCAATTTCCTGGATCACTTCTGGAGCCATCCAAAAAGGTGTTCCTATCACTGTATTTCGCTTGGCCATGGTATCCTGAAATAGAAAGGAGAGAGATCAACATTAATCATTCAAACTGTTGAGAAAGAGTCCCTTCTAACAATAGTAATTGTCATGGGCTTGAAATACATATACAAACCATACTTAAACACGATCAAGTAAGTAAGTCACAAAACAAATTCAAATGACATTGAAACATAAAAGATTCTCAATCAATTATTAAAACACAAAAGTAACTGTCAACCAGTTAATGAAACACCAAAATGAGATTGACAAAAATTAAAAAGATTACTAATAACTCATATGGATAATAGCATAGAAAAAAATCAGGTACCAAAATACAATGATAAAGGAACACAAGTTGGTACAATGTTTTAGTAGGCAATTCAGCAATATTTATTAACTTTAAATGTCCATATCCTTTGACTGAAATCTAGTTCTAGAAATGTATCCTACATATAAGTATCCCAAGATAGATGCACAAGTATTGTAAAAATAATAATAATAGAAGGGCTGGAAAAGGAGCATCTGTCCATTCATTTGTAAAACTATACACTTGAATTCCTAACTTATACTTTCAGCAAAATAGGTTAAAATTTTAAACGTAAAGAACAAAATCCAAAAAGCACTCAAGGAAAGTACAGATTAATAATTATATAAGGTTGGAGCAGAAAAGGACTTTTAAAACATGACATCATGAAGATGGGAGTATTTTTCAAGTTGATTTATGATTGAACACAACCTCAACACAATTCCATTCAATCCCAACCAAAATCTAAATGAAGTTCCACTGCTTATTCTTATTTTTATTGCTTGTGAGTTTAGTGTCATATCCAAAAAATCACTGCCAAGACCAAGGTCAAGGAGGTTCCCCCCTATGTTTTCTTCTAGGAGTTTTTGGGTTTGAGACCTTCCATTTATTTTAATCCATTTTGAGTTAATTTTTGTGAGTGGTGTAAGAAACAGGTGTAGTTTTACTCTTCTGCATGTGAGTACCAGCTTTTCCCAAGAACACTGATTAGAGACCAGCCTTTCCTCGTCGCACACTCTTAGCTCCCTTGTCAAATGTTAACTGCCTATATAAGCACGGGTGTATTTCTGGGTTCCTGACTCCAGTCCACTGGTCTATGTGTGTATTTTTATGCCAATACTATATTGTGTTGATCACTTTAGCTTTTGAACATAGTTTGAAATCAAGAAGTACGAAGCCTCCAGCTTTGTTCTTCTTTCTCGGGACTGGTTTGGATATATGGGGCCTTTTCTAGTTCCATATGAATTTCAAGACTGTTATTTTCTATTTCTGTGAAAACCATCAATTACTAAAAACAACTGATACTTTAAATTTATAATATCTTTTACACAGCACCAAAAGAATTTTTCTTTTCAATTTGGTTTCCTTATTAAGATTGTAATTTAGGTAATACTGTTTGGTATTGTTTACTTATGTGTTAACAACAAAATCTTTTGAAGGGCCCACAAATCACAATATGGAGTAAGTTCCTGAGGTGGTGGTGGTTGTTTTTTTTTTAAATAACATCAAAGCAATTTTTTAATTGTTTTTCATTTAAATTTTTTAAAAATAAAAAATCCACACGATACAGCTCTAAAAAAACTATATATGCATATAGCTTTCTACGACCCAGTTCAGTTCAATCGCTCAGTCGTGTCCGACTCTTTGCGACCCCATGAATCGCAGCACGCCAGGCCTCCCTGTCCATCACCAACTCCCAGAGTTCACTCAGACTCACGTCCATCGAGTCGGTGATGCCATCCAGCCATCTCATCCTCTGTCGTCCCCTTCTCCTCCTGCTCCTACTACCCAAGAAACCTGATACATGACATTGCTGCAAATTTTTGTATAGATCTGTCTAGAACTCGGTTTTCTACACATATTTCACACATCTCATGTATTTTACAAAATCAGATAATTTTAGACATCCTGTTTTGAAAGCATAGTGTTTTTCATTGCCATGCACTACTGAGGTAGGAGGAAAATCAAGAGCCTGTGTTTTGGAACCAAATGAGGAGCATGCTTTCAGTAAAGCAGATGCCAACTGCTACCTAGAGGCTGAATGAGATGACATTATGTCTTATTCAAGGAAAGCTGATTAGATTTAATTTTTATTCCTTTTGTAAATATGATGATGTAGACCAAAAGAATTTAAACGTTCACTCTATCATTTCTTGCTTTAGCTTTTATTTTTTTCAAGCTAAACAGAGTTAAACTATGGTACCTGAGCCCCAGGAAAGGATCTAAAATAATCTACCAGCTCATTTGTAACCTATTGGCACATTCTTTAATTTTTTAAAACACAATTATATCAAATATTACACTTTTAAATAAATAATGAAAAAGAACAGTTCTCAAGAAAGACCTGAAAGTTACCAACACAAGTAACACTTTCACTTACTGTAAGTTGACCTGCTACCCCAAAATCTGCAAGTTTTGCATGACCTTCTGTATTGAGCAAAATATTTCCTGCTTTGATATCTCGGTGTATTTTTCTCATAAAATGAAGATATTCCAGTCCCTTAAGTGTTGACTGTAATATTGTAGCTATTTCATCTTCTGTTAACTGAAAAAATGAGAAATTAAAATTCTATTAGTTTACATCAGCACATTTGAAAAAGGAGAAAAAATTTCGATTCAAACTCCTCTCCTAGAATATAAATAAGATCTTACTCAAGGTGTAAAATAGCATTTGACAGCTTATAGTACCATTGCGGAGAAGACAAGGGCACCCTACTCCAGTGCTCTTGCTTGGAGAATCCCAGGGACTGGGGAGCCTGGTGGGCTGCCGTCTATGGGGTCACACAGAGTTGGACATGACTGAAGCGACTTAGCAGCAGCAGCAGCAGCAGCAGCAGCAGTACCATTGCTATGCTGACTACTCCCAAAGTTATATTTCCAGGCCAGATCTCTCCCCAAAAATCAGATTTATATATCTTCCCACACCAGCTGAATACCTAACAAGCATCATAAGCATAACATGTCAAAATCAAATTCTTTATTTTTACCACCACCCTACCCCTTTCCATACCACCCACCTACTCTATTCTTCACACGTTCTTCTCTCTCTCAGTAAAAGGCAATTTAATTCTTCTAGCTGCTCTGGTCAAAAATCTTGAAGTCATCCTTGACTCTTCTCTATCTTCAAACTATATGCAATTATATCCTCTGGGTTCACCCTGATTTAAACCACCATCATGCCTTGCCTGAATTATTCTAATAATCTCCTAATGGGTCTCGCTGCTTCTGCCCTTAACCTTATAGAATGTATAGTCCACACAGCAGCCATAACTAACCTTTTAAAATATAAGCCAGGGACTTCCCTGGTGTTTCAGTCCATAAGACTCTGCTCTCCCAACACAGGGAGCCTGGGTTCGATCCCTGGTCAGGGAACTAGATCCCACATGTTGCAACTAAGATTCAGTTCAATATCTGCTCAAAATCCCCATGGCTTCCTAAGTCACTCAGAAGGAGAGCCAGTCCTCACTAAGGCCTCACCCTATCTGGCTCCCAGCTACCTTCATCTTCTACCACTTTCTACCTCTTCATCCTGTTTCAGCCACATAGGCTTCCCTGCTGTTCCTCAAACACTCTAAACACACTCCCACTTCTGGGCCCTTTTATCTGTTCTCTCTGCCTGCAGTGCCCTTCAACCAGATTTCTGGATGAGATGGTTCCTTACGTCATTGCCTCTGCTCAAATGTCACCTCATTAGGAAATCAGAGAGGCCTTTGCTAGCTCCCTCCACTCCTAGATCATTCTCTATCCCCTTATCCTGCTGCTGGTGCTGCTAAGTCGCTTCAGTCATGTCTGACTCTGTGCGACCCCAGAGACGGCAGCCCACCAGGCTCCCCGGTCCCTGGGATTCTCCAGGCAAGAACACTGGAGTGGGTTGCCACTTCCTTCTCCAATGCATGAAAGTGAAAAGTGAAAGTGAAGTCGCTCAGTTGTGTCCGACTCTTAGCGACTCCATGGACTGCAGCCCATCAGGCTCCTCCATCCATGGGATTTTCCAGGCAAGAGTACTGGAGTAGGGTGCCATTGCCTTCTCCATCCCCTTATCCTGCTTATAGCTTAATGCAACACTATCACCATCTCACATACCATACATAATCTGTATACCTATTCATGTGACGTCTTCCCTATTACACACGTGAACTCCATTTTAAAATGCCTTTGATTAGGTTACTACTGAATTCCAGCACCAAGAAAGCCTCCTGGCACATAGTAGGTCCTGAAAAAAATATCTGTTAAATGATGATGAATAAATGTAAGCAAAAATGCAGGAGACTGACACAGAATACCTGATCAGTCCAATGCTGACTCTGTGCTGATCCCAGCCCAGTTCTAAACAAACTCAATCAACAGACTTTGAATCAGTACCCCTCATGACAAACAACTCACAATTAGAAGAGAATAGGCAGTGGTGCAAAAAATACGTGATTTGGGTTTAGAAAGATCTAGTCTTTAGCCTTGGCTCTACTTCCTCAATATGACTTGGGCAAGTTATCTAGTAATGTCTCTGAATCTCAGTTTCTCAATCTAGAAAAATAGGCAAATCATCTTTTTTCAAGAGTGTCACAAAAATCAAACGATACATTAAGGCATGGAAGAATTCATGGGGTTTAATAACTAGAAAATGCACTTCTACAAGAGCAGGGACATTGTTCTACTGACTACTGGATCCCAAAGGCCTAGATCAGTGTTCTAGAAATACTTACTAAATGAATAAACAAAGAGTTTACGCAACTGAACTGCAACTAGAAACCATGACTCCTAGCTTTTCTCCCAGCCACCACAGTAACAGCACACTATCTTTCACAGAGAGGAATCTGATGAGGAGGACTTAGTGGAAGTTAACCTGTGAACACCTGGGTAGAAGGAGAAAACCCAACCAACTTTAAACACTCAGAACTCATTGCTGGGCTTTCCTGGTGGCTCCGTGGTGGAGAATCTGCCCACCAATGCAGGAGACACAGGATCAATCCCTGATCCAGGAAGATCCCACATGCCATGGGGCAACCAAGTCCATGCAGCACAACTACTGAGCCTGTGCTCTGGAGCATGAGAGCCGACACTACTAAAGCCCACGCGCCTTAGAGCGCGTGCTCCACAACAAGAAAAGCCACCGCAATGAGACGCTTGTGCTCTGCAACTAGAAAGTAGCCCCCACTTGCTGCAACTAGAGAAAAGCTGGCAGAGCCAAAAAATAAAAAAGAACTCATGACCTAGCTAAGATTTGATAGTCATTTTTCCCCCAGTAAGAAACAAGTAAACCACTTCACTGGACTAGGTTGGTTGGTATTGAAACTGCCACATTTAGTAGACATCAAAAAGCAGAGAGGGGAAAGAACCATGGAAAGGGGGAGATGCAACAGCCATCTGTCTAGATACATCAGTAGGAGAGTGTGCGTGAATACAGGGCAGAGAAAAGAAGGCAGTGTGAGAGCCCAGCGCGGCTGCATGATTCCAGAAGGTAAACTTACCGTTTTATTTCGTAATCGAATAATATCAGATACAGAACCAGCCCCACAGTACTCCATCACGATCCACAAGTCTGTGTTCTTAAAGTAACTGCCGTAATATTTGACTACATGAGGGCTAGGGAGAGAGACAATACTAATCAGTGGAACAACCTTCAAACATCCCTATGAATTCATGCTGTAAAATACGTGAAAATCCATTTCTCAGCTCCAAAGATCAGTTATTTATGTTTAAGGTTCAAACGGGCACCCTCTTGGTAAGAAATTAAAGTAGTATTGATTTCTGGAGGGCAGTAAATAACAGCGGTGCAAAAACTGTGTAGGTTCCTTAACCCAGCGTTTCTAAGTCTGCACCTCACCCTAAGAAAAGACACACAGATTTCAAAAAGAAAGAGTTACCATGGTCACAGAACTGCTTAAAAAACTGAAAATTTAGAAACCATCCAAATGTCTGACATTAGGGAGTTTATTTAAGAAATAATGATATATCCGTATAAAGGAATAACCACAAATCCATAGAAAATGTAATAGAAGAATACTTGATGAGAAGATTCTGCTTACCAAAAAACAAACAAAAAATGCAGGTTACATAACAGACAGCACAGTATAACTCCAAAAAGACATACGGAAGGACATGTATGCCAAGGAGTATTTAACAATGATTATCTCTCCAAAGGGAAATGTGGTTTTCCTTTCTTATTTGCATTTTCCCAAGAAGTCACATATACTTTGTAATAAGGAAAAATAAAACTACACTACAATCTATTGTAAGGGAAAAATACTCAGAATCAGACCTGAAATATAGAATCTTGAAGAAAGATTTCAGGAAAAAGTCAAAATCCCTTTAAAATGAAATAATTAAAAAAAAAAAAAAGAATGTGTCTTCTGAAGCTACCAGCTGTACCTAGCTAGATCATTATCAGAGCTAAGTAATATTGCACAATGTAGTAACGGAAGAGGCAAAAACCAACTCAGCTGATCTAACTCTCAAAATTTCAAATGCCCCTTCATCCTTGGGAAACATGCCAAAATGACAGGATATCAGGAAAACACACACACACATGCAAAATGAATATTAATGAAGAAATGGATGAATAACTCTCTTAAGATACATATCACCACATCTGTGCTGCCGTCTCTGAATTTCTATAGTGTTTCTATAGTACTGTCTCCATAAGGCAATTACTGCCAGGTATTCACTGCTGGAATATATCCTATACCATCATGCATCATCAACTATATAAGCCTGGCCTGTCCAACTACAGTCTGCAAACTCCAGGAGGACAAGCGTGCTGCCCTGTATTTCTCTGTATTCCTTATGACGTTTAGCACAGAGTAGGCTCTTTGAAATCCCTCATCTTTAGAGACATGCATACACTGTGTTTGAAACACAGCTCTTATACAGCCTATCAAAAGTGGCAAAGTCCAACTTGCCCACTGGAAAGAGCTGCCATCATATATCTTATGCACAAGACAAAAGAAACTGCTACCAAAAAGAAAAGAAAACAGAACAAAAAAAAACTGCTACCTTACTCTGGGCCTTCCAAACAAGAAAAAGGAGGGTTTTAGCCAGTTGAGAGTAACCACAAAAGTATCATGAAAAAAAAAAAACGGGGACTTTATTGGTGGTCCAGTGGTTAAGACTGTTTCTTCCAATGCAGGGGATGCAGGTTCGATCTCTAGTTGGGAAACTAAGATCCATGGGGAACGTGCCTCATGGCCAAAGCACCAAAACATAAAACAAAAGCAGTATTGTAACAAATTCAATAAAGGTTTTATAAACATGGTCTAGGGCTTCCCTGGTGGCTGAGATGGTAAAGAATCTGGCTGGACTGCGTGAGACCTGGGTTCGATTTCTGGATCAGGAAGATGCCCTGGAGAAGGAAATGAAAACCCACTCCAGTATCTTGCCTGGAGAATTCCTTGGACAGAGGAGCCTGGCAGGCTACCGTCCACGGGGTTGCAGACAGTCAGACACAACCGAGCAACTAACACTTCAAAAACAGAGCCTATATAAAAAAATCTTTAACAAATTTATTCCTGAAAAGTAAAAAAAGAAAGGTGGGAAGAATAGAAGTGATGGCACTCAGAAGTCTACAAGACTTAAGGGCTCCTGGGCAAAATGCCTAGCAGGTAGCCCCATCTATCTTAAGCTTTACCAACAGGAGAGACTGAGTTGATCTGGTGACCCAAAGAGCTTCAGAAGGATGAAGACAGGCTTGGGCTGCAAGACTTTGTCATTCTCAACTCCCAAGACCTACCCCAGCCCCTCAGTTTGTGTTTCTCAATCTGAACTGAGGAAGCCTGCTCCCCTGCAGTGACCCCACCATGTTGTCATGGAAATTCGGGGCAAACCACGTGCATTTCTGCGGTCGCCTGCTGGCCCGACTTCCTGCTTGCAGCATTTGACAAATCTTAGTTCCTCAAAATTAAAACACTTAACTACTCTCAGCTGGAATAGTTTCTTAAACTTGTGAAGGAAGGGACAGAACAGTAATATATGAACAAGTGTTCTCTTTTTATAGGACCTTTTGCTGTTCTAAGGTTTCTGGAAGTAAAAGCATTTGAACTATCTCTTCTGAGCTGTCTGTAGAAATGTTTTCTCAGAAGGAAGTAAGAGAGATCATTATCAAAAAAAAAAAAAACAACGGCTAGCCAGCACCACCTTCTGCCTTTTGCCTCTTCTTCCTAGTTTTGAAACGGGCTAAACTGAAACAAAACAAAACAGGGCAGAAATAGAAACTCTGAAAGTTTAGCTGCTGAAACACACAAATTTTTTCACCATTTTTTTTTCTGAAAAGAAACGTGTAGTAAGTCCACTAAACTCTCCCTTTTGCAAAATATCTAAGTCGATGCAATTCTAGGAGTCAAACTCTAAATTACGGCAAATTCAAAACTGTTATTATCTCCATAGCAACACCATAAGCCTTTACCTGTCACATTGCTGCATGATAGAGATTTCTTTGATTATCTCCTGCAGGTCTGATTCCACAGGAACTTGCTTAATAGCAACAATCTGACCGGTCTCTTTATGAATAGCTTTGTACACGCTGCCATAGGACCTGTAATGGGGGGGACAAGGATACTTACAAAGTCAAAACAAGCCAAGAGATTAAAAAGTGCTTAAATACAAACAACTCACCATTCTAATTTACATCCCCAGGTGCCCAAGACATATGTACTTAGCTACACTTGCAAAACTGAGATCGCTAAAGTATTGATACTTTGGGGGAAAACTGTCCTTAAGAGAACTACCATCTTATAAACTTCCCATTTAAAGTTTACTGAATGTATGAGTATGAAATAACAGTCATAAGGACAGTAGCTACCACATCTGCTGTCTGCTGGAAGCAGCATCCTCTGAGGTTCAGCCTTACAGAAAAACCATGAAAGGGTCATTATCTCTATTTTACAGGCAAATGAGAAAAGGTTCAGAGAAGTTACACGACTTGCCCAAGGTTACATTAAGTGATAAATAAGCAGTCAGTCCAGGATACGCATCCAGGAGTGTCAGAACACAAAGCCTATATTCTAAAAAAAAAAAAAAAAAAGCCTATATTCTCTCTACATTTGTATCGGGGCAAAAATCCATGAGAGGGGTCTTCTTTTTCTTGCACTCATTCTAGCATCACAAGGTCTTTTAGTCCTTGCTCCTCTTACTCGCAATAATCTTTAAAATATTGGGAAATTTTTACTCCTCTTTAATTCTTTTTATCTTTCACTTCATCTGCCCTTAAGAGTTTATTGTCAAGATAAATAAAAGGTTGGGTAGCCTTTCAATTTTGGGGCTATAAGAGCAAGACATTTAGAATCTAAAGACCTAGGGCTGGAGTCCTACCACCACTACTTATCCACATTATTACAGTACTACATATCAGACATATTATTAACCTCGTACCTCAATTTTCTCACCTGTAAAATGACAACAACATTACAAGAGAATTGCAATGGTTAAATGAGATATCATTATCATTATCTTACATAGATTGTATTTTCACTTAAATCCTGGATGGCTGTCAGTGAAATAATGAGCAAATTGTCTTTCATAGTTTCCAAACACACCTGTTTCTTCATACTCCCTTGGTGAAAAGAAAGATCAAAATAACAGCACCTAATACATCAAAGTAGCTGAGTGCTCTAGCTAACAAAATGCTACTCAAGGATTGTTTCAATGTGAAAGTCACACAAAAGTTTTTTTTAATGTCTATGCAAAGCACATAAAAAATTTCCATTCCATCAGACTTTTTCATTGGCAAAACTAATATAATGATATTTAAATGTTGCCTAAAACTTATTTTTTGCAAGGGAAAGACAACCACTGACCATGTGTGGAAGATCCAACCACTGCCTCTTCTTCCTTGGCCACTGGAAAAAGCTGCCATCATGTATCTTATGCACAAGACAAAAGAAACTGCTACCAAAAAACAAAACTGCTACCTTACTCTGGTCCCTCCAATCAAGAAAAAGGAGGGTTTTAGCCAGTTGCGAATAACCACAAAAGTATAATGAAAAAAAGAAAGGGGGACTTCCTTGGTGGGCCAGTGGTTATGACTGTGTCTTCCCATGCAGGGGATGCAGGTTCGATCCCTAGTCAGGGAACTAAGATCCACGGGAAACATGCCTTGCCTTATCTTCCTTGATAAGATAACCCCAAGATTTGTAAGCAAATCTTTGTGACCAAATGCTTGGTCCCAGGAGATAAAGGCTGGTGGTCCAAGCCAGTCCCAGGATTCTGATCCCTTTCTGCCAGTGACTGAACTAGCAGTAAGTCTAAGACCTAGTACACAGACCAGTGAAATCTGAGAGGAATTCTTTAGAAGGGTCCCTGGGAAAGACCTTCTTCCCTGATAAAAAAAGAAGCAAACAAGGTGGCCCATTTTCTCCTGCCACTTCCTTTCCTGCTTCTAAAGTGGCCATCTTGAGACTGTGAGACTTACACAAATGCTAAATTGTTATCAAACACTTAGCCATTCTGGAATCTTTCACCCCCAGATTTTTCTGCTAGTTATTAAATGCCCTTACTGGTTAGCCACTATTGGTTGGGTAGTCTGTAACTTTCATCCAAATTTATTCTTGATACCCTAGGTCAGGGGTCCCCAACTCCCTGTTAGGAACCAGGTTGCACAGCAGGAGGTGACTGGTGGAGGGCAAGTGAGTGAGTGAAGCTCCATCTGTATTTGCAGCCGCTCCCCACTGCGTGCATGACCACCTGAGCTTTGCTTCCTGTCAGATCAGCAGTGGCATTAGATTCACACGGGAGCACAAATCCTAACCTAAAGTCAAGGGAGAATAGCCTGAGATTGCCACAGATGAGAAGTAAAGTGAATAATAAATTCAATATGCTTGAATCATTCTAAAACCATTCCCCTCATTCCCGGTCCCTGGAAAAACCGTCCTATATGAAACTGGTCCCTGGTGCCAAAACTGCTGGGGACCACTGCCCTAGGTCCCATTTGTGTAAAAAAGTTCTTTATTTCGTCTTCACTTTGGAATGAGTTTTGCTGGATATAGAATTCTTCTTTGACAACAGCTTTCTCTCAGCACTTGTACTGTAGTTTATCAGCTTCTATTGTTGTGGAGAAGTCAATTCTCATCGGGTTATCATTTTTCATGGGTAATCATGGGCAATCTCTCCCGTAGTTTTAAGACTGCCTCTTTATCCTTCACATTCTGTAATTTTACTATAACTAGAAGCCGATTTATTCGGCACTTCATAAACTTCTTCAGTCTGCAGGCGTATGTCTTTCTTCAAGTCTGGAAATTTCTTAGTATTATCTCTTTATTTCCTGTCTCTTCCAACTTTCTTCTAGAGCTCCTACTGGACCTAGAGTGGACCTTGTCAATCCATGCTGTCTCCCTAGTTTCCAACACTGCATTTCCGTCTTACATTTTGTGATCAGTCTCATTTCTAGCTTTCAATTCCCAAATTCTCTTTTCAGTTTGTCCAGTTGACAGCTTTTGCAATTTACTGGGCATTAGAACTTCACTTGTTGTAGTTTTCATTGTCAGGCCCCTCAGCTGTTTCTTTCTCATGGGGCTGTTCATGTTAATAATTTTGTGTTTGTCTTTTAAGGATTTTATTCCCTCCTTTTATCTTTTTGAAAATTGTAAACAAACATGAAATTCCAGATTGCTCCATTATTTCTATTTCCTTGGGTGGGAATTTCCTACTTGTTACGTCTGTTGATTATTTAATGGCACTGGATTTCCTCATATGGGTTTCATTTTACTTTGAATGATTCTTTTCTATACAGTGTTCACTGTTCTTGAGCATTTCATGACATCATGATGGTTTCATGATTCCCTTAGCTCAGTTATCGATTAAACTAGGTCTTGCATTAGGATTTAGGGTTTTCAGCCCTCAAGACACCATACCTGAATACACTCCAGGCCCAGTTCCTATAGTCAGAATAGTCCCTCTTTTTCCCCAGGCCACAGGCAACTGATACAAAAATTTCCTGCAGGAAGCCCAATCTCCCGACAACAACATGGCATGCTTTACTTTCCTATTACTACGATAACTGTCTTTTCTATCCCTGGTCTATAGCTGGCTATGTATTCTTATATTTTAAAAAACTAATTTTCATTCATTATTCTTATATATTTGAAATGGAAAGGAGAGGTTCCTGCATGCACTGAGAAATCTTGACTAGACACCCTCCACACCTCACTATGCTATCTTGACAGCCAAGAAAACTCCAAGAGCTCATATGAACAATTAAGATTCACAATTCCAGACTGCACTTAGAGTACAATTTAGAAGGCTTCAGCAAGAACCCCTGGCTGAAGGTAAGTTCAAGACCTGACTCTCTACAAAAAAACACTACAGTGACTCAGTGAATTTTAACTGGCAGAGAACAAAACAAGTAATACCACAAAGGAGGTGCTTCACACACGCTCTGCAAGGCAAGGGTCAATGCAGAGAAACAGAAATTAGACACTATCTGAGGCCAAATTAACCAGGTGAGTCTTAACCATATCACTCACTAGTTACCAAACTATGCACAAAATGTTTTTGCTCTTATCCCGATTAAAAACTTAAATGAATCAATGGGTAAAACTTTAAATACAACAGAAGGAAGAAAGGTGAAAGCTCTAATTCAAAACACTTTCTGAGGGCTGTCCATCCATTCTGGTTTGGAGCTTTGGCCCTGCTCTGCCACAGATCCACGATTTCCTCAAAATACAGAATGGCGGCAGTCTTGGGAATCCGATAGAATCCTTTAGCCAGAGCTCATTACATTAGGTCCAAGTCCATGAGAGTTCACAACCCATTCAGTTTCCAGAACCATGGCATGGTCTTTTGTGTTCAGGAAGGAAGTGCAGTTCAGGTCTTCCTTCAGGATTCGGCTGATTAAATGAAGCTCGCTCAGGCTCATTCAGTCAGGATGACAGAAATCCAAGCACTTGTGGTAACATTTAAAACAATATGATGATAACATGCGAAGATCTGAAGCTTTCTTTATTTTCTTTCTGGTGATAGATTTACAGGGAAATCTCCAAGGTCCTTAAAGAAGACATCCACAGATCTAAAATGTAATTTAAAATAATCATAATTAGCTTAGTTTCTCCTTACATTATATTTCTGATCACTCTCTGTCTGTAGTTTTCTTTTGACATTCCTCAAACCCAATCCACCCAAACAGAGCTCCCTTCAAGACATATAAGTGAAAGTGAATTTGCTCAGTTGTGTCTGACTCTTTGCGACCCCATGGACTGACTGTAGCCTACCAGGCTCCTCCGTCCATGGGATTTTCCAGGCAAGAATACTGGAGTGGGTTGCCATTTCCTTCTCCAAGGGATCCTCCTAACCCAGGGATTGAACCCAGGTCTCCCGCATTGTAGGCAGACGCTTTACCATCTGCGCCACAAGAACATCTAAATATACTTTAAGACTTAAGATTTAACTTTGATTGGGCAAGATAAGATCTGAAAAATGCTTCAATTGATATATTTAAAAATAAAATAATAGTTGCCATTTACCGCGCCCTTATTAGGTGACAAGCACTGTACTGTACTTTAGTCTGATTATCTCATGTAATACTCAACATAATCCTATGAGGGAGATGGTAATATCCTCACTTCATAGCTGAGGCTTGTGAAGCTTCAAGATGTTCATCAACCTGCAGAGTCTATGTTCTTACTACTGTAACACACTTTCATTAAAAATAAAACAAGTCAGTTACACACCTAGTCAATTATGCCTACCACTCTTGATCTTATTTTAAGTATCACCTGTGAGCATGGTTAGATTAAGGGCCTTGGACTCACTACATGGAAGAAAATACCGAGGATATCAAGCTAGAGTTGAAAACGGCAGGCAAAAGTCATAGCGGGACTGGATTTTCTTTCCCCGTACCTTTAAGGATGCCAAGTCAACTTGTAGGTTCAGATTCATTGAGCACTTGTCTTTTAGCAGTGCAGCTGTTGTCATCTTTTACTTCCCTTCTCTGCTTGATTTCTTGCTTCATTCCAAACAATATTTTTCCAACTTACAAAAAGATGATGACTAATGTTTTTCACAAGGAGGTAATCCATGAAATCCTATTCCATGTAATCCAGGATTGGGTTTAGCATTTGTTATCTATATTAGGCATAAATAACACTGACTCCAAAATAAACTTATGACATATAAAAGCTGATTGTAAAGAACAAACACTAATTAGACAATAGACATTTTCATAAACTAACACTTCAGCTCTTCTCTTGAACCAGAATTACTTCCAAGAGATTTTACATAATACAGAAACACACACCCACACATTTACATGCTTATATATGCATAAACTACCTCTGAGAAATACATAAAAAACTGCTATACTGGTTGCTTCTGGGTGGCTGAGATAGATAAGAGGCAGATTTTTTTCAGGCCATTTTTTATGCCTTTCAAATCTTGAATCATGTGACTTGATTACCTATTCAAAAATGAACAACGAAAACTTAGGAAAGGGTGTCTAATATTTTAATGTCTTGGTCATTACAGAAAAAGAAACAAATATAAAAATATCCAAAGTATAAAAAATTATGATGCAACCTTTATTGTATCATGAAAGCCAATGACGGTCACTATCTATTACGAAATATCATTCTACTCGTATTCTATAAACTCATTCACAAATCTGTGTTTCAAGAAGTCCTCTAGTTCCCGACCTGGGATCCTAGATCTCTTAGGAAGTTGTAAAAGTAGTGACAGTCCTTGATTTATTTTCTGTATTTCCCAAAGTGGCACTAACTAAAATGCTGAATTCCTTTAAAAAAAAAAATGAAACAAGTTATTGAATATCTCTGAGAGGCTATGAACAGAAAATTAAAGTATGTCTGATTAATAAAATTTCTTGAACAAAGTATAAACTAGTGTTATCTGTTAAATAGATATAATCATGCATATCACAGATTTTATGAGAGAAAACAACAGATATCCATGGTACTGAAAAGACCAGGAATCACTAACTCTGTCTATCGAAGTGATTGGGGAATGAGAGAAAGAGCATTTCAAGCTGTAAATTTACCTCCCACCCCACCCAGAGCAAGGCTGATATGCAATATTTCCCTTTCTTTTCCTTAGCTTTACAAATTATTGCATAAGAAAGGTTCACATCCTGCTGGTGTTGGGGCAGGAAAAAGACTGAGACCTACTAGTCCACCTACATCTGGGCACTCACCCTTCTCCAAGTTTCTCTAAGACATCAAACACTTCTTCCGGTTGTTTAGTTAAACTATCTTCATCCAACTTTTTCAGCTGCCTGTGAATGAAGAAATGTAAGCATAAAATACATTGTACTTACCAGCAACTTGAGAGAACACAAAACACATTATTTATTTTACAATTAGCATCTGAGAAATTTCTCTGCAAAGCCTACACTGGTAAATGCCAATAAAGGCAAGCTAAGAGGCCTTTAAGGGAAGCTGAAGGGCTGGTCTATGGAAATATTACTTGTGTCCCGGGTCACCTCCATGAGCAAAATCAGTACTGGAGGATTAAGAGCTACCATGAGGCTGACTTCAGTTCCACAGATATAAGAATTTTCTAACACTAAAAGCTGCTCTGAAATGGTTTAGACTGCAATTAAGGAGTCCCTAGATTCCCATCACTGGAGCATCTAGACAGAAAACTAGTCCTTGTATAGCTGAAACGCAGCAGAGTAGATTTAAGCATTAGCTAGAATCCGTTTAAATCTTGAGATTCCATCAACAAAGATGACATAACTCTGTTCAGAAAAGATGCTTAATGCAAGCTTAGTAATGAACTGAAACATGGTCTTAGACTGGAGGTCAACGAAGATGGAGAAGAATCTTGCTCTCCATTAGCAAGACTTTGGTACTTATTTTTGTTGAAATACATGGATTCTGTAAGGTATCACAGAAACAGAAAGTGGAGAGTATATGCTTAGATGTGATCAAAAGTGAAAAAATAACCAGACAGCTGGAAGTTTCAAATAGTCTCACCAAGACTCTCCTGGGGTGACTGTGTACCTGACTATTCCCCAAAATCAAAGATTTTGCACACAACTTCCAGATAATTCAGATTTTTCTATGACAAACCATGATCAACAGACGAGGTTATAAATTGAGCATAGGGTGTTTTTTTAACTGAGAACTGTGAAAATTATGAACAGTCTTAGACGAGCCGTCTGCTAAGGAGCACTTGTGTGCGTGCATGTGTGTGTTCTACACCATGGTTTCCTGAAACTATAAAGGACAACAAAGAAAGGAGAGCTCAGGAAGCGGTGAAATATGGAAGCAGTCCACTGGGAATTTCTTTGTAAAGAAAAATGTTTAAACTAGCTGGACAATACCAGCTTTTACGAGGAAAGATAAACTAAAATACACGCGCACACAAACGTGTACCTTCCTGGAGAAAATGGCAAAACCGTAAGAGAAGCCAAAAAAAACCCCACCCACCTGAACGCATCAAGTTTATCTTCCAGTAAATGCTGATCTCAAGAAGACAATCTTAACAGGATTTCATAAATATCAAACTAGAGAAAGGGAGAACTGCTCTTGGTCAATAATTGCCATGACTTGAAAATTAACCAAAGAAACAACCACACTGACCTTTGAAAATCAAAAGGTCCTAAAAATTAAATTCCAATGACATCACAAAAACTCCCAGGTTCAAAACAAAAAGGGTTGAAGTGAAACTTCAATGTCAGAAGTGAAATTTCTATGAACCCAGAAATCAGAATGACCATCTCACAATGGGGGTGGGGGGGCGGGAGTGGGTAAAGCATTGATTTATAACTGTATAAACAATGGACAATACCTCTTTTCTCAAGTATAAAGCTTTATAAACAGCTTATGTAAAGGAAGATCAGATGTGTTCCTTTGAAGTGGTGGCTTTGTGGTTTATAAAGAGCAAAACTCACTATTTCAACTATTAGAGACCAGGGCATAACAAAGGAAATGGCCACTGCCATGAGACAGCTGCAGGCCTCTGATAATACTTCAACAGACAAACTTTATAGAGTGTTCAGATGCTCCTTTAAAACAATCTAGGTGGGGTTTTGTTTGCCTTGGGCTTAAAGGATCTTATCTCTGGTGCCTGAACCTAGAGGTGGTCTATAAGAACATTTGCTAAATGGACTAATGAATGCAATGATGAGTATCATAAACCTTTCTCGGCACTCTTCATGAGGTTTCAAAATTAAGAAGAAGTTCGCCCCGAGAAAGTATTACTGTGCTATCAACAAATGACAATTCTATGGAAAATCTTTTGACAAGGGACTCAATGATGTTTTCTACATGAGTCTTCATGGAAGAAGCATTCTAAGCAAACAGCCCAACTCTGATGATTCAGCCCTTTCGACTGTACTTCCCCAGGTCCTCGGTAGTTTCAGTGCTTGCCCATAACTGAACAGGCCTAGCCAACACAGCCTCCAAGGACCAGACAACAGGGGATGTTCCTCTCCTAAGTCAGCTGCGTGGATGGTCAGAATCCCAGAAATGCACTCTACACACTTCACCACACTATTAGTATCTAATGGCAACTCACTTCTTAAAATCATAAACTTCTAAAAACTAAACAGAAAGTGAAAAAACATAAAACTCCTATGCAAACCGTCAACTTCATCGTTATTCTTTTGTTGTTGGTTGTTGTTTAGTTGCTAAGTCGTGTTCAACTCTTTTGCGACCCATGGACTGTAGCCTGCCAGGCTCCTCTGTCCTTGGGATTCTCCAGGCAAGAATACTGGAGTGGGTGGCCATTTCCTTCTCCAGGGGATCTTCCCGACCCAGGGATCAAACCCGCATCTCCTGGTGGGCCCTTTACCATCGTCATTCTCTTAGTCACACACAAATATCAAACTCAGGAACACAAAGAGCATTTCCTACCTTGGGATTGCTTTCCCTTATTAGAAACACATGCCATCTGAATCTCTGAAAAGACACCAGTACTTTTCCAAACACAAATAAGGGTGTTCATGAAGTCATTACTCACTGGTCTGGCTAGCTCCCAAACCTCTTTCTCCCATCTTTTAACTTTTGTAAGGTCCATTTTATTTATATATACCTATACTCTTTCCTTGCAGAATTCGTTATGGGTTACAACAAATATGTAAGATAAATGGATGGAGCTTTTCAATGAAAATAAAATATACATGCCCACCCCAACCTCCTCAAACTCATGTTAAAGTCTTAACGCT
Organism: Bison bison bison; assembly: GCF_000754665.1. Lineage (NCBI taxonomy): Eukaryota > Metazoa > Chordata > Mammalia > Artiodactyla > Bovidae > Bison > Bison bison. Next base: position 202,568 of record NW_011494726.1, read on the forward strand.
CAAGACCTCAGAATGTGACTGTATTTAGAGATGGGGCCTTTAAAGAGCTAATTAAGGTAAAAATGACATCATATGGGTGGGCCCTCATCCAACATGACTGGTGTCTTCGTAAGAGGAGATGAGGACATAGATATAGAGGGAGGGCCACGTGAAGACACAGGAAGGGGGCAGCCATCTGCAAGCCAAGGACCGAGGCCTCAAAAGAAACAACCCTGCTGATGCCTAGACCTCAGACTTCTAGCCTCCAGAACTGTGAGAAAATAAATTTCTGTTAACTCATGCCATCTGTGAGATCAACAATGGCAGTCCTAACAAACTAATATCACAGGTAATAAAGTTAACTGGCCGAAAGGCAGTTCACTAGCTATGATGAGCAGGAAAGCACCTGTCATTCAAGGATTCAACCCTGCAGAGGATGGGATGATTTCAGAGAACAGCATCATCGAAACATACATTACCACATGTAAAACAGATGACGGATGAAGCAGGGCACCCAAAGCTGGTGCTCTGTGACAACGTGGGGGGGACAGGGTGGAGAGGGACATGGGAGAAGGGTTCAGGATGGAGGGGACACATGTACACCTGTGGCAAATTCATACTGATGTATGGCAGAAACCATCACAATATTGTAATTATCCTCCAATTAAAATAAATTCAAATATTAAAAAAGAATTCAACCCTGCAACACTTTTCTCTTGCACATTTAATAAAATTTTTAAAATCCAAAAGGCACAGGAATGAGTGTCAAAAACCAAAACGGTTTACTTTTTTGCCCAAGATTGTACAGCATAAAGTAAAAGCAGAAACAAAACTCAGATTCCTAATCCTCTCTTCAATTAAACCAGCACGTCCAGGAAAGAACAAACATATTTCAGAAGGAAATATAACCAGTGTCCATTTATAGTTGGATCTATGGTGCAATAGCAAATACCTGCTAACATACACAAGGCCCTGTGAAACAAGGGTACTCCCAGAGAGGCATCAGAGTGATACAGCTGAGAGCACAGACTTTGGATCAGACTGCCTGGATTAAAATCCCAGCTTTGTCACTTAGTAACTGTGCAACTTCTGCCCAATCGCTAACCTCTCTGGGCCTCAGTTTCATCACCTGTGAAACAGAGATACAGGTGATAAGATTGTTGTGACGGTCAAACGAGTCAACAGTTAAGCTGAACCATATGAAACTACTATTTTTATACATCAAAAATGGTCAAATATCAGCAAATTCATATGGTTCAATGACAGACACGGAAAGCACCGAGAGTAACATCTGAAGGTGAAGGTGAAGGTGAAGTCGCTCAGTCGTGTCCGACTCTTTGCGACTCTGTGGACTGTAGCCTACCAGGCTTCTCCGTCCATGGGATTCTCCAGGCAAGAATACTCGAGTGGGTTACCATTTCCTTCTCCAGGGGATCTTCCCGACCCAGGGATCAAACCCGGGTCTACCTCATTGGAGGCAGACGCTTTAACCTCTGAGCCACCAGGGAAGCCCGAGAATAACGTCTGGCACCCAGTAAGTGCTAGATGCATGCAATAATCACTGTATTTCAGACTCGGTGCACTACAGTAGGGTGACTTACGAGTCCATCCCAACCAGCTATTTGCCTTCTGCAGTGTTTGTGCATTTCAAAAAAAGCCAAGGGCACAGGCCCAGCTGTGAAACCCTTTCCTTCACCTCTCCATTGCCCCGCACTCCCACACACTGAACACTTCCTACTTTAGAGCTCATTCTGCTACAGGAAGTCAGAGGGCTCTGTGAAATTGAAGCAAACTTCGTGGCACCTCAAGCTGTACTCTCCATTTTTTTCCAGATGTGGCAGTGTGATTGAAAACCCCCGGGGGTCCACAGAGCAAATCACTGATACAACTGCAACCAACTCAGGAGGTCAGACTATCTAGGACCAACCACTCCCCCTGATCTTGACTTAAAACAATTCCAGGGAGCAGTAGGATTTGGAGCTGATACAAAACAATAGAGACCTGAATAAAGGGCACAGTCTGGCTGAGTCCAGTGAGCCAGACCTAGAGCAAAAAAAACCGGAACACACACGACTGTCTCTCAACTCTTCTGGGCCTCAATTTGCCCATCTTGCAAACAGTCTCTTATTTCTCTATCTACCTCCCAGTGTGGGAGTGAGGAAGATTAGGAAGATCCTGGATATCAGGAAGGAAAGATGCCATCATCTAGAGAGGGAACACTACCAAAAACATCTAAATCGCTGCCCTGCACGAAGCCTCCCTTACTAGACCGTCCACCTTGTACGGCACACCTCCGGCCTCAGGCAGCAAAGCTTCTCCCCTCAACAGACCCTCCCCACTGCACCTCTGGTGGGACTCCCTCCCTTAGAAAAGTCTGCCCAGCTCTCCTCTCTGCTAGTTCCCGACCCACCCCTTAGCCAGACCCCCCTCGTAGGTCCCCATCTGGCTTCAGCATCCTAACTTAGTGAGTCCCTTCTAGGACAGGCTTCACCCAGCGGTCCCCTCCCTCAGCAGGTGCTCTCCTAACTTGTCTCCAGCCCCCCAGCAGCTGCCCTCCCCACCTGTCCCCCACCTTCCGCCAGGATGTTCGCCTCGGCAAGCGATCTCTCTAACCAGCCCCACGTTTATCCCCCGTGGCCGGACCCCCCACCGGCCAGAGGTTCCCCATTCAGCAGGTGCCCCTTCAGCCGGATCACCTCGCCCCGCAGGTCCGTCCCCTCCAAGGGGGCTCGCACGCCCGGGTCTCCCCTCCGCCAGTCCCCGTCTTTCCCTCCCTCCACCCCCTTCTTCTTAGCCAGCGGCCCCTCACCGGCGCGGCGGGTTCCTAAGCTGCACCGTCTCCATGGCGCTGCCAGCAGCCGCCCAGACCCGTTCACTGCTCCATCCTCCCCCGGGACCTCCTCGATCCCGCCCAGCAGACCCTCCCACACTTCCGCTTTCCGCCCCTACCGGAAGCCGCGTGCTGCGCGGGAGCTGGGCGGGGCCGCGAGGGCTGGCCCCGGGTCACGTGGTGCTGACACCAGTCACGTGGTGCGCTGGGGCGCGGACCCAGAACCGCAGAACCGTGGAGGCTCCTTCCGGGAGGAAGTTTTAGTCAGGTCTCGAGCTTTGGTGTCCTTGTCTCTCTGCGACACTTCGCCCAAGAAACTCGGTCTGAGACCCGAGAACTCATCTCTGCCTCGGGCCCTGCCCACCTCGTTTCTCAGACACAGATACTGAGACGTCCTGCGAAGAACCGGCTTAATAAAAAACTGTCAATTCTTAACCAGCCAAGTTTACACTGTTGGTGGGAAGCGCTGCTGCCGGTATCCCTGGAGCTATTTGTGGTTTTCTGCCGTTCTTCGGTGGTTGAATTCTTGTTCCAGGTGGACGCTGGAAAGTGCATAACGTCTCCTTGGATGTCACGGAGCATCAGCCTGCAAACTGCCCCACCCTCGTAAGAGCCTTACCTTTGAGTCAGCTTGTGAACATAAAAATAGCCAAGGTTTATTAAGCCCTTGGAGCTTCCCAGGTGGCGCTAGTGGTAAAAAAAAAAAAAACCCTGCCTGCCAGTGCAGGAGACATGAGAGACTCGGGTTACATCTCTGGGTGAAGATCCTCTGAAGGAGCGAATGGCAACCCACTCCAGTAGTCCTGCTTGGAGAATCCCATGACCATGGGAGCCCGGCAAGCTACAATCCATAGGGTCACAAAGAGCTGGACACGACTGAAGCGATTTAGCACACATTAAGCTTTTACCATGTACTTGCCATTTTATATTATTTAATCCTTATATCAAGGCTGTAACTATCCCAGTCTTATCTATTATTTTCCACTGCTTATCATGTTCTCGATAGTCTACTACTAACTGAAAATGGAAACCCACTCCAGTATTCTTACCTGGAGAATCCCAGGGACAGAGGAGCCTGGCAGGCTACTGTCTATGGGGTCACAAGAGTCGGACACAACTTAGCGACTAAATTACTACTACTACCACTAACTCACTTAGTAGTTTTAAAACTTTATGGTAGGTAATATTACGCTCATAAGGCCGGAGAGGTGAGCTCACATAGCTAAAAGTATCGGTTTGGGGATTTAAATCCAGATGGATAGTCCACCACGCTCCTCTGTCCATGGGATTTTCTAGGCACGAATACTGGAGTGGGGTGCCATTTCCTTTTCCAGGATAGAATTCCAGAGCCTGCACTAACAAACTGGACAACCACTTGGACCCTCTCCTTGGGCATGAGAGTCAAAGCTTCGGCTCCACTCACAACTCCTATGGAAACTCATAAACAGGTATGGAAATTCATAAATCCTCAGTTGCTACCACCATCAATGAGTATTAAGAAAATGGAAAAATCCCAGTTTGCTTGTAGAGAAAGTTACTCAAAGCAGCCTCTGGTATGCCATCTACAAAACCCCATGTGCAGTGCATTGCAGCCAGGACACAGTGGCAGTCTTTGCTCCCCAAATGGGAAACGGGGAATTATCAGTTATAGAGGAATTGATCTCAGGTGGGCTCATTAGTTACCAAGGAAACCAGCAAAGGTGCTAGCCACTCACCACCCCTTTGGTAAGCTGTCATTAGCTGGGGCTTGGGACAGGTACATAGGAAGGTCAGTCATGTAAGTAGGGTGTTAGGTGAAGCAGGCTCTGTTTGGCCAGGGGATATACAGAGAACAAGAGAACAGCCATTTGAGTGGCCCAACCATATCACATTTCTTGTTTTTTACTAAGAAGTCCAGGAGTCGGTTGTAGGGTTGATTGACACAACAAGGTCGATTTCATCATTCCCCCCCCCCCCCCCCCCGGCCCAATTCAGCATGTTGGCTTTTCGTCCTTGTGCTTATTGACTCAGATGCAAAATGGCTGCCACAACTCCAGGTGTCATATCCTTAACCCAACAGAAAAACAGCAAAAAAAGGCTATTTGAAGTCCTGTATCTCTTACCTGGGAAGGAAACCTTTCCCATAAGCACCCAGCATACATCCTTCTGTCTCATTGGCTAGATCAGGGTCACATGCTCACTCCTTGCCCAATCATTGGTAAAAGAATGAGATTATTGTGATTGCTGTAGAGAAATCTTGATTCATTTTCTAGGCCCAGAGAATCTCAGGCAAAATTATGAAAGTAAAAAATGGAGGTTGTTGAGTAGTTATCATTTGTGTGTATGTGTGTATGAGTGATCTGGTTTCCCTGCCACACTAAGTGTTCTTTCTTTGCTTTTGTATTGGGCTTATGCTGGACTGAGGGGATTCAGATGAAAGGGCTACCCAGCCCTCAGAAAGTTTAAGGTCTGGTTGGGTTATGAATTTACACAAATAATTACAGTTGACCCTTTAAAGAGCATGGGTTTTAGCTGCATGGGTCCATGTGGATTTTTAAAAACAAATGTGTGCTACAGTGTTACGGAGAAGGCAGTGGCAGCCCACTCCAGTACTCTTGCCTGGAAAATCCCATGGACGGAGGAGCCTGGTAGGCTGCAGTCCATGGGGTCGATAAGAGTCGGACACGACTGAGCGACTTCACTTTCATGTTTCACTTTCATGCATTGGAGAAGGAAATGGCAACTCACTCCAGTGTTCTTGCCTGGAGAATCCCAGGGACGGGGGAGCCTGGTGGGCTGCCGTCTATGGGGTCGCACAGAGTCGAACGCGACTGAAGTGACTTAGCAGCACAGTGTTACACAATTTGAGGTTGTTTAGATCCCAGGATGCAGAACCTCAGACAAAGAGGGGCAACTAAAGGTACACACGGATTCGGTTGTGCAGGAATTGCTGTCCCTAACCATCAATTGTGTAACTAAATACCTGACAGCAGAGACTAGGTTTTTGTTGACGAAACTTTATAAGTGCATGTTGCGTGCCAGATCTTACAGGGCCTGGGGAGAGATAAGACCTACTCACTGCCTTTAAAGACCTCACAGTCTAAGAAACACTGTAAACTGATGTGAAATAAAATACATATATTATGGCAAGACAAGAATTGTGGTTTTTTTTCTTTTTTTTTTGCTGTGCTACACAGCATGTGGGAGTTTAATTTCTGGACCAGGAATCAAACCCGCGCCCTCTGCGTTAGAAGCACGGAGTCTTAACCACTGGACCACCAAGGAGGTCCCAGGAGAAGAAAAACTTGAACTAAACGTTTTTCTCTGCCCTTTGGCCTCCTCTGTCCCCTCTACTGTGCATTATGTATCTGCATTACACATCAACCAAACCTCCGCATTGGTAGAAACACCTGCTCAACCATAAAGAGCAACATTCTGCTAGCATCAAGAGACTCTCTTAAAGGATAACATTCCTTCTTGATCTTGTAAGGGGTCACGATGATAGTTGCCTTCTGTCTCAAAAAACTTACATAACTGTGCCCTGACTTCTAATGTCTGGAACAGTTTTCAGAACTGAGATGGTGGTCCCAGGTTACAATCCTCCAACTTGGCTCAAGTAAAATTTTCCACTTCTTTATTAGATTGACTATTGATGAATTTTCATCAACCGACAATCACAGAATAAGAGCTAAATTAGGAATAAAACCTGAGAGCAATAGGAGCAGAGGAGGGAGATTATAAAGGAGATGATGTTTGAGTTGACTTTTGGCTCAGTGAGAATTAGGCAAGAGGAAAAAATAGTGTTTGGAAAAGAATCCCAGGAAGAAGAGAGCATAAGCAAAGGTTAGGAAGCAAGGGAAACAGCATAATGTGCACAGGTAGCAACAAGCAGCTTTTAAAAAAAAATGGAGTAGTAAGTGGGACATAGAATGAAGTCAGAGGAGGCTGATGACGAGCCCATTTCCCTCAGCGATTTACATCAACCTATCAGTCCATTCATTTATAAAATCAGTATCTATAGATAACTAGGTGCCAGTTTCCAGCCCAGGTGCCTCTGCACTTGCTAACCCTCCGTCTGAAACAGCATTCCCTACTATATTCTCAGGTCTCAGCTCAATTACTAGTCTCTGGGAGATGCCTTCCCATCCCTCTTACTTAAAAAGTCTCCACGTGGTCACCTTCTATGGCGTTACTGTTTTCCTTAGAGCACTATCACATTAATGAAATTATCGTCTTCATGTGCACATGAGGTAATTGAATGTCAGGCCCCAGTAGAATGTACACCCTAGGCGAGCAGTGAGTGACCTGTTAAGAGTTTCACCTGGAGGGTTCTTGATACCACGCCAAGATGCCCAGCGCTGCTGCAAACTCCCTGCGCGCTGGTACCCAACTGAGCGTGCGTGGAGGGCGGGGCACTAGGCGCCTCCGGTCCGCGCAGGCCCCGCCCTTGCCACGCCACGCCCACTCCCCGCCGGGGTAGCCGGCCGGCACGGCTACTCGCACCTTCCGCCCGGGTGGCGTTGCACCGGTCTTGGCGCCGGGAACTGTAGCGCCCCCCACCTCCCCACCCCGAGTTTACCGGCCCAGCGCCAGGATGGCCCCTATACCCCCGGCATCAGTGGAGGAGCTCCGCACCACCGGCAACCAGAGCTTCCGCAACGGCCAGTTCGCCGAGGCCGCCACACTCTACAGCCGCGCGCTGCGGATGTTGCAGGAACAAGGTGCGACCCCGGCCCCCCGCACCCCCGTTTCTCCGCCAGGCCTGCTTCCCCTTCTCGCTTCCCCCGACCCCAGCTACCCGTACCCCGCTCTGGCCCTCTCGGCCTGGGGCTTCCGTTTACCCCGCAGCTGACCGGCCCACCGGGTCTTCCCAGCACTTGCCCATTACTTCCCCCCTCCCCCACCTTGGGCATCCTACGAGAAAGTTCCTTGGCCTTTCTTTCCGCTTTTATTATTATTGTAACGTGGCTTTATTACTGGCCCTTTTTTACTTAATGACATAACAGACACATTTTCATGTTAATAGATCTTTTATCACTTTTTATGGTGGTAAAAAACGACATCAAACTTCATCTCTTGTAACATTGTCGTGCAACAGATCTCTGGAACTTTCTCATCTTGCAGCACGGAAACGCCGTACCCACTAAACTCTGATTACCCCCTCCGCCCGTGGTAGCCACCTTTTTTTTTCTGTGTCAATGATTTTTACTACTTTAGGTATTTAAAATGAATGGGATAATACAATCTTTGTCTTTTGTGACCGAATAATATCTTTGACATTATAAACTGCGTTGTAGCATGTGACAGGCTTTCGTTCATTTTTAAGTTTGCCTGATAATTCCATCGTGTAGATACACCATATTGTCTTTATCCATTCATCCGTTAATGGACATTTGAATTGTTTTCACCTCTTGGCTATGATGAACATGAATGTGCAAGAATCTCCCAAGATCCTGCTTTAATTTCATTTGAATATATACCCAGAAGTGGGATTGCTGGATTAGATCCTAATTGTATTTTTAATTTGCAGGAAAGGAGGGGCCTCCAAACTGTTTTCCATAATAACTGTACCATTTTACATTCCCACCCACAGGGCACAATAATTCCAACTGCTCAGCATCCTTACCAACGCATTTTATTTTTTCTTCTTTTGATTGTGACCACCCTGATAGGTTGCCTGCTTTTTAACTGTCTTGTTGGACCCCATTCTAATATTCAAGCCTCATTCTGATCCCTGAGGCAACTCTCATTTTCCTCAACTGTACACGCTTTAATTAACATTGTTAAGCAACTGTATGTAATGAGTGTAGAAAGTCCTTTCTGTCCAGGGGCATTTTTTTCTTGTTAATGCGGAGGCCCCAGATGTGATCTTAATTCATTAACTGGGGGATTTTTGCAGAAACACCTGTGGCTGGTCCTTTGTTCTGTAAGTGATATTGATGTTTTTGGTCAGTAATGTTTGTGTAACAAGAAACATGGGCTTCCCTGGTGGCTCAGATGGTAAAGAATCTGCCTGCAATGCAGGAGACCCAGGTTCCATCCCTGAGAGAAGATCCCCTGGAATAGGACATGGCAACCCATTCCAGTATTCTTGCCTGGATAATTCCATGGACAGAAGAGCCTGGTGGGCTACAGTCCATGGGTCGCAAAGAGCTGGACACAACTGAGCAGCTAACACTTTGGACTTTCAACAAGAAACATATTAGTACATCTCTAGTCAATAATGTGTTAAGATAATGAATATTAAACAAGAACTATGGGGAAATGATCTGGGCTGTGAAGAAGACAAATGTGGTGGTGTGGTAGATTTGACTAGGGAGTTCTTTTATGAAGAAATGGAAGGTAAAGGACAACTTCTTTGAAGAAGTGACATTTGAGGTGATACCTGAATGGTCAGAAGAAGCCAGCTGCATGAAATTTTGTGCTGAGCACCTCAGGCGAAGAAGGCCGTAATTAACAAAGGCCCCAGACAGCAGTACCCTGGTGTCAGGACCCAGAGCATATGGGAGCCAATGGAGGGAGTACCAAGACTTCATCAGTTACAAAGACAGGCATTTTACACGGTAGTTCATGGGAAGGAGTTTGGATTTTATTCCCTAATGGGAAGCTGCTGGAGAGTTTTCAGCAGAGGAATAACGTGTTTTTACCAGTCTTCCCAGCCTCTGGCTCAGTTCAGCCAACAAAGCCCTCTGCCCAAGGCCTCTCTGAAGTGGCTTATCCCAGAGCCTCAGTAGAATTCCTTTTCTGTAGTCCCTCTTTCCCATTGCTTTCCTTCTCATTTCCTTGGCTAGCATTTGTTGAGTACTTGCTAGACATGATAGGCTTTCTCCCTTTTTTGTATCTTCCCACTAACTTATGGGTAAGATGCTTTATAGATGAGGGTTCCAGAAGACTTAAATCCCTTCTTCTGGGGTGACACACTGAAATCAGAGGCAGAATTTGAACAGGGGTTTCTCCAATTCCCAAGTCCAAGTTTTTAATCATTTTGCTGGACTTCTTCCCAAATCCTTTGCTAATTCCAGTCAATTTTGTTTGAATTTTTGCAGTTTCAAGCCACTCTTTTGCTGCCTCCCCCCCCCCGCCATGTTTTTTTTTTCCTAGAACCTTTCTCTGTAGGCCCACCTCCTCATCTCCACTTGTTAAAGTTGCTTTTTTTTTTTTTGTATCCTACCCCAGCTGCCTGGAAAAACTTGGCTTTTTTGTAGGGATTTATTCTAGGCCCAAAGAAGAGCCATACTGATATGTCTTCTCAGTTTAGCAGGGGACCAGAATTTGGTTCTGATCCTGCTACTAATTTTCTAGGTAATTTATGGGCAAGTTCCTTGATTTCTCTGATCAATTTCCCTGATCTTGAAAGGAGAGCAGGGAGCAACCTAACACAGTGAACCTTCCAGCCAGTCTGTGAAATATCATCTTCATCTGATAGGTAAGCACATGTGATCAGAGGGGATTGAATGACTTGCGCAGGGTCACAGGCTGGATTTGGGGATCTGATGTCATTTCTGCCACACCACTGCTGTTTTCTGAGCAACCATGCTCCAGTGACTTGAGATGGGTAGCAAGGTTTGAATACTTGAGCTTGCTCCTCGAGGGCCAGGATGTCTTTTACTTATCTCTATACTTTGCTGTCTCCCTTGGGGTCCGGCAACAAAAGGGAAGACAAGATAATTTTATTATGTTTGGTATTGAATGAAGCAGGTTTTGCATCAATGTGGTAACATAATTAGCAAAGAAGGCAAGTTGCAGAAGGAGAGGCGATATGACGCCACTTGGGAAAAGTTATTTAAAGGATATTGTGTCTTGCCTGTGAATACCTATATAATAAAGACGGACACACGTGAGAATGTGACATACCCACTTTAGGACTGTGGCAACTTTTGGGGACCTGGGGATGGGGCAGAGGGGAGAGAGTAGAGCTATTTAGTCATAGTGAAACCAAAAAGGTGAGAAGACTTCCCTGGTGGTCCAGTGGTTAAGCCTCCGTGCTTCCACTGCAGGGGGCACAGGTTTCATCTGGGGTTGGTATGCAGCCAAAAATAAATGAACAAAAAGACCCCAAAAAGGTGGGAAGCAAATATTAATAAAACATATGCTGAGTTTAGTGATGGATAGCAAGTACCTATTATACTGTTGTCTATATGTTTTACCACTTTCAAAGGAGAACTTGTTTTCTGTTCTTCTGGGAATGGAATCACTGGGTCAACACTTGATAGTTTCCATGTTTTATTTTCATTATGGCCCCTGCTAGTGGTTGAAAAATTATTTTTGAAAATGAAAGTCATCATGGCCACAATAAAGGACTTGAGCCTCTGAGATTCCTGAGGATAAAGATGGTCTTTAGGGAAACATCTATGATAATTCCCCTCCCCACGGGATAGCTTGAGCTCTTCTCCTGATTAAGCTCTCCATAGTCCTGCCAGACTGAGAGGTCTTTTCCTTGGCGAAGTCCTCTCTGATTTGACCAGGTAGAATTAGTCTGTTTTTTGTGTCCCCACACTTGTTCAGTCCATTTATCATAGCATTTATCAGATTTTTGTCTTCTTTTTTTTCTTTATTGGATTTTTATGCTTCTTGTAATAAAATTAACACATACACACACCCCCAAGTAGTTACACTGTGGATTTCTTTGAGCTCTTCACTTTGATCTCTGGCCTGGTACCAAGTTCAGTGCATGACTGAGTAGATGAGCAGATGCTTGGTCCCTGTGGATAGCAGGAAGCTTGGTGTTCTTGCTCCCTTGCCAATCCATCAGAGCAACATGCACGATGGGGTTACAGTCATCTCTGCTGCCCATTACTAAACCCCAGAGAGCTCAAGGTGTGGAATGCGCCCCCGATGTCCCAAGGCACCCATCTCCCAACCTGTTAATTGTGCATTTTCTGCTTCCTCCGGGGCAGGTTCTTCAGATCCAGAAAAAGAAAGTGTTCTCTACTCCAACCGAGCAGCCTGCCACTTGAAGGACGGGAACTGCATCGACTGCATCAAGGACTGCACTTCGTGAGCGGGCAGGGCTGCCCCTGGGGTGCTGGGGGCTCGGGAGAGGAGACTGGGCTTCTCTGGCCCCACCAGTTACCTCTCATATTAGGGAGTGTCACTCAGGGTCAGCTGGTCACTGAAAATAGGAAGTTTTCCTTGGTCCTTGTGGCCTCTGACTTGGGTCCCTGGAGCCTCATCTCTGCTGCTGAAAGGAGTAGGGTGGTCAGTTAGAGGAAGGCCTTTAGTCTTTGTGAGACGTAGAACCTGGGCATGACCTAGAGTTGCAGACCAGTGACTGGCATGCTCAGGGTTTTTTTTTTTCTGGGATGGATGTGGGTGAGAGAAGGAGAGAGGGAAAGAAAGAGGGATAGTGGTTAATAGATAGCCTTGAAAGGAAAAAATGGTAACCATCACTGAGGTATAGGGCATGTTAAACCGTTTTTCATGCTTCTTCTTGAAGCCAGTCTGAGATTGCCTTCATGGTCATCACTGAAGTAGCACTTGGATCTGATGTGTCCTCAGGAATCTGATATCCTGGGGTATTGCCTTAGCTTCGGGCCCTGGTGGTGGGTGGGAGAGGAGAGAGGTGAGCGTGCTCGTGGAGCCTCTGCTTGGTTGATTTGTACCAGGCCCTGTGCTATTCTCCTTTGTGGAGCGCTCGTGAGTGCTCTGTGGGGTAAGTTTGCCACCCTGCCCAGGCTGGCACTGGATTGTGGAGGTCAAGTGATGTGCCTGGGGTCTCGTGGTTAGTGGCAGAGGTGGAATTCAGACACTGCTCCACCTGACTCCAAAGCCTGTTTGTTATCCCCACTCAGCCACACTCTGTAGAAAACAGAGAAGCATGAAAGCTATGAGGCACTTATTCTTGATTTCAGAGGGATCGCAACTATGAAAATCGATGCACACACACACATATTTCCCGGTAGTAGTGTTTTTCCGTCCTCCTTCCCTTCTCCACTTCAGTCTGAGTTGAAAAGCCCCTCTTCTGAGACTTGACAGCCTTCACAGCATCTGTCGCCAGAAATGACCTCCCATGTACTGACGACCCAGACCGGAAGGAACTGTGGGAGGTTGGGAGCAGGGAGCCCCAGGGACTCAGCAGCCCAGTGACATCCTGCCTCCTGTCCTAGAGCACTGGCCCTGGTTCCCTTCAGCCTGAAGCCCCTGCTGCGGCGAGCATCGGCCTATGAGGCCCTGGAGAAGTACCCTCTGGCCTACGTGGACTACGTGACCGTGCTGCAGATTGATGACAGCGTGACGTCAGCCTTGGAAGGCAGCAGCAGGTGAGCCCGAGTCACTGAGGCCGTCTCTCTGGAATGTCCTGTCCTGTCCTCTCTGATGGGCTTGGAACCTTTGCTTTGGGCATCCTCTGGGGCAAACCCTATGGTTTAGGCTCAGAAACTTATAATGAGCACGTGCAGAAAGTGTGGAAGGACGATCTGCTGTTGTGTTTTAGCAGGTTTTTAAGGAGTCAGAATTACTGAGTTTGTGGGGGGGTTTTGTGTTTTTTTGTTATTGTTCTTTTGCCTAGATGCTGAAATGTATTCACCCAGTAGTACTTAGTTCAGCTCTGTCTAAGCCAGATTCAGTGGGAAATACCGAGCTAAAAAAGAGATACAGACCCCACTTGCTTCAGAGAGCTTCCTAGAGTGGCGAAAGGAAGACAGTGCAAGCAGCTGTGACCCCAGGGGCTGTGGTTTGTGGCTATGGTTCAGTGTATTGTACTGTGATCCCTTCACAAGGCCCCTCAGGTGAAATTCTTTCTGGTCTCTTGAGCAGTTGTCCTTAATCTCATCAGTCACATGCAGCTGATCACATTTCCCCTCTTTGCGTGGTATCTGTTCAGTATGTCGTTTCTGGCTTGACTTATCTTCTCTGTGCTTTCTCTCAGTCTCTGTCATTCAACAAAATTTGCCACTTCTGTGCCAGACTTTGCACTCAGGCCCGGGCTGAGGAGGAGACAGACCTCTGCCCACCCTCGAAGAGCTCGCAGTCTCCTGGACAACAGCAGTCAGTCACAGGCAAATTTTGGCAGTGTGATGAGGGCTGTGGTGGGACGTACCTGCCAGCCAGTGGGGGGTCCAGAGAGGGCTTTTTGGAGGAGGTGAGCCGAGACAGAAGTGTATAGCTGTCTGGGCCAGGGGCCAGCAAGGGGCCTGGGCAGCACGTGCGCCGTGAATGAGTCGAGGTGTTAGAGGAGTGGTGAGAAGCCCGCCGCTCGTGGTGCGGCAGGCGAAGTGCTCGGATCAGGACGAGTGACGAGGCCCAGTCACACACGCCCTGGTGTCCAGGGGCTTGGACTTCATCCGAACACAGTGAGGCATTGTGAAAGGGTCTTCAGCCGGGGGACAGCCTGAGCAGATTTGAGAGAAAAGCTGGCTGGCTGCCTGTTGTGTTGACCGTGAAGAAGAAAATAGGAAGGGGGTGGGCAGTGATCCAAAAGAGACGGTGGAAAGGGACCAATTCAGGGGACATCTAGGCAGTATTTTGACAAGTTTTGGTGGTTGGAGGGTGGGGAGAAGGGAAGAACAGGTGTCCAGGTGGTTGACATGCTGAGGTGGCAGCATGGGGCTGGAGATTAGAGATGCAAGGAGGCCGGCTGGATGGTTGAACATAGAGATTTGAAGGTCACCAGCCTAGAGGTGGCTTGAAGTTCTGGGAGAAAAATGGAGTACTACCACGAGTCGGGGGAGCCAGGGAGCTTTGCGGAATCACGATGTTTGAGGGGCACAGAGAGGAACAGCAGCCAGTGCGGCGGGAGGAAACTTAGAGCGTTTAGTGTCACGGAGGCAGGAGTGTTTGCAGAAGGATGAAGACGTCGTTCGTATCAGGTGTTGCAGTCAGCTTAAGTACACTGAGGGTTTCAAAATGAAGTCACTGGTGATTCTGATGGAGTCAGTCCACTGGGGTCAGAAGCAGGTGGCAGTGGATTAGAGGAATGTGGCTGTGAAGGGGCAGAGGGCTGTTCAGGAAGAAGGAGCTCCATGCTGGCAGCTGGAGTCGGTAGAGGGAAAGGATATAGGTGTGGGAGAGGGTGGTGCTGGCCGAGTGTGGCCCGAGAGAGGCAGGGAGCAGTGCATTCCCAATGCAGGGGGAGGGGTTGGCCTTGTCACCTCTTCTGTAGCAATAGAGAAGTAGGAAGTGTGCCCAGGCAGGGAGGTTTGTGTTCAGGGTGTGAGGAAGTCCAAGGGAGGAGGATTAAGGAGCATCGGATGGAAGAGGGTAGAGGTTTGAAGTAGCTGGACCGATCAGGAAAACAGCTCTGGGGGCTGAGCCAGAGACCATGAGTTTGTAGTGATAGCAGTCTGTGAGCTCTTCGTCGTAGTAACACAGGAACGTGGTTGTAGAAGCAGAAGTTGCCGTTGGCTTCATCTGCTCACTCAGTACATACCTCTGGGTCCCGCTGGGTGACAGGTGCTGTGCTGAGTAGTAGAGATCAGTTAACAAAACCAGCATGTTCACTGAGTTTCGAAGAGGGGAGTGGGGAGTGGTGGGGTTTGTCCCAGGGTGGGGTGGGGAGGGGGAAGACTTGAACATGAGGATCGAGAGAGGCAGTGTGGCACATGGTAAGCGCGGAGCGGTGGGAGGGGACCAGGTCTCAGGCCTTGCCAGCCTAATGCAGTGGGAACCACTGAAAGGTTTTACAGTTTGAGAATGACATAGGGTTTGCATTTAAAAATCTCTGAGCATTAATCACATGTCAGGTGTTTGCATGGCCTTGTAAATAGATAAGTTGTTGTTGTTTTGTCACTAAGTCATGTCCAACTCTTTTGCAACCCCGTGGACTGTAGCCTGCCAGGCTCCTCTGTCCATGGGATTTCCCAGGTGAGGGTACTGGGGTGCGTTGCCGTTTTCCTTCACCAAGGGATCTTCCTGACCCAGGGGTCAAACCTGTGGTCTCCTGCATTAGCAGGCAGATTCTTTACCACTGAGCCACCAGGGAAGCTCAAATAGATTAAGAAAACATAAAATGTGGGAAGGAGGTTCAAGAGGGAGGGGACCTACGTACACCTATGGCTAATTCATGTTGATATATGACAAATCAAACCATATATTGTAAAGCAATCCAAACAATTAAAAGTAAATATAATTTCTTAAAAAAGAAAACATGGGGTCCATTCTTGGGGACATGTGTGGTTCCTTGGGGGTAAGGTTGAATTACCTTAACAAGCACCAGATCCCTGTCTTTGAAGTTAACAGTGTGACCAAGCAAGGGCCAGGCAGGGAGGGAGTGTCATGGTGGCTGACCTGAAAAGACCCTTATGGGTAGCAGGCTCCTGTTCCTTTCCTACTGCGAGTCAGAAGGGTACAAAGCGATGGTTCAAACAAGGGGAAGATGATAACTGACTCTTGTACACCTCCTTTGGGCTTATGAGAGAAAGAATACCTTCTTGACCCAGCTGGAAACCTTTCTGTCATCCTGCCTGCCTTTCCAGAATGACCAGAACTCTCATGGACTCCTTTGGGCCCGAGTGGCGCCTGAAGCTGCCCTCTATCCCCTTGGTGCCTGTTTCATCTCAGAAGAGGTGGGAGTGTCTGCCTTTGGAAAACCACAAAGAGCCATCTAAAAGCAAATCCAAAGGAACCACAAGCGCGAAGAGCAGAGGTAAGCTGTGACTTCCCACCCGGAGAGAGCTGCGGTCTCCGCAGAGCCACGTTCTTTAGAGTTATCCTATAAAAACTGGCCTCGCTTAAGATGAGTTACTTTTAAAGTCTTATAAACAAAGTGAAAAAACAAGAAGCGTAACCCCTTAGGGACGGTCTCCTCAGCGCTGCAGTGGGCAGTGGGAAAGCCAACCCCACAGGTGTAAGGCTAAGGTGACGTAAGGCACAGTGAACTCCCAGCCTGGCACCCAGTTATCTCGTGTTTGTTCCCTTCTCATTCCTTTGGCAGCATTTGAGATGTATCATTTAGGATGTTTTTGGTTGCAGAAACAAGAAACTCCATGTGGTAAAAATAATAAAAAGAACATATTGGCTCATATAACAAAAAGGGCCTTCAGGCAAGGCTTGCTCCAGCAGCTCACTGCAGCATCAGACTCCCATTTCTCTGTCCTTCTCTCCACTCTTTTCTCTACAATGTGTCAGCTTTGTCTTCAGGCAGTCTTCCCTCCTGAGTCGTACAGAAGCGGTAGCAGTAGAACCATAGCAGTTCTATGCCTCATATCTGCATGCAGTGCCTCATGACCAAGAGGGAGAGAAAGAGTTGTTTTTCTGAGAGCTCCCTAAGAAAGAGGGTTTCTTCCACTAAAATCCCTGGTTCATCTTTTCTTAATATAATCTAGCCTATAAACACAGGCCATTCCCTTAACTAGTCCCTGTGACCAGGGCCTGAGATTTTGTGACAAGCTCAGCCTGACATCCATCTGCTCCATCTCCGTAGCCAGTGGAATTCACACACTTACTAGTCTCTGGAAGGGAATAAACAAGGGAAGGGAGATCAAGGCCAGGTGGCCCCAAACAGGAGACCTCAGCTTTATGGAACAGAGAGGACCTTCCCTGGGCAGGGGCGATAGGAAACTTATAAGGCTCCAGGGGAGTTCTCCCAGCCCAGCAGGCTCGGTATTGAGGATGGGAGGCTCAGGGGGCAGGGCTGCAGCCTGGCCTTGGGTATACAGGAGGACAGGGATTCTCCCCTTCCCAACAGGAAACCTGTCTGGCCATGGGCAGCATTCACTCCCTAGAATGAGAACATGAGCCGCTAATGAACTTGATGGCTTCAGTGCACCTCCTATTTATTTTGCTGTTTTGAAGTCACAGCCATGTGGGGCCTAGAGAGGCTCTCTCAGAAAAGTCTCAGCCCAGGGGAGACTGAGACACCTAAAACACAGGAGAACGAGTACTTTAGAGTCTGTAATGTTTGAGGAATTCAAATTGGGAACTGATGGCAGGGTGCTGGGGGAAGTTGGGGAAAGTCTCATGGAGGTGACAGGTTGAGCTGGACCTTAAAAAGCAAGTTCTTCAGGCAAGAAGGGAAGGGAGTTTTCAGCTGAGACAGTGGAAGGAGTTAGAGAATGAGGTAGTGGGGGTATCTCATGGTGCAGCCTAGGGTGCCTTGCAAAGTCAAGGTGAAACTGAGGCGGTGATGCTGTGCACACTGCAACGCACTGGCTCTGCTTCTAGAAAACCTCGTACATGTGCCCACAAAGAGATGGGTACAAGGTGTTCAGAGCAAAAAGTTGGTAAGACCAAAAAGCAAAATAACCCAAGTCCCTATGAGCGGAACAGATGAAACAGTTGCGTTGCGGCAGGAAGAGTAAGAGTGAAGCAGCTATGGGTGTGAGAATCCCAGGGATGTGATTTCGAGGGAAAAAGAGTACCAGGCCATAGTAGGATACATAGAATTCTGTATTCCTTTATTTGAAGTTCTCAAAGTAAATAGTAAATAGTTTCTAGATACTATCGTATCTAGTTAAAGGAACCCAAAAAGGGGGGGCATGGTCTCGTATGGCAGAAACCAACACAACGTTGTAAAACTATTATCCTCCAATTAAAAGTTTTTAAAAGAGCAGGGTCAGGGGCACAGAATTGAGGAAAATGGTTTCCTCCAGGGGTGGATTGACCGGCGGGGAGAGGCTCATAGGACTTCAAAGGTCTCAGTAAACGTTCTGTTTCTTAAGATGAGGGATCAGTTCAAGAGTATTAGTTTTATTCCTAAAACCTTACCCTTGTCGTAAATATTCAGTATTTTATGAAGAAAGTTTTTTAAAATCGACAAAGTAGATGATACGGGAGCTGAGGCTGGAATAATTCATCAGGGCCATGCAGTGAAGTGAAGCCCCAGGGCTCCATGGAGCAATTTGGATCTCACCTTGTTCTCCTTATGTCTCCTGGAGGCTGGGACAGAGCTCAGGTGGTGGGTTGGGGAGAACACCGCCAGACTCAGACCAGAACAGCTGAGGAGTAGGGGCTCCTCTGCCCTTTTCTGGAAGCCTAAGAGCGCCGCTCTTCTCTTTTGTTTAACCAGATGCTTGTTTATTTAAATACTTCCTCACTTACTCTCCTGCTTTAAGTTTATACGGTGCTCTGGACTTTCTCCTGTTTTCTCCCCATTTCATCCTGACAGTAGCCCAGGGTGGAGTAGGTATTGCCCCACACATGCCGGTGAGCAAATTGAGGTCCAGAAGCATTAGGTCCCACAGGCTTTCAGCTCCTGAGCGGCAGTGCTGAGGCCACAACCTGCGTTACTTTCTACTGCGTATATATTATTGTGTGTGTGGAAGTATATCTACATCAGGAGCCCCCAACCTCTTCTGAATGAAAAACTCTGTATTTCCCAGAAGCCGTTGCTCAGGGGAACTCCTGACTCAGGAAGGGCGCTTTGCACAGTGCAGGAGACCTCGGGGGACAGAGCGCTGTAGACGGCTTAGAAGAGACGCTGCCCAAGAGAGCTCCTCAGGCTGAGCTGGGCACCCATTCCATGGTTTTTTCCTCTTCTGAATTTGTATCTAGTGCCTTCTGCTGGGGATGTGGAGAGAGCCAGAGCTCTGAAGGAGGAAGGCAATGAGCTTGTAAAGAAGGGGAACCATAAGCAAGCGATTGAGAAGTACAGTGAGAGCCTCTGGTTTAGTAACTTGGAATCCGCCACATACAGCAACAGGTACCTTTCACACGGCTGGCCTGGGGGATTTCAGGACACCGGACATTCTTCCGCAGTCTTCTCTCGGACTCTGATGGGCTCTGCATCCTGGCATTTAGTCAGTATAGGCAGACCTCAAAGCTGTCTCAGGGTCGGCTCCAGACCACCGCAGTAAAGTGACTATCGGGAGAAAGGGAGTCACAAAATTTTGGGGTTTCCCTGTGCATAAAAAAGTTGTGTTTACACTGTACTGTAGTCTGTTAAATGTACAATAGCATCATGTCTAAAAAAACAACCTACATGCCTTAATTTAAAAACTTAATGGCTACAAATTGCCAACCACCAGTCATCGGCATAACATCAAAAATACTGATCACAGATCACTATGACTAGTATACTAATAATGAAATAGTTTGAAATATTGTGAGAATGACCAAAGTGTGAAACAGGTACAAAGTGAGCAAATGCTGCTGGAAAAATGGCACCCATAGATAGACTTGCTCAATGTAGGGTTGCCACAAATCTTCAGTTCTGGTGTCTTCAAAGTATCTGTGAAGCACAGTGAAATGAGGTATGCCTCTGTGTTACATCTCAGAACGTGTGTTCACATTCCCTTTGGTCACCATGAGATGGGCATTGCCAGTGGCATTCACTCTGTTAAATGGGTAGAAACTGGGGTTTCCCACAGGGAGCCAGGGCTTTGTTTCAGCCCATTCCACAATTTTCACTCACCAGGTAAGCAAAGGATGTAAGTAAAAGCTCTGGGCTTGCTGTGCAAACACGAGCCCAACACAAGTCTCAAAGCCTCTGTGCCTTCCCTGACTCTCAGCCCGTGGCTTCTCTAAGACCCTCTGGTTATAAATTCTGCCAGACTGTCTGTGAGCCTCAGGGTAGAACCCAGGGAATTACCTGACCTGAGCAAGAGGGAGGGTCTAGTTGAGCCTGAGGTGTTAGACTTGTGGGGCTGTAGAAAGGCCTTCGTCCCGAGCTGTCACCAGTGGTCAGTGATCCTTTCCGCCAGCAGTGAGGGCCTGGGAAACAGGTACAAAGTGAGCAGATGCTGCTGGAAAAATGGCAGCCATAGATAGACTTGCTCAATGTAGGGTTGCAGCATCCCTTCATCATGTGTGAGTGCCTGCTCTGCAATAGCCCACAAAGATTTTAGTAGTAGGTGCTCATTCCTGTCTTAATGTCAGGTAAACTGAGGCTCAGATGGAAGGGCTTTGCCTCAGCTCACCCAGCCAGTAAATGGTGGAGATAGAATTGGAACCTGGCTCCAGTGAGATATGTTCGTGTTACTGTCAAGAGGCTTAAAACATTCAGCGAAGGACCAGATCTGCTCTAAACATTTCCTATAAAACATTAATAAATCTTGTGAGTCTGTTTTCCCTTCCCAGCCAACATACTCACATTACTTTTAAGTTCACAGATCTCGGATCTCCTATATGCTCACTGCTCCTTATCCAGAACTCTTGGGATAAAATGTGTTTCAGACTTTAGAAAGGGATGATAGTGCATATAATGAGTTGTCTTAACACTCCAGCAGTGTCTGGCCAGTTTGCTGGTTAATCACTAGCATTTCTGCAGTGAAACGTGGAAATTCCATGATCACACAGAATAGTATCGAGAAAGATGAAGCAGCCTCATGTCAGTTAAGGTCATTTTTTTTGCCAAATGACCTACAAAGGGAACCTTTAGTTTCACAGCATGGATTTTGGCATTTTGGACCTGTGATTTTATTGGCTGATTGGAGCCGAGGGTGCCTCAGTCAACCAGGCACACTCGGGATCAGGGACTGCAGCCCATTTGTCCATGTTTGTGCAGGAGCATCTTCTAACTCCTCTTTCTGTGGGCTCTGTCCTTGCTTACCTCATGTTGCTAGAGATCTCCGTTAACCCATTTTCCTGGATTTTTACCGCATTCAGGACAACGTTTTGTTTAAATACTGGTTTTCATGCAAATATGTCCATGCCACACCGTTTAACTACTATTGCTTTGTAATATACCTTGTAGGCTGATCTCTTCATTAGTCTTCGTAACCAGAGCATCGCTGACTATTTTGCCAGCTTTGATCTTCTAGCTCAGCCTTGGGCTCACTGATAAATTTCAATCCATTGAGCTTTAGGTTGTAATTACATTGATTTTATAACTTTAATTTATAAGACTGAAACCTGTTACAAAACTGAATTTTCTATCCACGTGGTTGAATATACCACATTCCAGATGCCATTTTAATGCTCTCCTTCATGCATATGCATCTGTATGGTGCATCAACTTAGCCTTCGGTTCTCTCTGTGCATTGACATCTGAGTGGGTGTCACCATTAGGTACTTGGCACCTACGGTTTGCCAGGTCCTGAATGGACCTCCAGAAGAGTCTCACTCACAGCAATTCTTCAGGTTAGGTCACGGTCCCATTTTACCTAAGAAAACGGGCTGAAGATGAAAGTTTGGGTTCCTTTTCAGTCATTCGTCTTGTCTCTCAGACTCCTACTTTGTAATGAAAATCCTTCTCCCTGGATACAGAATATTCGGTTTACCAAAAGCCACAGGTGATTATTTTATAGGCCAAAGTTATGCATTTTTAACACCTTAAATATGATCTTTGGCATTCATATGGAATCATTTTCATTATAACAGTTACATTCATTATAACAGTTACTTCTGAATGTAACTTCACCAAATAGTACCTGATGCTTACACTGTGCTGCTTCTACTTCCCAGAAACTTGGCTTATTCTTTAAATTGCTAGAGTCCATTGGGAGAACACGTCAGTTTCCTTAGAATTCTTGTGTGTTCAAATTAAGATCAGGGCCTACTGTTCTAAAACTTAGTGGCCTACAACAGACATTTTGTTTTGCTCATGATTTGTGAACCAGGAGTTCAGGAAAGGCAGTTCTTCGACTCAGGGTCTCATTCAGGATCAACGAGAAGGATGCTGGGACTGGAGTCGTTTAAAGGCTTCTCCTGGGCTTCCCTGGTGGCTCAGACAGTAAAGAATCTGCCTGCAATGCAGGAAATGTGGGTTCCATCCCTGGCTTGAGAAGATCCCCTGGAAGAGGGCATGGCAACCCATTCCAGTATTCTTGCCTGGAGAATTCCCATGGCAGAGGAGACTGGTGAGCTACAGTCCATGGGGTCGCAGAGTTGGATACGACTGAACACTAAGCACAGCACAGAGGTTTCTCCTACACATCTGGCACCAGGCTTAGGATGACTGACATGGCTGGGAATGGGACTGGTAGAGCAAGCTGGAGCCTTTTTTCTCCCCTCCTGGCAGTCTGTTCACTTGTGCCAGCTTGAGCTTCCTCACAGCATGGTGACCTCTGGGTAGTTGGCTTCTTACAGGAGCAGCTAAAGGCTCCAAGAGCAAGTGTTCCCAGAGCGCAGGCAGGCGCTCCAAGACCTCTGAGGCCTAGTCGTGGGACTCAAACTGTGTCCTTTCCTGTGCTCCACTGGTCAGAGCAGTCACAGAACCTGCTTAAATTCAAGAAGAAAGTGTTGAAACATAGGACCTCTTCTGTGGGAAGAATGCCACAGAATTTGTGCTGCCTTAATTTAGTTTTTATTTTTTATTTATTTGGCTACACCAGGTCCTAGTTGTGGCATGTGAGATCTAGTTCCCTGATCAAGGACCGAACCCTGATCTCCTGCATTGGAAATGTGGCATCCTAGCCACTGGATCACCCGGGAAATCCCTGTGTCTGCTTTAAAATTGATACAAGGAGAAGCTTTTCCTAAGTTAATTTATAAGTTCCATGCAATCTGAATGAAAATACTAGAATTTTTTTTTACATTCTTCCATGATAATAATTCCATGAGGAATAATGGTAATTCCATGGTAATAATTCCATGGTAACAATTCCATGAGGAAAAAATAACATAAGAGAATTAGTATAAGATAAATTGTGGGAAAAAGAGGAATTATCCAATAAATGGTGTTGGATTGGCTGGAAAGAATTAAAAAGAAACTTGAACCTCCATCGTCACTCCTTATTTTAAAATAAAATCTAAATGGATTAGTTTCAAATGGAAGAAGTAAAACCATTAAGTTCTAAAACAACATGTGGGTTAATTATCTTGCAGTGGGGAAGGTATTATACGGGGTGATGGTGGAGGGCGACCCACAGAAGTCATTAAATAAGTTGGAGACGTTTTATTTCATAAGATTAAAAAATCTTCTGTAAAGATGCTCAGTTTGGGGGCTTCCTGGTGGTCCAGTGGGTAGGACTCCATGCTCCCAATGCAGGGCGCCTAGGTTCAATTCCTAATTAGGGAACTGGATTCTGTGTGCCACAGCTGGGAGCCAGCACAGCCAAAATAAATAAAAAGTAAAATGTAAAAAGTATTCAGCTTAACTGTATTTAAAGCAACTACATTAAAATAGACACTGTTTTCTTCCATATTGGCTAAACTTAAAGGCTGAGCCCCAGGGTTGGTACAGTTGCAGGAAAATGGGTTCTGTTAGTAACTATTCTTAAGTACAGTTGCCCTTGAAAAAGTCAGCTGTCAGGAGCACTGACCCTCCTCTCAGTCAAAAAATCTCTATATAATTTACAGTCAGCCTCTCATACCTGAGTTCTGCCGCATTCACAAAGTCCACCAAATGCAGATGATGTAATTCCGCAGTATTACTGAAAAAAAATTCTGCACATAAGTAGACCTGCACAGTTCAAACCTGTGTTGCTAAGGTTAGTTGCTTTATTTGGGAAGCATTTTGGTAATAGTCAAAATTTCAAATGCACGTACCTTTTGATGCAGCAGTCAGCAGTCCCTCCTAAGATTGATGTACAAGGATGTTCATAGCAGCATCATTTATTATTAACTGGGAATAGTGAAATATGTCTCCTGATAAGGAGTTAATAAATTAGGATACAGACAAGTGAATATTCCATAGCCACTGAAAACAGTGTTTCATTTTTAGTCACTGGGGAAGAGGACTAAAATTGAATAAGAAAGATACACACAAGTATGTACTTCTCTCCCACTGATAATAAGCAGAATGTAAGAATGATGCAAAATATAAGTTGGAAGAATTGGATATCAAACACCTATATACTCCCAATTAAATTTATAAAGTTATAGAAACAACTATAACTTCAGTTAAAAACAGTGTTATGTAACACTGTTACACAACTGTCACAACAGTTTGGTTGGTCACTATGGCCATCTATTGATCCATCTTCTTTACATTTCATCCCTAACATGTCAGTGTGCATATAATTAATTAGAGCCTAGTATTTATGTGGCTTTCCTGATGGCTCAGATGGTAAAGAATGTGCCTGCAATGCAGAAGATCCAGATTCAGTCCTTGGGTTGCGAAGATCCTCTAGAGAAGGGAATGGCAACCCACTCTAGTGTTCTTGCCTGGAAAATTCCATGGACAGAGGAGCCTGGCAGGTTATAGTCCTTGGGGTCGCAAAGAGTCAGACATGGTTGAGCAACTAACACTTTGATTTATGTGTTTTTTTCTTAAGGTAGATGATTTTTTGTCAAGGGGAAGGTTTCCAGAAGCCTTTTCTTGCTTGAAAGAGTTAAGTGTGGGAGTATGAGGTGGACGATAGCTCTGAACACTGTCAAGATCACAAGTTGCTCAAACCCGGATCAAGTCCCGGGTCGGTGCATCAGTAGTGGAGGAAGCCTTGGGAGTCGCTTCACTCCTCTGAGCCGCTCTGCTCTGTAGAAGTGGGCTGGGTGGCTGTGAGAACTGAGGAAAGTGTGAAGCACCCAGCACAAAGTGTTAGGGCGTTCCTCAGAGTTAGTGGCCCCGAGGGAGCAGCTGACAGCCTGGTCTTTCCCTGCAGGGCACTCTGCCATCTGGAGCTGAAGCAGTACCAGGAGGCGGTAAAGGACTGCACAGAAGCCCTCAGGCTGGACGGAAAGAACGTGAAGGCGTTCTACCGCCGGGCTCAAGCCTACAAGGCTCTCAAGGTAAAGAGATCCTGTCCAGAGGCACCAAAGAGCCACAACCAGTTGTGCCCATGGTGGCACTTTCAGAGCATGGTCCAGGTGAGGTGGGGCCTGCCACATCCCTCCTTGTCCAGGGGCCCCAGGTGCTCCTGACAGGCCTCCAGCCTGGGGTGCAGAAAGCCAGCTCGGCAGTGGTCCCCAACCCCGCCTGGTCTCCCGGGCCCAGGCTTCATCCCCCCAGTGTCTTATCTCTCAGGACTGCAGGTCCCCACAGCCTCTTCTCTCGGGACTACAGGTCCCCACAGCCTCTCTCCCCTCTCAGGACTACAGGTCCCCACAGCCTCTTTCTCCTCTCAGGACTACAGGTCCCCACAGCCTCTCTCCCCTCTCAGGACTACAGGTCCCCACAGCCTCTCTCCCCTCTCAGGACTACAGGTCCCCACAGCCTCTTTCTCCTCTCAGGACTACAGGTCCCCACAGCCTCTTCTCTCGGGACTACAGGTCCCCACAGCCTCTCTCCCCTCTCAGGACTACAGGTCCCCACAGCCTCTTTCTTCTCTCGGGACTGCAGGTCCCCACAGCCTCTTTCTCCTCTCAGGACTGCAGGTCCCCACAGCCTCTCTCTCCTCTCAGGACTAC
>NW_011494726.1:228558-231833 GCF_000754665.1 Bison bison bison
GGACTGCAGGTCCCCACAGCCTCTCTGTCCTCTCGGGACTGCAGGTCCCCACAGCCTCTTTCTCCTCTCAGGACTGCAGGTCCCCACAGCCTCTCTCTCCTCTCAGGACTACAGGCCCCCACAGCCTCTTTCTCCTCTCAGGACTGCAGGTCCCCACAGCCTCTTTCTCAGCCTCTTTCTTCTCTCAGGACTGCAGGTACCCACAGCCTCTCTCCTCTCAGGACTGCAGGTCCCCACAGCCTCTCTCTCCTCTCAGGACTGCAGGTCCCCACAGCCTCTCCTCTCAGGACTACAGGTCCCCACAGCCTCTTTTTTCTCTCAGGACTACAGGTCCCCACAGCCTCTTTCTTCTCTCAGGACTGCAGGTCCCCACAGCCTCTCTCTCCTCTCAGGACTGCAGGTCCCCACAGCCTCTCTCTCCTCTGAGGACTACAGGTCCTCATAGCCTCTCTCTCATCAGGACTTCAGATCCAGCTTTGCAGACATCGACAGTCTCCTGCAGATAGAGCCTAGGAATGGCCCTGCGCAGAAGTTGCGGCAGGAGGTTAACCGGAGCTTAAACTAAAATCCCTGAAGGGCAGCAGGACACCTGTCTGCCTGAGCACCTTATTCTGTGCCTGCTCCTGGATCTGGCGGGCCCGAGTGGGCTCCGAAGCCCCCTCCTCTCCCCCAGAGACGTGATGGCCTCCCACCCCTCAGGAGGCTCTGCCTGTTCACATTAAGCTCAGTGTAGTCAGAAAGCAGACGTTTTGTTGGCAAAGTCTCCCCCTGTTCTGCACTCCCCTGTGCTGTGGACAGCGAGCAGGTCACAGCAACGGGTGCTCGTCAGCAGCATGTTCAGCCTGGTCTCTGCCCAGATGCTCCAGACCCACTGCTGCCCTTCCAGTCACCAGGTCCTGTCACCCCGGTCCATCTGGGTGCTTAAAAAGCTGCCAGTCCCATGGGACACAGGCTGGCGTGGAAAGGAAGGAGGACTGGGAAACCCTGGCCCGCCTACACCCATGGCAGCCAGCTGAGCTGGTTCTCTAAGGCTGCCGACCCCTTCCCTGTCCTTGGCACGGCACTTCATGTTCTGAGCCCCAGTGCCTTTTGGCCGAGCCTCCTATGACAAGAATGCAGAACCTGTTCCCTCGGCCAGCGTTTGTCTGTGGCTCTGCGCTGCTGTCTCCCACATAAAGATTCCTAAGTTCTTTCAAGAGCCCAGAGGTGTGGCTGCTGCTCCTGAAGGTGGGATGGGGAGAAACCTCCTTGAAGTCCGTGTCCTTCCCTTCCCGGCAGGGACTTGCCTTTTGACTCCCACAGTGGCCCCACTAGGCTTCTTAGTTCTTTGTAATACGTTGAAGTTAATTTGAACTGAATAGACTGACTTTTGTTGAACTGCAAGTTTAAGCTGCGTTAACAGCATCTACATGAATGTTGTACTTTGTGGTTCAGCTTTGGATCACTTTGGAACTTTGCGATAATAAAAAACTGGTTATGGAGCATTCATCCTTTTTTTGATCAAATTTACTGGGATGTGTCTGCATGGGCCAGGCCCTGCTCATAGTACTGGGGAAACAGCAGTGAATGACAGGATCCCTGCGCTCAGAAAGCTGACAGTCCCATCGGACACACAGTGAGTGAAACCACAGCGGCTTTAGTGTTGCAAACAAGCAGTCACATTTTCCCCTCCAACTAGGGAGATTTGACCCTGTGGGAAAAAAGGGGTCCCTGAGGAAGTCAAGTTTGAATTGAGTTCTAACATGGGGGTGGGGAGGGTCAGTGGGTGAAGAGGGGAGGGAAGAGCCTCCCCAGGCAGGCGAATGGCATTGGTGAAGGCCTTGGCTGGGAGGATTGGCCAGCAGTGCTTCTCAGCCTCACAAAATGTGGTGTGGGTGAGGCTGGGAGCGCCTGAGGATCAGCCTGAACAAAGCCCGTGTTCCTGGGCTTGTCTTACGTCTTCAGTTAAATCATTTTCATCTTAATGGAGACATTTTGACTCCATAAAGCTGAGCAGACAGAGTCTATTGCCTGCTCCCCCATCATGCTCAGTGCTGGGCAATACTCAGCTCTTAGGAAAGGGTTCCATCCTCTCCAAGGACAGAGCAACCAGACTTCCAGGCTGAAGCGGATTTGAGTCACAGCAACTCTGTGGGCCTGGCCCAGGGACCATTTCAAATCGGGAAGCTGCACCCCCCTTTTCTCCCTGCCTCTTAAGCGGGCCTGACTCTTCGCCTAATTTTAGGCAGGCTCGGTGGTAACATCTGGTCACAAGTGACTTTCCCTTCTCGAGGTCCTCATAGAAGGCAAGTATCTTGATTTCCTCATGAAAACATTGGAGCATAAACATTACAGCAGCATCAACCAACAGCCTGGGAGGGCACCCTGAGGCCTTTCTCCAGGAGTGGAGTTGCCACGCAGCCCCTTAACCAGCCAGCCCAGAGCAAAGAAGCAGCTGGTGCTTCCAGAGTGTTCCGCCCTGCAGGCTGCTCAAGCCAGGCGTCCAGAACCCCCAGGCACGTCCCACGTGTGGCGCTCCAGTGCCCTGTGGTAACTGTCAGCACCCCGAAGCACCGTCGGCAGGTGGCCTGGCTCAGTCCCTGGCACCTCTGCTGTCAGGTGCACAGTTGGCAGGCGCTCTGTGTACATAACCACACGTCTAGGCTTCTGTTCCCTACAGCCAGAGCCCCACCAACCAAGGCTACCCTCTGCCCTGCCCACCTCCCTCTGACACAAGGCCTCCTGAGAGACAAGGTGAAGTTTGCAGCACTTTTAATACATAAAGCAACAGGCAAGAGGTTGGCCGGGTGACCAGCCTTCCACTCCACAAAAAGCCCAAGTACAGATACACCCCAATTGGGAAGTCGCGGCTCACAGGGCCTTAGAGACAAGAGCAGGAAACGCTGTTTCTCGGCCAAGGGAGTGAGGATTCCATTTTCTGGAGATGAAAAGATAAGATGTTTGTAAAACAAGCACGGCAGTCTTAAAGTAAGGATGCAGACTAGCCCAAGCACCACCAGGCGGGCCCCAGGACAAGGCCAGCCTGTTCTGAGCTGGGCCCCACGGTGGGCAGCCAGTGAGAGAACCACCCCTCCACTGGGCACCAGAGTCCACACCAGTTCCCATCACAGTCTGTCCTCCTCGCCTCTCATCCTCACCACTTCCCCTGAACGCCTCTTCGGGTTATCTCCGAGATAAGCCAGTGACACCACAGGGTTCTCAGGGAGTCTGCATGTCCCTGCCCTGTTCCTTAGAGCTTCTGGGCTCAGCTCACCCTTCTCCCGCCCCCTCCCACC
>NW_011494726.1:232048-237508 GCF_000754665.1 Bison bison bison
GACTGCTCACCAGCTCCCATGACAGAAACCCCCCACGGCCACCTTCTACCCTAGCCAGAGAGCGGGGGGAATCCTTCCCCTAGGCTGGGTCAGAACACAGCTTCCTGTTACACAGTCCTGCCTGCGGAGCTGCAGAGAATGGGAGGGGCTGAAGCCGCAGGCCCTTTACCAGGCTCTCCCCAACCCCCACCTCCAGCAGATATTA
This sequence comes from Bison bison bison, assembly GCF_000754665.1. Taxonomy (NCBI): domain Eukaryota; kingdom Metazoa; phylum Chordata; class Mammalia; order Artiodactyla; family Bovidae; genus Bison; species Bison bison. The sequence continues at coordinate 232,254 of NW_011494726.1, forward strand.
GCAAGAAAACCCACCTCCTCTGTCCCAGCAGCAGACACCTGGCTCCGTAACCCTCCTCCACCCTCAGGCCTCCCCACTGCCCCCAGGCTCCAGCCCACCTTGGCGTTGAGGGACTCTGGGGACTCCAGCATGAGCAGCAGCTCCGAGTTGTCAATCTCCAGCAGCATGCCCGTGATCTTGCCGGCCAAGTGGGCGTGGACGTTGTAGACAAGGGGGAAGAGACGCTCACCTGTATAGAACAGCCTCTGAGGCTTAGGCACAGACCTGGTGGAAAGCCGGGCATCCCCGGGGCAGGGGGCGGGAGGGGGGCGGTGTATATCGTGGAACTGAACAGAGAGGCATTTCAGGTTTCCGCCCCAGGACGGCTTCCTCCAGGTGTGTCACTGAACCTTCTTAGGAGCCTCTTCCCCAAGTGTAAAGTGAGCACAGCAAGCCCCACCTTGGAGGCTGGTTTGAAGAATCAAATTTGACATTATACGTTATACTGCATAGGTGATCTGGCACAGCCTTGATTGCAGTTTAAAGACTACTCTTGCTGGATTTCCCTTGCACTCCAGTGGTTAAGACTCTGTGCTTCCAATGCAGGGGGCAGGGTTTGATCCCTGCTCGGGGCACTAAGATCTCACATGCCTCATGGTATGGCAGGGAAAAAAACCAAACTATTCTTGTTCATTGGGCAAGAAGTCATTTGAAGGATCACATGGAATTCTAGACAGGATACAATAATGTGGAACTTGATTTTTTGGAGGGATGGTGGAGCCAAACACACAAGATAAATTCACCTTCCACCAGCGGGCACTTCCAGGGACGGGGCCTCGTGCTGGTGGCGATGCGTGGAGGGTGTAGCCAGGACAGGGCGCTAGGTGCCATTAGTGGGGGCGGGAGGGCTTCTCCCACGAGGAGAGTGAAGGAGTCTCCAGGGCACTGCCCACAGAGCCTTCCCCCTCCATGAAGCCCATTTACAGTTTTTCTTTGAGGGGTGGGTAGGAAAGTGACAGAAGCCCCAGTGAGCTGGGTAAACGATGGGGTGACGGCATTGGGGGCCTTCAGAGAAGAGCCTGGAGGTCTTGGTGAAGAGAGCCTGGAGACCATGGCGAGCTCGTTCATTCATTCATTCTTTTAATTAACCCTAACCCTAACCCTTCAGCAGGGCCTGCCAGACACCGGGAAGGAGATGCGTGCGCAGGAGTTCAGGTGTGGGGGACCGTGTATTTCCCCAGTGCATGTTTATATCCTGCCTCCCAGCAGTGGGCGCTGGGTGACTGATGAAACGTGGTGACAGCCTCTTCCCGTCAGGAGGGGTGTGTGGAACCACAGCACCCACCCTACAGGCATCTGCTGGCAGAAACCCAAGACCCTACCCTCCTGCTCCTCCTCCTACCCGCTCGAGCTCCCCTCACCCATCTCCCCACATCTGGGGTTTCTCCCAGCCGGAGTCAAAGTCACTGAACAGCGAGGCTGGAAGAAATCTCGGACTGCCTGGTCTGACCAGTGTTTGAAGATGAACAGGAGCCTGGGAAGTAAAGGCACTTTGGACAAGGTCACCCAGCAGGTGGGTCAGCTTGAGGCTGGGGACCTGGTCTCCACATCTGACCTCCAGCTGGTGAGTCAGCTGGTGGCGCACCCCCCTCCTGCTCCAGGGTAGGGGAAACAGCCACTCACCGATCATCTGCTTCTGCTCGTGCAGCGGTGCTGCAGCCAGCATGGACGCGGTCAGGGGCTCCTGTCCGGGGACGTGCACAGCGGGCTCCTGGACCTGCACATGGCACGAGGACACATCCCTTAACCACACAGGTGGGCAAAGCTACCCCCAGCGGGTGAGCACAGGCCTCCAAGGAAGTCTCTGGAGGAGGGGGAGCAGGGGGCAAGATACAGACAATCGGGGGCGGGGGGCGGGCACGGTGGACTAGAAGACAAAGTGACGTTCTAATACAGATGTGTTCTGTGGTGCCAGGAACCGATGCATGTGGCCAAGTGAAGCTACGTACTACTGACCACTGGTGCCAGACAGGCACTTTTTAATCAGGTAGCTTTATGGCTTCGTCCCCAGCATGATTTCTGACCCATTCTTGGTGGGCTTTCCCTGGTAAAGAATCTGACTGCAATGTGGGAGACCTGGGTTTGATCTGTGGGTCAGGAAGATCCCCAGGAGAAAAGGGAAACCCACTCCAGTATTCTTGCCTGGAGAATTCCATGGACAGAGGACCTTGGGGAATATAGTCCATGTCACTGCAAAGAGTCAGACTCAACTTTCACTTTTCACATCTTGGTAACTTTAAAATAGTTTTGCTCTCTAAAGCCTACTTTTGTTCATTCTGCAGGAAATAGTTTGAAGTATATACACAGAAATTCTAGACAGGATATGAAAATGCTGACTTGGAGACTTTTTTAGGGGGCAGGGAGATAAACACACAGTCTTTTAATTACAGAAGATGTTTTCAGTTCCGTTCTGCAGACTGATCACATTCTCGCTGCTCACCACGTAAATACTAAGGAAACCCAAGTTAATTCTGGTAATAACCCAGGCAAAGCAGCTTGTGATGAACAAACAAAATGTGATCCTAGCCTTTTTTCCCTTCTGTTAGTAAGGGTGGGATGCTGGGGGGGGGGGGAGGGCGGAATATCTCTTCTGATGGTACACATTAATAAATGAAACTTTACAAGCCAAGAAAAGAAAGAAAACCAAGGCCCAGAGACCAGCAACGCCTTAGAGGAGGTTCTGAGCCAGGCACCCCTGGAGCCCAAACTAAGAGGGCAGCTGGGCCAGCCTCACCCTGTCAGTGCGGTGTGCTGGCGTGGAGTATGTGTGTGTCAGGAGAGGCCTGCTAGGGGTAGAGCATCCCGTCATACTGGGTCCTGTGGTCTGGGTACCAATGTTGGCTGGAAGAAATAAGTAGGGATGATAAGGCCCAACAGCAACTCAAAAGCCTAACAGCTCAAAACCAGCATTCACACTGAATTCCCTAAACGGCGTAAAGGGTCAACACACAGATGTGCAAACATCTGCCAGGTGAAGGAACAGATGCTGGCCTTAGAGCCAGCACCTATGCCCCTGTTCACAGCTGCTGAGGTACTTAAGATTCAGATCTGGTGCTGAGCCCCTGCAGATATGACTGCATTCACTCACATAACACAGCAGGAATACTGTTTTCACCGGGATTTTAGGGAAGAGGATAGAAGGTACAGCAGCAAGCAAGATCAGAGTGAGTCAGCCCCAGAACTAGGTCTGTAGGACCCCGAAGCCCATGCTGACCACCACTGACTACTGTGCAAGGTCTCCAGTGCCAGCACTGCCCTCCAAGGGGGCCAGCGGCAGGGTCACCGTGGAGGCCGGTTCTGACTCCCCACCAGCATCAACCCCAGCAGCAAGCCCTTGCCCCCCAACCTGCCCTCCATTCGGTTCCTCTTGGCCCTGCCCACACTCACCCACTCGCTGGGTGTGGGGCACCAGGTGTGGCACGTGGGTGGAGACCTGCCTGGAGCTTCCAACGGGGGTCAAGGGGCGCCGAGACATGGCTGCTGGCCGGACCACCGAGGCCCCGGGTGGGTAAGCGGCTTGTGGCACGGGGAACATGGAGAAAGTTTAGTGGAGGGGGAAAATCAGAGGGACACACTGCCCCCTGACAGTTCCAAGGTGAGGAAGCGGGTGGCAAGGTGAACATGAATGGCAGACAGAGGAGGGAGGGAATTCACCGGAGACGCAGACCTCCAGGGGAGGGGGATGGAAATCTGCAATTACAAAGCCAACCCGACTTCTGTCTACCCGGGACCCCAAGAGGCATAGGTATCAGGACCACACACCCTGGCCCCCCAAAGTCAGCTTCAGGTCAGGGTGAACTTCCCTCTGAAGAGAAGGACCATCCTCAACAGTACTGCCAGTGGAGTTTCGTTTTCTCAGCTTTGCAGGAACTTTCACCACCACCAGTCCAGAGAGCCTTTGGAGCTCACTGAAGGTAACAGCTCCTGTGTGCGTGTCTTCTACACGCACACAGCCCTGTCCTTGGTGTTTTACACTCATCTCACTCAGGCTCATGTTCACAAGAGGAAACCGAGGCTCAGAGGGGAGACGTCACCCACCCAAATGATTAGGAAGCAGCAGAGCCAGGCTTGACCCCCAAGTCCACATCTTTAACACATGCTGCCCCCCCGGGGGTGGGGCACAAGGGGGAGGGGCTGGGTCACTCACATGACGGTCTGGGTGGCTGGGCCGTCCACCTGGGGGCAGGCTGGATGGGTGGGCCAGAGCCATAGTAGGGAGCCTGAGCTGGAGGCTGTGTAGGAGAGAAAGACCTAGAGTGAAGGGGGGTGGCAGCAGCGGGGGGCGCAGGGGGAGAGGTGAGCAACTGCATCCCTCAAGGACACCACTGCAGGAATGCCAGTCTGCCCTTCAGGGGACCGGTCAGCAAATACCCAGAAAGTTGGGGTGAAGGCTCCTGCTTCCCATCTCAGGAGGTCCGTTAGCCCTGAGCCCTTCAGGGCAAGATCTCAGGCTCAGTCCTTGCTCTGCTGATCAGTGGTACTAGCCCAGTGACCTGGATAAAATGGTGACACATCCCACTGTCCCTCATGCCAGTTTAAGTAACCACAAAGGGGAAGGAATGTTCCCATTCTCTGAGCCATTCATCTTCCTACAGACATCTTCCCACCCCTCCAGGTTACACAAGCTCCTTCCCCAAACAAGACCCCTCAGGATATCAGGAGAGATGTTAGCAGACAGCCCTTAAAAATGACCACCTCAGTTGGGAGAATCTGTAAATCCTGCCAGTTTGGGAAAGTCACGGTGCCTGCTGGCATAGTAGGGTAGAAGAAGGTACACGGTAAAGAAATCTAGGCTTGTCTGGCTTAATGCAATCTTTTCCCAATGTATTGGGTTGGCCAAAAAGTTTGTTCAGGTTTTTCCATCACAGAGCATGGAAAAACCCTAATGAACTTTTTTGGCCAACCCAGTATTTGACCACAGAGTGTCTTTCTCTGCACTATATTCACAAATCTCTCCTAGATCAGGAAGCACTGTTGGACACACTATTACCCCTTTCAGAGATGGGGTGACCACGGCCACCTGCTGAGTGAGTTTCCAGCAGAAGCACCCTGGGAATCCCTCTCTGCCTGCAAATCTGGGATCTGCCTGCTCTCCCTGGCCGTCCCGGAAGGGGGGTGGGCAGGCAGTCACCTGGGGCACAGCAGGCAGGAAGTAGCTGGCAGGCTGCTGGAAGGAGCCCAGGATGGGGCCGCCCAGGGCCCGCATGGTGGAGAGG
>NW_011494726.1:237608-242618 GCF_000754665.1 Bison bison bison
GAGAGGCGCTGCATGTACTGGTTGGTCAGGATGGCCTTCCGCTCTTCCTTGCGCTGGGCCAGCGCCACGTACAGTGGCTTGGTGCCCACGATGCGCCCGTTCATCTCTGTCACGGCCTTGGTCGCCTCTTCTGGAGAGGAAAAACACACAAAGCCAAACCCTTTGCTGTGGCCACCCTCTGTCATCACCTAAAAGCAAGACAAGACAAGGGCTGCTGGGGGTGAAGAAGGAAGAATCCTGGGGTCAAGCTCCCCTCCCTCCCCTGGGGAGGAGGCTGCCCTGGTGCAGAGGGCACCCAGAAGTTGCAATTGATGGAGGTCCTCTCACCCTTAAATTTACTGAGGCCCACCGCATGCCAGATGCTTGACAGGCCTTCTCATTTGACAGGCAGAGCCACCTGAGCGGGGAGGCATGGCCACTCCCACTTTACAGGTGATGGAAGTGAGGCTCAGAATGACTTGTCCAAGACCAGCTCACCTGCTACCTGGGGGCTGATCCTCAGTTACTAGACCATTCCCCAGAGTTAGTGAGAATAGGTGCATTTCAGAGTTCATTTTGACCTCTAAATTTTCCTCCTAAAGATTTTCCTGGGACTTTCCTGGTGGTCCAGTGGGTAAAGAATCCACCACACAATGCAGGTGATGTGGGTTCAATCCCTGGTCAGGGAACTAAGATTCTCACATGCCTCAGAGGTACTAAGCCCATGAGCTGCAACCACAGAAGCCACAACTAGAGAGCCCATGCTCTGCAACTAAGACCCAAAACAGTCAAATAAATAAATAAATATTTTAAAAAAGATTTTCTTAAGTAGTGATGGAAAGCTGCTTTAAACTGTTACTATTTCTGCCTTCATCAGCAAGGCTATAATGAAGTGGTTCAATAGTTTGGGACAGGTTAAAATTTAGGGGCAGGGTTCCTCAGCAAGGCTACTATCTTAAACCTTTTGGTGGGCGTCACTATGATGAAAAATCTGTATTTCAACTACTCCCTGGGTTTCATTAAACTACCCATATAATTCTTTAGTTCATTTGTGAATTATGGACAAAGTAAGATGCTCTTAAGAGCTGTAGTTTCTAGAGACTCCATTAAAGGGATTTGTATTGAACACGAAAATAATTTGAATTGTATTTTTGGTGCTTTATCATGTTGATTTTCTTTGCAATAGAAACAAAAACCTATTATGAAAAAAAAAAAAGAATAACTTGTCCACGGTCACCCAGCCAGAGGGTCACACATTAGCCACAACTCAAACCCAATGCACAGTGATGGAAAACCTCCACTGCCTTGGCAAGGCATGAGCCAAGTTCTTTGGAAATCTCAGGAAGAGGTTCTTAGTCTTTTTTTTCAAACTGTTAAAGTAACCTTTCTGGGACTTCCCTGCTGGTTCACTGGCTAAGACTCTGTGCTCCCAATTCTAGGGGCCCAGGTTTAATCCCTAGTCAGGGAACTAGATCCTGAATGCCACAACTAAGACCTTGAGCAGTCAAATAAATACATATTTAAAAAGAAAAAAGAAGCCACTTTTCCAACCTGGTTCGTATCAGTCGTAAAGGTGATATTTAAAAAAAAAAAAAAACTTTTCTATTGTGGAAGGACTTCAGATTTATAGAAAAGCTGCAAAAACAGTACAGACTTACATACATACCTTTCACCTAGCTTGACAAACGTACCATGTTAACATGGGGACAAAACTACAATATCAACTGATTGGGACAATACTATGAATTATTATCTACAATGCTATTAACTGAACCACAGATTTCATTCCGATTTCACTGGCCTTTCTAACATTTCTCTCTCCCAAGATTCAATCCATATTGCATTTACGATTCCTGATTTTTTTTTTTTAGGGTTGAGACACTGGCCTGACTCCTTGAGGACCTGAGCTGAGAACATTGTAAATCTGCTCTATTAGAGCCCACACCCTAACATCAGTGACTTTCAACTGCACTTTGCTACCCATTCATACAAGGCCTTGACCTGAGCGTTCACAGATCCCCTCAGAAAGATCACTGGATAGAAATCTAGGGGTCTGTGAACTTCGATGGGGAAAAAAATGGTGTATTTTCACATTAGCATTTCCTTCTATTCTGAATATAGGCAAAGAAAAAATAAAGCAGCATTAGCTGTGCAGACTTCGTCAAGAGGAATATTTTCCTATCACATTAATTATTGCTGCCCTTGATCTTTTAGGCTCATTGCCAGTTCACGAGTCTTACAATTGTTTTTCTTTTGGCCATGCCACGTGGCTTGTGGGAATCTTGGCTCCCCGACCAGTGATTGAACCTGGGCTCTCAGCAGTGACAGCGCAGAGTCCTAACCACTGGACAGCCAAGGAATTTCCCCAGATCTTAGTTGGTTTTTTTTAGGTCTTATAGCTTGAGGCATTACTAAAGAAGTACCTACTGCTGTCACCTTAGTATTTTAACAAATATATTTCAATACAGCTGTTTTTTGTAATCCTATGAATTTTCTTTCATGCATTTAAAAATATCTTCAGAAGGGGTCCATAAGCTTTATCAGACAGCCAAATTTTCTTGGCACAAAAATAGTGTTTTAACAAGTTAATAAGAACTCCTATTAGGTAGTTTTAAAAAGAGAGAAAATTATATGATGAATACTTATGCAGAGCTCTATCATCTCATTTTCAAGCACTATTTTATAAAATAGAAAATAAATTATATAAGTCTATGTAAGATTATATAAAATTCCCATTTTATAATCACCCCAGTGTGCCCCATCTCTAAGCAACCCAGATTTTAACAATTCCCTTCAATTCAAGAGTTCCTCAAGGAGTTCAGTGAGCCTCCTGAAGTTATATGAAAGATGTGTAAACAATTAGGTCATGATTTCACTACCTATGGAGGGCAGGTGCTCCACCTGCAGGCCTTTTAGTTCTTAGGACACCTCTCAAAGTAGGTAGTATGACCCCCATATTTTACAGATGAGTAAGTAAACCAAATGGCTTCCTCCAGGCTCTATAACTAGTTAATGCTAGGACTGGGCTTTAGACCTAGTTCTGATTAACTTTAAAATCCCAGCTTCCAACCACAATACTATATAAAGTATGCATTTGCCATGAAAGAGGGACCAGAGCTTTATATAAATCAAATTTATCAGCTTACCAATTGTTCAATTGAATCAGAGTTACTGGTGTTTAATTCACATGTCCCATAGCTTTCTATCACTTTTTTTTTTGAGAAAAGGTCCTTAACTCAAAAACTGTTAGAACCTTGTCCCCAAATACCAGGCTCCCTGAAGAACATTTAAAAAGGGTTCAACAGGCAAAAGAACTTCTAGACCACTTCCTAAGAACCCAGCTATCACACTACATGTGCAGGTCCCAAGGCCCTCACCCACACTGATCTGTTTGGAAAGTTCTTCATTCCCACCTGCAGCTCCCTACCTCTTCACAGCCAAGGCAAATGCTGCTGCCACTGCCACTTCTTACAGGAAGTCCTCCTTCCTGTTCTATTAAGCTACCACAACTCTGACTCCTATACTGACCTCACCCCCACCACACCGTATAGTTGACTTGAGTTAGTGATGCATCTGACTTCCCCACAAGACTATAAGCTACTCAAGAGCAAGGACTACATCTGACTTATTTCTGTGTGCTCCCCACAGGGCCTGGCAAAACAGCAGGTGCTCAAGTATGGAATGAATGATCACTGTGTCTTTCTTTTTAAAAATAATCTGGGGAGGGACTTCCCTGGTGATCTAGTGGTTAAGAATCCACCTTGCAATGCCAGTGACACAGGTTCGATTCTTGGTCAGGGATCTAAGATTCTACATTCCTTGGGGTAACGAAGCCTGCCAACTGCACAACTGAGCCTGCATGCCATAACTACAGAATCTGTGCACCACAAAGACCCACATGCCACAACTAAGATTTGAGACAGCCAAATAAATATTTTTTAAAATCTGGGGAGCTTTTAAAATTAAGATGCCCAGAGATCTACATTCAGGTTCTCTAACTTGGGTGTCTACATTAGAGTTCTCCAGGGGATTTTAATGAGAAGCCAGGGTTCAGAACCATCCAGGGAGCCCATCACCCTCATCTTACAGAAGAGGCTAGAAAGACACCTGCTCAAGGTCACAGAGCCAACATCACATCTCTGATGCTAAGAGAGCTGAGCACACAGCAGGTGCTCAATAAATAGTGAGCAAAGAATGATGTAAGCCAACTCTTTCATTTTCCGTATGGGTAAACTGAGGCCCAGAAAGAGGTTATATCACCGGCCAGGGCCAGACAACAGAAGTCAATGGAAATTCTGAGGCATAAATTTCTGGTATCTGGCATACAGTAGGCACTCAATAAATGCTTGTTGAATGAACCTAGGTTACAGTGAACCCCAATAAGTCCAGCTGTGTGAGTGGGACTACATTTCTACCCTCTTCCCCTCCAGTCCAGATAAGATGCAGATAAACAAGCTTCAGTGGGGTCAGACCCAGTTCCCACTCCAAAAGGAGCGGCATAGCACCACCAGCTCCCTGAAAGCCACAAGGCAGGGCCAGTGAAGATGGGAGGGAAGGCTACGGGTCCTCTGTGGGAGCCCCGGGCCCTGACCTTGGCACTGGTGATCACTCCATAGGGAGAGAACTCTTTCCTCAGTTTCTCATCATCTATGGAGTCATCCAGGTTCTTCACATACAAGTTCACGCCCTAGAAGGAAAAGGATACCTGCTAGACACGCCTCTTCCCCTCCAAGTCCCAGAATGCCTTGGGATGGAAGGAGGGGCTTATAGGGCTCCACCCACCAAGCCTCCAGTTCCCAGCAGGCCAGCGCCCCGGGCACCCCACCTATCACTCAGCCAGCCCAGCACCTAGAAGCTGCAACCCCTTCCCCCTCACCCCATCCCCAAAGCCAAGTTTCCGGAAGTGGGACTGCTGGGGGTGGGAGCCACATTCAGGGCGGCACACACACTGTCACATCGAAGCAGCTGCCCTAGGAAACCTGACCCTCACCTGGTAACGGGTCAGCCGGTCCTGCTTCATCTGCTCGAACC
>NW_011494726.1:242718-255139 GCF_000754665.1 Bison bison bison
GAACCTGCGCTTCAGCTCATTCTGCCGCTCCACCCGCTTCTGGGCCCGGCCCACGTAGAGCAGCCGCCCGCTCACCTCCCTCCCGTTCATGTTCACCACAGCCTGTGCAGAGAAGAGGCAGCCAGTTACCTCATTGGTAACCACTCTCATGAGCCCTTGGCCTTAACCTGGCCTCCAGTCCCATCTCCTGGGTCCAGGGGGCGCCACCTGCAAGCCAGGCCAGCCTCGTTAGCTGAGAGTAACTGGTACCAGGCAGGATCAAGGCCATTTAAAATGAATCCATTTTTTTAAAAAGCATGGGACAAAATTTCAGAGTAAACTGTAGATATTTTTTTTAATTGCTTTGAGCTTTACTTTGAAAAGTGAAATTTTAATTTGCAACGTTTCCCATACTCAATATTTAGCTTCCAAGTATAACTACACACTGATCACTTGAACAAAGCAACAAGCATCATTCTTTCAAAATGGTGTGATACCATCATCCACAGCCTTCATGTTGGGGTTTCACAGCAAAGAGAACCCTTTTTGCTAACTATGAAGGCTTTAGATTAGAAGCATTGACTTCTTAACCCTTGTTGATTTTTCTTCAGTTAACTGACCTAAGCCTGCCAGATCCCAAACTGTCAGTAGTTTTGATTCCATGAAATCCTATACCTTCTGTAAGAGGTACAATGTCTTTCTGCAACCCATTCATAATGAACTGAGTCTGCATTAATTCATCTGCAAAAATCTGCAAAAGGCAGACCCATATGTGTATTGACTCAAAGATGTGGATTAGACACTGGTGTTAGGGAGGAGAAATGTTTGGAAGGAACTGAATATTTAAGTGGTCAGTTCATTAGTAAATACTTTCACATGATGATGACTTGCTTCTCTACCTAAACATGCAGATGAAGGTAAATATATGTAAAAACACTGGGCCCCCAAGAACTGACTGTCTACATTAGTCTCAGGTCATTACCTAAGACCTTGGAGACCACTGTTCCCCCTGCCAGCTTCATCCATCTACTCCAACTTATCATTTTATAGTTGGGACAATCAAAGTCTACATAAAGGACGGGACTTGTTCAAGGGCACACAAAAACTTAGTTTTCAAAGGAGCCCTTTACTTAAGGACAAAACTTCATAGAAAGAATTGGTTCTAACTCCAATGATCTGTCTTCTTAGCTACAACTTACTGGATCCTGATAATTACAGTAGAGCATATGAAAAACCAGGCAGCGCCTGGCCCGTGGTTCATGCTCAGTGAGAAGCAGCTGCTCTCAAGATGGGCCCAGGATCCCACCATAGGCTGAGCTCTTCCATGACCAGTGAGCTAATGGGGCAGCAGCCATGGAACCAGCTTCACGGTGGGAGGCAAAATAGGACATTAACCCTTTGTTACTCATAGTATGACCTTGAACCTTTCCCTAGGTCAGGATATATGTACCTAGTACCTACCAGCGATACTAGAGATTTAACAGTGACACAAGACCCAGTCCCTGCCCTCAGTTCTATCGAAGGAGAATCTGTGCTAAAGATGGAGACAGACAGGAGGGACACCTCATCAGAAGCATTGAGGACAGGAGAGGTGGCTTCCTGAGGAGGGAAAAGTATAAGCTGAGACCTGTCAATAATCTATAGTTATACTGTCCAACATGGCAGTCACTTGTCACATGCAGCGCCTGAATACTTGAAATAAGGCATCTGAACTGACATGTGCTAAAGGCACCAGATTTCAAAGAATTGGTACAGAAAAGGCAATGTAAAAATCTCAGTGTTATCAATACAAATTTTGTATCACAATCCATTGTATCACTGTTATATCACATTGAAGTGATCATTTGAATAACAAAATATATTATTAAAATTACAGGAGTGTCTTTATCCTTGCTAGCGTGGCTGTTGGACAGTTTTGAACTGCACACATGGCCCATGTTATATTTCCAGTGGACAGCACTGGTCTAAAGAATACAGGAGGGGAAGTTTTGAGAAAACTTTGCAAAGGCTTGGAAGCAAGGAATAACATGACACTGCCCCTCCCTGGCCTCAATCCCACCATCAAGTCAAGAAGAGGGTAATGGCTGGGACTTCCCCGGTGATCCAGTGGTTAAGACTCAGTGCTTCCACTGCAGGGAGTGAGGGTTAGATCCCTGATCAGGGAACTAAGATCCCACATGCCATGTGCAGGGCCAAAACAATGGCTGTCTCAAAGGCCCCTACTAGGTCCCGTGTAGTAAGATTCTGTGAAAAGCCAGCCAACCTCAGGGTATGGAAGCAACCAGAGGAGGTAGAAGGTATCTGCCTTCACCACAGGCATGAAGGGCCCTGGCTCCTGTGGACCCAATCTGGGAAGGGACTTTTTCCTCCATGGGCAGCTGGAGCCCTCTGCTCCTAATCTCCCTTGTTCCCAGGCCTGGCTCCGCACCTCCTCCATGAAACAGGGCCATGGGGATGCTCCTACCTTCTGGGCTTCCTCATGCTTCTCGAAGTTGACAAAGCCAAAGCCTCGGGAGTGGCCGCTGACATCCCTCATCACCTTGACACTCAGCATCTTCCCTGGGAAGGGCAACTCGGCTCAAAGGGGTGTCAAGGAAGCCTCAAGATGTCCCCCACCGTCCCCCAAAGCCTTCTGGAAGCCCCAGGGGGCCCTCCCCACAGCCTGAGCTGGGAGTAGAAGTGATCCTCAACTCCCTTGGGAAATGCGCCCACCAAACTGGGAGAAGAGGTCCTGCAGGCGCTGCTCATCCACGTCCACGTGGAGGTTCTTCACGTAGATGTTGGTGAACTCCATGGCCCGAGCACCCAGCTCCACCTCCCGCTCCCGTCGGGACTTGAAGTGGCCAACGAAGCTGTGGACATACCGACAGGGTAGGCAGCTGCCTACGGCTGCCATCAACCACCCCCATTCCTGCTCCAGCCCGCCCAGCAGGCCTGGGTCACTTGAATCAATTGCCGCCGGCCTTAGGGCCTCTGTACTCCTCATCTGGGGACTGGGCAGGACAATACTCCAAGACCCAACTACCTCCAACAGCCAAGACTCTATGTCCCAGAGTAAGGTTCAGATGACTTTCCTCTTGTGACAAGTGCACTGGATCTCCTATTGCACATGAGGCAGCTGAGTGCCCAAGACACAAGAGCACAAAGTTGGGAGTCACACAGAAAAGGGCTTGAGTCCTCACTTGGTAGTTGCCAAGCTGTGTGACCCCCGGCAAGTTACTAACCTCTCTGAGCCTCAATGGTCATTCCAATAAACTGGGGATCAAACTCACATCACAGGGATTTGCTTATTCATTTAACATGTATTGGGTGTGCTGGTTGTGAGAGAACCAGATGCAATTTATCCCAGTCACTGGGGCAGGTGGCAGAGTGGGGGTGGGGGGCCCTGAAATAATTTAAATGTAATATGAAGCTTAAAAATTGTAATTTCCAAGTCCACATAAACATAAAATCTAAGAAACTATCCTAGATTAAGGAAAACAAATAAAGGATAAAAAAACTTGAGGTACCTATAAGATATTTAGCACAAGATAGTTACAGCTGGCAACAAAAATTGAAGGAAACGGAGTAACAGGAAAACAGGCAAACTGAACCTGCCAAAAATAGAAACACGCTTCTGGAGATTCAGGAAAAGCCCACCAAAGTTCAGGTTTACTGAGAGAGAAACTCTGGACAAAATGACCCTGGGCATTTCCCAGCTCAAAGTCTCCTCCACTGCTCAGCCTCAGGCTTAGGGCTGGGCCATCTGATGAGCAGAACCAGAATTAGGGGGGAATTCCCTTGTGGTCAAGTGGCTAAGACACCACACTCCCAATGCAAGGGGCTGGGTTTGATCCCTGGTCAGGGAACTAGATCCCATATGCTGCAACTAAGACTCGGCGCAGCCAAAAAAAAAAAACCAGAACTAAGTGAGAATTACCAGAGCAGATTCTTTCCAGCACCTGTGACTCAATTTTCCATCTGTAAAGTGGGAAAGACGCCAAACTTAAAGGTATGAAAGTGGCAGGCTAAGCGTATGCCAACCTTCCTTCCTGTCTCCAAATCCCAGGACGCAGAAGGTTTAATAAAGTGCACAGCCATACTGAGAAGGCTGGAAAACAGAAACAGACCACTGAGTCCATGGATGACTTGGCCATTAGCTGGAATCTCCAAAGCATCTCCTCATTTACTATTCAGAATCACCCTCCAACACATGTCAGCAGCCCCATGTTTTACTTGAGGAAAGTGAGTCCCCAGGAGATTGAGCAGCTCATGTGAGGTACCACTGCCAGTAAGACCGAAGCTGCTCCGTGTCCAGTGTCCGTTAGCTGGCAGCAGTAGGACTGGTCCCAGGCTGGTGGTACCATGATTCTGCTCCTTTAGCCCTGACCCCTCGCCCCCCACCTCCTCACTCACACTTTGCGGTCATTCAGCAGCATTCCGTTCATGGTGCTGATGGCATTCTGCGCAGCCTCGTGGGTTTCAAAATGCACAAAGCCAAAGCCGCGGGAGCCGTGCTCATCACACACCACCTGCACCACAGGGAAACAGGACACAGAGCATCCAGCAGGAGGTTCCCATAGAAAAGAATGACAATCGTGATAAATGACTAATATCTGAGTGCTGGCTCCCTGCCTGTCAAGACAACCCTATGTCACGCAACAGCCCTATTTTACAGATGGGAAATGAAAGCTCAGAGAGGTCAATGTGTTTGCTTAAGATCACACAGTAAAGACGGACAGAATCCTCAGATTGAACACAGGTCTTGTCTATACCACAGACCAGCTTTCAATGATCTTCCTAACGCGATGGATAAAAGGATTAGATTCAAGTCACTTGCCCTCCCTTGCTGCATCGTGAAACAACCCAAGTGTCCATCAAGAGGAGACTGGCGTCCCAAATGCTGCTTGTGTGAAATTAACTTCTTTCATCCCTGTTATAACACTATGAGGTAGAAGTTATTAACCCCTATTATAGATAAATGAAATGAAACAGAGGCTTCATAACTTGCTCCAGGTTGTACAGCTAGTGAATACCAAAACTGAGACTTGAACCACCTCACTTCACTGTCGCTGGCATATAGTAAAATAATAATGATACACTGTTTCTAATATTTATACATTTAATTTGTACATTTTATTAATGCTGATCTGTTTTAAATAAACTATTTATTGGCAGACCAAAAAAAAAGAGAGACAGAAGAGAGAAGACTGGTTAAGTAAATAACACATCTTGGTCTGCTGTATGCATAGTTGAAGAGATTTCATGGCTGGCAGAGTTACCTGTAAGGTATATTGTTACCTGCGGGGAAAAAACTGAGTCCACTTGGATTCAAGTGGGCATCTACACATTTGAGAACATTTTTTTTGGCATTTTTTATAACATTTAAGTTTCTGCTAACACAAGAAATACATATGTAGTGGAAACCATTTGAACAGTGAGAGAGACAAAGAGAGAGAGAAAGAATGGAAAAGTGACAGAGAGGGGAAAGATAAAAGAAGGAAGGAAAGAAAGGAGGGAAAGTGTGGGATGGCTATATTTTTATTTTTATATAATTTTTAAAGGTTACTTTCCATTTACAGTGATTACAAAATATTGGTTATATTCTGTGTGTTATACAATACACCCCTGAGCAAGCCTACACCCAATACTTTGTACCTCCCACCGCCCCCCACCTCTATTCTGTCCCTCCTCCTCTCCCCACTGGCAAGCACTAGTTTGTTCTGTATATCTGTGAGGCTGCTTCTTTTTTTTAATTATATTCACTCATCTGTTGTATTTTTTAGATTCCACATATAAACGATATCATACAGTATTTGTTTTTTCCTGACTTATTTCACTTGGAATAATGCCTTCCACATCTATCCACATTCCTGCAAAGTGGCAAAATTTCATTCTTTTTTATGGCTGAGTAGTATTCTATTGCATATATAAACCACATCATCTTTATCCATTCATCTGTTGATGGACACTTAGGTTGCTTCCATACCTTGGCAAAGAAATTTTTAAACAGACACACAAAACTGTTAAGAATTACTATTTTGGGGAACTAGAGTTGAAAGTGATGGAATCTTTTTTCTTTCTTTCCACATTGTTTACACTGTAGCAATTAATGGGACTCCCCTGGTGGTCCAGTGGCTAAGACGCTATGCTCCCAGTGCAGGGGGCCTGGATTCGATCCCTGGTCAAGGAACTAGATCCTATCCATATGCCACAACTAAGAGTTCATATGCTTCAACAAAAATTGCAGCCAAATAAATATTTTCAAAAAACATTTACCAATTAGTTATTTCAACAGCAGACTTGTTTCAAATATTGAAAAGATCCACAAACATCCTACTCCCATTCTGTAAGGCTCCCCTCTCAAGTTAGGAGAGACCTCAAGAACAGGAAAGATCTTGGGTTCAGAGAGTCCCCCTTCCTCTGGCTGAATTTGCACTAAGACCCCTAGTGACTGTGTCATGGGGTCCCTGGCTCCCCTCACTGAGGGGACTGCCCCCACTCGGCAAAGTGACACTTTTCTACCTCGACCACCATCCCAGTTTCCCAACCCAGTTTCTTTCTGGGCTGACCTGTGTGACACTTTTTCTAAAATGTAACTGTGACCATGTCTCTCTGGGAATAACCCCCAGCAGCTCCTACAATCCACAGAACTACACCAACCTGACAACTGAGGCTCTCCAATTGGCGCTGCACAAGTCCTGCTTCCAAATCCATAACCAACACACACCCCTCCAAGCCCCAAGTAGGGCCCCTCCACGTTCAACTCAAGCCCAGCTCTGCCATTCATATTTAATCACACTGACTGAGCCCCACTCCGAGCCAAACACCTGCTAAGGGCATCCCATACTGATATATTTGTCATAAGAACCCTCCCAGGCAATTCTTATCCTCTGAGTCTCAAATGCCTGATCGGAGAAAATGGGAATAAATGACTTCTCCAAGGTCAGCCAGCCAGCAGAAATAATTATTTGATTCTTGTAGATGCTTAATGGGCTTCCCCATTGGCTTAGCGGTAAACAGCCTGCCTGCAATGCAGAAGAGCCTAGTTCAATCCCTGGTTGGGAAGATCTCCTGGAGGAGGGCATAGCAACCCACTCCAGTATTCTTGCCTGGGAAATCCTATGGAAAGAGGAGCCTGGTGGGCTACAGTCCATGGGGTTGCAAAGAGTTGGACACAAAAGAGCAAGTAACACTTTGACATATGCTTAATGGGAAGTCCACTACTCTTTCAAGGGCTACCTGTGTTGTGAAAATTACCTGAGTTAACACTGGGTGGCCAAAAATTTCATTCAAGGGGATCTGTAAGATGTTATGGAAATGCACAAATGAAACTTTTGGCCAACCAATACATTCACCACCACCCTAACGAGGTAGATTTTGTCATTGTCCCCTTTTAGAGGAAACTGAGGTATGGAGAGCTTAAACAACCAGCCCAAGGCCATACAGCCAGAAAGTGAAAGAGGCAGGATCTGAACCCAGGACTCTTGGTCCCAAAGTCCAAGGTCTAACCAACTATGTTACATTGCCTCTCTGCTTGGTAGGCTTGGCTGACGTCTGCACTTGGGGATCCTGGCTCCAGATCAAGGGGAGTCCCACCATGCCTCACAAACCTTTCCTCAGCCATTCAGGGCACTATCCTTCCTGGGCCTTTGTCTCCCTGGATCCCAATGCATCTCCCTCAGAGCTCAATTTCCTGCTGTTGCTAAAAGTCTCACCATTTCCTCCCAACAGGCTGAGAGCATGCAAGACAGAGTTCTAACTCAGAGGGTGCCATCACTCCCAATCTCTCTCCTGCCCTCGCCATCTCCACAGAAGGCTGGATATGCCAAGGTCTTGGGTAGGGTAACTGACCAGCCATCCTCATAAAATATGAAGGCAAACACTCAGGCTAATGGACCACATTGAATGCTTTGTACCTAACCAGGCCCCCAACAGGGCTTCGTTAGGCCTGCAAAGACTTGCCCAAGTCACACAGAGCTTTCGTTCCAATCCTCAGTGACCCAAAGGGAGCCTCAAGCCCTCAATGATGAGGACAGACATACTCATCCCTGTTAAGTTAGCTTCAACTAAGCTGGCAAACCCACTGCTTCAGATTCTGGCTTAGCCACTTACTTCCCACCCCCGTAACATATAACTGGGAATAAGTGATCCCAATTCTGAGCCTCTCTGCCCTCCACGGTAACTCAGAGATCCTCCTATTTACATCTTAAGAGGCCACTGTAGGAAATTCAATGAGGACATATATGCAGAAGATCTGCACACGCAAAGTACTGGGAAAATCTGCTATTCTTATTGTAGGAACTTAGCACACAGTTACGACTTCCCCTTCCACTGATCCTCAGAGGTAGGAAACAGCTCTTTCCATCATGGAGCGCCTTTAGCAGCTAATGCACCTCCTCCAGTCTGTGTGCCCCTCTGAGTCACGAGAATACCCCCTCACTCACAGAAAGAGGGTAAGTCCTCACTTGAGAACTTCAGGACTGTGCCTGTCACACAGTAGGAGTCAAGGAAGAGTTCTAACACACAGGGGCGCCATCACTCCCCCTTCCCCCGGCCACCTCCCCAGAAGGCTGGACATACCAAAGGCTGCAAGGTAACTGACCAACCATCCTCATAAAATCAGAGGGCAAAAACACCCAGGGTTAGGCCTGTCAGGACAGACTAGCCAGCGGTATGGCCCCCTGACCCTCAACTATAAGTCAGAGAAATGCCCACATTCCTTTCCAAATGATAATACAGCCATTAGTTCAACAAATATTTATTGAGCACCTACTATGTTTCCATATCTCATTTAGGGACTGGGAGACAGTGGTGAACAAGATCCCTATTCTTAGGAAATTTCCATTCCATCATAAGAGAAATGCTACTAACATGCTGTCCACTGCCATCATGGCCCCGATTAAGGGCCTTCTTGCATCTACCTGTTCTGTCCTGTGATGTCTCCTGCCCTCTCATTCTGAATTTGGGTTGTTCTCATGACTTACTTTGGCCAGTAGAACACAATGAAATGACAGTGCTAGTTCTAAGTCTAGGTCTCAAGAGGCCTGGCGAGCTTCCGCTCTCCACCTGCTGAGACCCTACTACTGCCATGAGAACAGCCTGAGCGAGCCTGCTGGAGGATGAAAGCCCACAGGAAGGAAAGCCAGGACAGTCCAACTGACAACCACTCACTCCCCAGAAGCAGAGCCATTCAGCTCTCAGTGGGCACATAAAGGATCCAGCTAAGAGCAGAAGAACTGCCCAGCTGAACTCAGCCCAAACCACTAATGGCAGAATTATGAGCAAAATAAATGGTTGCTATTGACACCTGCTATATTGAGGTGGTTATTCGGCAATAGTTAGCCAATCCATAGGTGACCACTAAATAGTTCTGTGAAGATAAAACTGAGAACGACTATCATTCAGGTGCTAGCTGAACCTGGAACTTTACTGATAAGACCTTGTAAAGTGTAAAGTGAGGTGCTGCTTGCTAATCCTCTCCCATCATTCAGGTGTCTAACCCAGAACCACCTGCCCCCCCGCTGCAACAGGCACACCCACCTTACAAGACAGGATGTTCCCAAAGGTGGAGAAGGTGTCGTACAAGGCCTTGTTATCAATGGAGTCCTCCAGGTTCTTGATGAAGATGTTGCCCACACCTGACTTACGAAGTCCTGGGTCTCGCTGGGACCACATGATGCGGATGGGCTGGCCTTTGATCACCTCAAAGTTCATGGTGTCCAGTGCCCGCTCAGCTGGACAGGAGGAGAGAAAGGAGCTAATTAAGGGCATTTTCTTTCCCTGAGCCCTCAACAACTTAATTGGGAGCTGAGCCGATCAATAAATGAGCCACTGGCTGGGTCTCACTCCAGATAAGAGCTTGAAGGCTCAAGAAGAATAAATAGAATTCATGTGTGTGGCTTCCAGGTAGGCTCTCCTTCAACTCTTTTATCATAGTGAAATGAGCATGAGTTTCTACCCCCATTTTATAAAAAGACAAACTGAGGCTCAGAAGGGGAAATGATCAAAAGGGTCCCTATGACAAGGGTGGCAGGAGTTTGAGGAAAGTGAAGCTCAGAGGTGCTGGCCAGCAAAGTTGAGATTTGATCCCAAAGAGGATGGCTTTCGGGAAAGTGAACATCACATCTCTGAGTCCATTTCTATACTTGGAAAGAAGTGGTGATGATTATACTACTCAAGGACTTCCCTGGTGGCTCAGTGGGTAAAGCATCCACTGCAATACAGGGGACTCAGGTTCATTCCCTGGGTTGGAAAGATGCCCTGGAGAAGAGCATGGCAACTCTCTCCAGTATTCTTGCCTGGAGAACTCCATGGACAGAGCCCGGTGGGCTACAGCCCACAGGGTCATAAAGAATCGGACACAACTGATTGACTAACACACTTTCTACATCTAACAAAGGGAGAGAATATCACCCACCTCCAGCTTGTCAGACAGACTGAAAATTAAATAAGGTGTGGGACTACCCTGGTGGTCAAGTGACTAAGACTCCATGTTCCCAAATGCAGGGGGCCCGAGTTCCACCCCTGGTCAGGGAACTAGATCCCACATGCTGCAATTAAGAGTTTGCATGCTGCAACTAAGAGATCCCGCATGTTGCAATAAAGACCAGGTGCAGCCAAATAAATAAAATCAATCATTTTTTTTCCAGTGTTAAAAATTAAATAACCTGTGCAAAGCGCCTTGTGCCTAGCTCAAATAGGTATGTGGTAAACAGTAGTATGTCTAAGCACAACAGCATATGCCCATCGTCCTGCCAGGTGGCGTGTTGTCCCCAGCTACAGGGACACTTCAGGTTTCAGAGGCATGGAGGGGAACTGAGGAATACTCAGTGGACAAGTTTGGAGAAGTCTGGGTTTTCCATCTAGTCCTGCCATAAACAGCCAGGAGTAAACTCCTTCTCCTGTCTGGAGCTCAATTTCCCATTCTATTAAATCAGGTTGTACAGGACTTGGCGGAAGACAGCAAGAGGCAGTGGCTGGGTGAAGCAGAGCAGAGGGGAAATCTCCCTGGAATCCAACTCAGTCACCTGCTGGGAAACCAGCCAAACCTCCCCAGCAAACTCCCAGAGGCGGGAACCTCCCCAGCCTCCCAGGAGCCTCAGAGTAAAGGCGCCCCCTTGTGGACTTGGCTGGGGCAGGCCTCTTCTGGTTACGTCTCCAGAGTCTCACACCTGCTAGAGTTACCTTACACCTGCTATAGTTACCAGGATTTTTCTTAGATTAGCACTTACCGAGGGCTTACAATGTACCACATGACACTGGAACTACTTCCTAGACACAATCCCCATTCCCTCCATGCTCCTCGGGAACAAGCCTTAGTTCCATTTTACAGAAAAAGAGGAGCCAAGTGTGACGACTTGCTCAAGCTCACACTCTCATGGCAGAGCTCCAACAAAACCCAGCGCTCTTAATTTTTCTCCTCTCGGCTCTGAACAGAAGTCAAGACATACCCAGCTGGCAAGCTCTGATCGATCCTATCAGTTCTGAGAAGTGGGCTGTGGACTCCAGAGGGGAGGCAGCTTTTTGGGGTTCCCCAAAGTGGAGGCGCCTGATGCAGACAGACCTCGAGATCTGCTGTCAGAAAAGGCCGCAGACCGAGGCCGAGCACTCCTGGCTGCCCCACGCACCATCACCTGTGCCTTCCGGGGCATCTTCCTCACTGGCTGGTGTGCATTGCTTTTCTCCCAATCACTCTACAAGGCAGGTGACACTCCCATTTTGCAGACAGGTAACTGAACCTCAGAATGACTCATTTGCTCAAGGTCGCACCGTTGCTGGCCTTCCAATCCCAGGTCTGGCTGACCCCAAAGCCCTTGGCTGTTTTCACTCAGCAGCATCACCTCTCTTCCGGAAGACGGAGCACCAGTGAAACAGTCAGTTCAGTTCAGTTGCTCAGTCGTGTCCCACTCTTTGCGACCCCATGAATCGCAGCACGCCAGGCCTCCCTGTCCATCACCAACTCCCGGAGTTCACCCAGACTCACGTCCATCGAGTTGATGCCATCCAGCCATCTCATCCTCTGTCGTCCCCTTCTCCTCCTGCCCCCAATCCCTCCCAGCATCAGAGTCCTTTCCAGTGAGTCAACTCTTCGCATGAGGTGGCCAAAGTACTGGAGTTTCAGCTTTACCATCATTCCTTCCAAAGAAATCCCAGGGCTGATCTCCGGGCACACTAATTGCTATCTCAGGGCCCTTCTCCTGCAACTCTGGATCTTAGTTTTCCTGGCTGCAAAATGTAAGGTGCGGGAGTAGCCAGAGATGAAAGAGCGCTGGTGGCTGGGATACAGTCTGTCTGTCCATCACCACCACCCCACCCCCCGCACCCGCGGCTCCACCTCTCCCTCGGGGGCTCACCGTCCGCGGGCTGCTGGAAGTTGATATAGGCGTAACCCAACGAGCGGCGCGTGGCCACGTCGCGGCACACGCGGATGGACAGGATGGGGCCAGCGGGCGAGAACTTC
>NW_011494726.1:255239-255427 GCF_000754665.1 Bison bison bison
CCCGCCCCCGCAGCTGGGATTCCCCCCCTCAGCCTTCTAGAAGCCCCAGGTGGCGGGCATCTCGGCCCCCGCGACGGGAAGCGAGGAGAGCCCTCACCTGGCCCCGGGTAGGGCTCCGGGCCGGCGCCAGCGGCGCGGAAAAAAAAAAAAAAAAATAAAAATAAAAAATAAATAAATAAATAAATTCA
>NW_011494726.1:255527-272659 GCF_000754665.1 Bison bison bison
TCGCCCACGTAGAGCGAGGCGAGCGGGTAGCCCGGGGCCGCTGGCGTTCATTTTGGGCTCGCGGCCCCGCGCTCGGCGCCCGCGTGTGCTCACCCGGGTGGGACGCGGGCAGCGGGGGCGCGCGGGCGGCGGCGCTCTTCCCACCCCACTGTCCGCCCCCCGGCCTTCGACCGCCCCCGCCGTCCCGAGCCAATCGCCAGGGCGCTCGGGTCCCGCCCCCGCAGCTGGGATTCCCCCCCTCAGCCTTCTAGAAGCCCCAGGTGGCGGGCATCTCGGCCCCCGCGACGGGAAGCGAGGAGAGCCCTCACCTGGCCCCGGGTAGGGCTCCGGGCCGGCGCCAGCGGCGCGGAGAGGGCGGCACTCTACGGCAAGACACCTGGGTTTTGATCCCCATCACGTCTTTGTCCTTCTTCACCCGTTTCCTCTCTCTCTGAAATTTAAGAGGATTCCCTCTACACAAGGATGAAAGGCGACCGCGTGCTCTGTGCGTTTTACACACAAACGGGAGAATTCCCTGCAGGATGCCGTTTCAAAATGTGGACCTATCCTCCTGAAAGCAGGCTTTCTCTCATCAAGACAGCCTGGGTTTAGTCTCAGCCATCTGGAACCCTCTTGGTGATTTGCTTTTGCGCCCGCACCCCACGGCACAGGATGGGGATCTTAGTTCCCTGGCCAGGTATCAAACCCATGCCGGGTGCACTGGAGCACAGGGGGTTCTTAACTACTGGACGGCCAGGGAAACCCTCCCCCACCCCCGACCCCGGCTTGGTGATTTGGGACTGAAGGCTCCATGTGAGAATTCCGGAACACTCTTAAGGTCCTTCTTGACCGGAGTTGTTCTGCCAAGAGCCTTTCGTGGGACATTCCCTGATCATCTCTCAGCGAAACCAACCCACCTGTGCTCCACCCCGAAGGTTCACGAAGTCCAGCCTCTGTGGAAACTGTAAGGACCTGACAGAACAAGGCCATGGTGGTGGTCCCAAACTAAGCACCAAGACCCTTCTGTCAGCCTTCGTTTGCAGTCCCAATCTGTGGTGTGGAATCCTTTTTGAAAATATTGGTCCAACCTACCTTGAAATGATACTTCCCCTGAGCCTCTCCTGTTTCCTGCTTCAGTAAAACAGGTGGGTTCCCACTGACCTTTGGTTGGGTGTGACAAGTGAAACAGCTTGAGAACCAGGGGCAGGAGTGCGTCTTGGCTGCCCCACCTACACTACCAAGCATCAACCAGTTCTAACTTGGGCTTAAATTATCTTCCTGTCTTGACCCCCTCCTCCATCCTTGTGGGAATGTGGATGTTTTCATCTTTTTGGCTGCATGCCCATGGCTTGCAGGATGTTAGTTTCCTGATCAGGAAGCAAACCTAGGTGCAGTGAGTGAAAACGCCCAGTCCTAACCATTGGACTGCCAGGAATTCCCAATGTGGATGTTCTGAGACTGGGGCAAACCCCATGAGGAAACTCAATGCTGCAGGCTATCTTACATAATGTTAGGGCAGATAACAGAGCCTGTACAAACTTGGAGGTGACTAGGACTTCTGCTACCATCTTGTTTGGTTACATCTCAGGGTTTTAAAACAAGTAAGTGGTGGTGGTGTATGAGTAGGATGCAAAGTAATAATCCGTATCACCAAATCATTGAAGCCACAGATGAGGATCTAACACCTTGATGGTTTGTTGTGGAAGGTGGACAGGCTCTGTGTTCATTCAAGGCAATTTGTTCCCAACACTTCTGGCTCGAAAGGATGAAATGAAGCTGCTGCCTCCTTTTAAAGAGTGAAAAGTGAGAGTCGCTCACTCGTGTCCAACTCTTTGCAACCCCAGGGACTATACAGTCCGTGGAATTCTCCAGGCCACAATACTGGAGTGGGTAGCCTTTCCCTTCTCCAGGGGATCTTCCCAACCCAGGGATCGAACCCAGGTCTCCTGCATTGCAGGTGGATTCTTTACCAGCTGAGCCACCAGGGAACCCCAAGAACACTGGAGTGGGTAGCCTATCCCTTCTCTGGCAGATCTTCCTGATCCAGGAATTGAACCGGGGTCTCCAGCATTGCAGGCACTCTTTACCAACTGGGCTGTCTGGCTCGAAAGGATGAAATGAAGCTGCTGCCTCCTTTTGAAGAGTAGAGCCCCAAATAAGTGTGCTCAGAAGTTAGCTAGTTCTGGTGGTGATACAGGAGACGCCACATAACAGTGCATCAGCCAACTAACTGATAAAATTTTTTATTTCACTTTTGAGTTTTTACACTTTTCCTGATTATTCCGTGTAAGGTGGAAACTAGAACTGTTTAAAAGACATACACAAATCTAGTACATCAATAACCGGGGTTTTTTCTTTTTTGCTATACTATTTTCACAACCACGGGTGTGCTTGCTAGGCAATATAACCATCACAGAAGCAAACGTGAGGCAGAATACTGGTGAGGAAAAACAAAGCGAGAGAGCTACCAGATATACAGACAGGCTCGTTCCACATTCACTACTGCATGTCCAAGCGGCAAGTATTAACTGCACGTTTCTGTTCAGCTAGAAAGGAGAGAGGTTTTTTTTTTTCTTTTTTCCTTTTGGTTTTTTGAAATCAGTGCATGAATATTTCTTTTCTTATTTCAGCAGATGGACAAACAGATGGGACACTACAGCTACGTGGAATGTTCGGGGAGGAAGGTGGAGACTGAGACTGGCAGGCCAGGCTATTCCTGACTCTCCCATCGCAGTGTTCATGCAACTTCCCTGACATTTGTCTGTGAACCTGACGGGATGGGTACCCTTGGGAGAGCTGGTGACAGGTGCTAACAAGCATTATCAGGGTTGGCTGCAATATAAAGAGAAACCATGGATATTTAAAAATACATTTTGGAGTCAGATCTTGGTGTGACTGAAGAGCAACCACCGTGCTGAGAACTGGAGGAAGACAGAGCTGAAATGTGGGAAGCTCTTTTCAACTCGCTGAAGCAACGCTGGCTCACCAAAGTGCTCGCCAACATCCCTCACCCTCTTGTGGACCCCCCCTGTCCCTGCCCATCTAGTACTAAACCATGAACAAAAGGCATAGAGAGAGAGAATGCACAAAGAAAAAAATGTAAGGAAGCAGAAGGACAGAAATTTAGAGAAGACTAAAGTCAACAGTCAAAAAGGACTGTGGGAAAGAATGTTTAGATTTCAAAATTTTAAAGCCCCGAGCTAGGAAGAACCCAAACACTGAGTACTTACTCCTCAAGTGAAAGACAATCTCTGCAGAGCATTATTCTTAAAGGTATTACCCAGGAAACAGATAAGGCCATTCATAAGATACACGGCTTTTTTTTTTTCCATCTTGAGCTCATGGTTACAGGGAAAACAGATTCCACTTCCTAAGCACAAGTTGCCAATCACTAAACATGCTGCTATAGGGGAAGGGGCTGGAGTCACAGGTGGTCTATGAGCAGTGGACCTTTGCATGCTGTCATAACCCAGTTATCTCGACCAAGAATGTTCTTTTCTGGCTTCGAGTTTCCTTGGAGGAAGACACTGTGGCCGTCTGTGGTCACGAGCTTTACAGTGGCAACAAGCCCCAACGTACCAAGTGTCTAAAAGCCCTGATCAGAATGGGCAGAATCACTAGAAATTACTGTAAAACTCGAATGCCAAATGAGAGGTGACCCACTCCAAGTCCCAGTGTCACAATAGAATCTATAACTTTCTGTACAACTTTACAATGGAACTGTATTTCAGGGACAACTGTTTTGAATCAAATTTAACTTTCCAAAAAGTTACACATAATTCAGGTCTATTTTTTTTTCTACCAGTAAGAGTTCTGCTAAATTACAAAACTCCATAATCACAGTGTTCAGTTTTTGTTGTTGTTTTTTTTTTTAAATGAAACACACAGTAATCCTGTCAATGTTAATCAAAATCAAAACTTCAGAATGCCGTGGCATTTATGTGACCAATCTGAATTTTAGATACAAATACCAGCTGTTCATCCCATGGACCATTTTTGCTAGGCTGAGGCTGTGAAAAATTGAAAGTCGACGTACGTTTCTTTTTTTTTATCGCACAAAGGGATATATGTGGAGGGTACAGAGTGCCACTCAAGAGATCACAAAGCACGGTAGACATTAGTTCTCTCCCTCCCCAGCATCTCCTTCGTCTCCCTGGTTTTCCGACGTCCACAGCTGCAAGAGAAAAACAGAGCTATAAACAAAGAAGGGCTCTTAGAACTTTCCGCGGGGAGGTGGCCCACTCTGTATCACCTCATCTCAACTGCTTATAATTCTTCTCATATGACTGCAGACAGTGATGGCAAAGGTCAAAATTTCAGCAGGTGCTTATAATCAATTAAAAAACTTAATTACACGTACAGGGCACAAATCCTGTCCTGAGTCCCAGGCTAGGAGGCAGAGGAACAGGAACAAGCCATAAGCCCCACCCACTGGAAGCAGTCACGGAATGGGCAGTACTTACAGTGAGATTGTCCCTAAGCAGCTGCATAATCAGGGTGCTGTCTTTGTAAGACTCTTCATTCAGTGTGTCCAATTCAGCAATCGCCTCATCAAACGCCTGAAACAAAGAGCCTTTAGCTAAGATGTCACAGGTTCCTTGAACTAGTTTAGCCCCGTTTTCTTCCTGCTACCATTTTTCTTCCTGTACAGTATTCTCGGGGAACCTAGGTTATTGTTACCTTGCTTGCTAGTCCTGTCAGTAAACATGTGATACTGGCTTCTAAAGCATCAACCAACCATGACAAAAATTCCTAGCTAAGAACTTTACTCTACCTATCAAGTCAACAAGTATTACTCATCCTAAAGGAATTCACATGATATTTGAATTACCAAAGACATTTCTAGTAATCCCTCCCCCTTTTTCATTAAGCAGAAAAACAAAAGGTTTAGATACAGGAGATAAATGGAGACTAGAAGTTCACATCACTAAATCCGAACTTCAATTAAGTGATGGAACTCTGGGCATTCATTTCACACAGTTTTTACCAATTAAAAAAATGTTCAAGGACTGTGCATATTCAAAGATGACAAAAACACGTAGAAAAGGCAGTTTTCTACCCAAAGAAGACAAGACGTAATTCAGGACACAAAGAAACAAGATCTGACTTCCTTCTCTACACCTCTTGCCATAACCTCCAGCCTCAGTAAAAAGACGACACTGAGGAGCCGAGGTCTACAGCCCAGAGCGTGATGAGAGCAACAAGCTGCCTCCTCCCTGGACTGTCTACAACCTCACCCCAAAACAGAAACTGAACTCAAACGCCAATCAGCATAGGCACTGAGAAGTCGTCAAGAAGTAACAGGTCTGTACTGACTCCATAAAACATGGAGTCAATACAGATGGGTTTCTCCTACCCCCAGAAAAATCTTCACAAATAAGTCCAAAACAATGAGTTACATTTGGGTAATTTTAAAACAAGGTTCTAGACATGAGCATTTTTACTATCAGAAACCCCAGAAGGTCTTTCTCACCGTTTTTGCCAGGCTGCAAGCCTTTTCAGGAGAGTTTAGAATCTCATAATAAAAGACGGAGAAATTAAGTGCCAGCCCCAGTCGAATGGGGTGTGTAGGCTGCATTTCTTTCTTACTAATTTCAAATGCTTCTTGGTAAGCCTGCTGGGAGTTCGACACAGTGGCTGTAAGAAAGAAAAAACATGAAAGGGTGGGTCTTACGTAAGGTTGCATTGTACGCTGGATCCACTACCAAATTATTTTGCCAAACTCGGCTGGAGCAAATGTGCTATCAAATGTCTCTACTATCCGATTAATAATCATCTGTTAAACATGTACTCTAATCTGAGTACTGTATGAAATGCTTTGAGGGAAAACAAAGACAATGATGACAAAGTCTACAAAAGCAGTTAGGAAATACAGGAATAACCCTGAACAACATGGAACATGGAAAGCAATGTGCTCTAATGGAAAGATTGTGGACTTCAGAGTCAAGACGCAAAACTGGAATGAATTCCCAACTCTTAATTGTGTGGTTTGGACTGAATGAAAACCTCTGTGAGTCCTGGTGTCCTTAACAGAAAAAAAGGACAGAAGACTCCCACCTACACTCCTAGAGTTGTGTAAGAAATAAATGACACACATAGGAGGCACTTAATAAAGCAGAGCCACAACCACCATTACACTAACACATGTATATGACAAAAGAAATGCATCTCTCTTCACCATGGCAGTTTTACTCTATCAAACATTTTAAAGTTTCACACCTAAGACAACTACCAAACAATCCTTAAAATAAAGATCTTTTTCAGTGCACTACTGCACCAGACTTTTAATACCCCCATACTTGTCCCTTAGATGTATCTGTCAACCCCATGACCCTGTTCAGGAGCTTCCCAGGTGTAGTAAAGAACTACACTTCCCACTAGTAGTAAGAACCTCCCTGCTAATTAACGCAGGAGACACAAGAGACCCAGGTTCGATCCCTGGGTCAGGAAGATCCCCTGGAGGAGGAAATGGCAACCCACTCCAGTATTCTTGCCTGAAAAATCCCATGGACAGAGGAGCCTGGCAGGCTACAGTCCACGGCGTCACAAAGAGTCAGACATGACAGAGCAGCTGAGCACACACACAGCACACAGGACCCTGTCTGTCACTGGTCAGCACAACGCTGTGGTCTTTAACTCTGACTACAGACCAAGCAAAACTCAAAATTATTATGAAGACGGTCTCTGCTACTGGTCAAATTCCTCAAAAAAAAGAGAAGACAGAAAGAAAAGAAAAAAAAGTTACTTACTTTGTTTATTGTCTCCAGAAGCCACCTCAGAAAGATATCTAAAATAATCGCCTTTCATTTTCAAGTAGAACACCTTACTTTCTGGTTGTGTAGCATTGGGAATAAGGTATTTATCCAACAGCTCCTAAAAAATGATCCACATTCTGTTAAGAATCTGGAAATATTACTTACAAGATGTTAAAACTATGTTTGAGATTTGAGATACTACCACTTCTAAATAATTGGGGGGGTGGTAATTGCAAAATACATGATTTTCATCCAAAGTTTTTAAATAGTTTTTAGCCCAGGTCATAACAGATGCCAGTATCTGTTAAAATCCACTTTGACGGTCCAGTAAAGGGTTAAAGTACAGCCATACAATGGCATGCTACACAGGCTTTAAAAATGATGATGCAGAACCACACTGATTATGTGGAAAGGCTCTCCAAAAGAAGTCTGAGTGGGGAAAAACAAAAACGGATAATAAATACCAAGTGAATCCTATTTTAATATTAAAACAGATATATGCACATGCATATAAATACCTAAGGGAAAAATCTAGAAGGATATTTATCAAGATGTTAACAATGGTTCTCTAGGTAATAGTATTTTAGAAGTGATTTTTAAATTTTCTTATTTATACTCTTCTGCCTTGTGCTTTAAAAAAAAATCGTATTAATTCTGTAATTAAAGAAAAAAAAAATCTTTCCACTTCAGAAGAAAAAGGGTGATAGTAGGGAGAAATTCCAAGAACTAACGTTAGAATCGCTCAGACCCGGGTAAAAATCCCTCCTCTGCGGCTCACCATCTGTATGACCCTGGACAAAGGACCTGACTGCCCTGATCCTGTCTCCTCAGCTACACAAGGGGAAGCCCAACAGCCATCTCCTAGTGCAGTTACGAGGATAAATGAGCCAATGTTCACAGAGTGCTTAAGATACCGCCTGGCACTAGTAAGCACTCCAAAAGTAGCTAAGACTATTATTAATAATAAATTCCTTTAAACATTTATGCTTACAACAAAAGCAGTTGTGAAGGAGTCCACGCTTCGTATACAGAGCAATATTTTCGAAGAGTTGTTTTAGAATGTGGCATCCTGAAAAACTGGTTAAGAGGCAGTAAGTACCATGCTTTTCTTCACATTCTTTCAGATGCTCGTAAAAGCTGGTCTACCGTTCAGGAATTAGGGAACTTTCTTGCCTTGGGAGTGCATGCCATACTTCATCTGAGTACCAGATGTACCTAACATTCGGGAATTAGCGCACCATTAACAAACCCCCAAATGACCAACAGGCAACAAATTTAGCCACTCTTACACCACGAGTCTAACAAAAAAAAAATTAAACAGCAGCTTGATGCAAAAGCTTAGCAGTAAGGGGGACCGAATCAATCAAAGTGAGAGGATGCGGGGGGTGGGGGGTAGTCGTTTTAATAATCTGTGCAGACAAATAGGGTGCGACTCCTTATGGATTACGCATGAGGAGTCCTGCCTGATGGCTAACAAGCTCTGTACTGGTTTTCAAAAGAAAGGTGTCAAGGGCAGTAACTCAGAAAGGCAGCCAGCAGGGGAGCAGGTAGATCCACAAGTGTGAATCCCTTTTCCCTTCAAAGCAGCCCTCACCACTCATTTTTACCTGATTTCACCTGGAAGAAAAAGAAAGTTCCCAGTGGGCTCAGGACGTGAGGGAAAGACAGCATGATCATGATCTGCTCTACGGTATGAGGCCCTCCCACCCACCCCCAGGTGATGATGGCTCGAGGGAAAGCAGCGAGGAATCCGTGGTCCAACTCAGGTTCATACGAATCACGGCAAGGGAAAATCCCCACACCACTTGTGATTTGCCTTTGGAACGAAGGCCCAAACTGATGGACAGGGCTAACGTACAAAACTACCATTGTGCAGGGACCAGGGAGCAGCTGAGAGAGAGGTCAGCTTTTGGCTCCCCTCTCCCCTCCTGGAGAGGACACCGCCGTCAGACTGACACAGAGAACAGCCTCTCTGCCCTCAATTTTGATAGGTGGTTGCACCTATCGAAAATGCTGCCTCTCTGCCCTCAATTTCTAAAGAAAAGATGGAGGGATGTTGAGCAAACGTTCCCGTTTTCCAGAGTTCTTTGGAAGAGAGAGGAAAATATCCCACAAGTGACAAGCAACCTCTGATCAGGTTAGGAGCTGAGGGGAAAAAAAAAAAATCACATCGTGTGCTTAAAACTTAGTTGCAAATGGTTTGCAGCTTCCCAGTATATTCAGACACCTTTCTCTCAAGAGCTATTTGAGAGCTGGCATTTGTTCATGAAATGAATACTATTAGGAGGTGTTCTTTAGAATAGGAACACTGGCCTCTTACCAGCACGTCATTGCAGATGTCCTGCAGCTCGGCCTCGATCTTCTCGCGGTACTCTTTGCCCATCTGCTGCTTCTTCTCGTTCCTCTCAGTTTTCTGTTCGATGCTGGAGATGACACGCCAGGACGAACGGCGGGGGCCGACCACATTCTTGTAGGCAACGGACAGCAGGTTTCTCTCCTCGTTGGAGAGCTCGTGCCCCTGCTCTGTGACCGCCTTCATGGCCGCAGCCATGTCATCGTAGCGCTCGGCCTGCTCGGCGAGCTTGGCTTTCTGTACCAGCTCACTTTTATCCATGGTCATTCCCTAAAACGAGAGGGAGAGAGAAAGTGAACATCAGGCTTCAAGGCCCAGGAGGCGCATATGTGCCAATCTCCTTCCAACCCATCTGGGAGGAAACACAGCTAAATGGGAAATGTCTATTTCCAAATGTCTCCAGTAATACTGAGCAGGAGCACCCACCGGGTTAGGAACTTTGCTGCTGCTGCTTCTAAGTCACGTCAGTCATGTCTCTGTGTGACACCATAGACGGCAGCCCACCAGGCTTCCCCGTCCATGGGATTCTCCAGGCAAGAACACTGGAGTGGGTTGCCATTTCCTTCTCCAATGCATGTAAGTGAAAAGTGAAAGTGAAGTTGCTCAGTCGTGTCCGACTCTTAGCGACCCCATGGACTGCAGCCTACCAGGCTCCTCCGTCCATGGGATTTTCCAGGCAAGAGTACTGGAGTGGGGTGCCATTGCCTTCTCCGGGAACTTTGCTAAAAAGGTGTTTTTACTTTTTAGCCATTTAACCTTCGCAGCAGTCCTACATACAGGGAGATCTGTTTCCAATACTCCCTTCCCCCTCCACGAGGTGAAGAAGTATAGGTTCAGAGGCGCCAACTGCTGTGTCCAGGGCAGCACAGCCAGGAGAGAGCAGAGAGCCAGAACTCAAACGCACATCTATCTCTTGACCTGTTTTCCTCCACTTTCCTAATCTGCCTCCTCAATGCCAGAGATGGCTCAATTCTTTAGAAGCTTATGTTAAACATACAGCCTTTCCTTCTTTCAAGAAATATCTGGAATATCTGGTTTTCACCAAATCTGTTTTTCCCCATACTACAGGGAAAAACACCATGTGATGATTGTTTCATCAACCTTAAAGCAAAAGATAGGACTCTGACTGTTATATTTGGCAGTGCCCATCAAGTGGTAGGTACCTTAAACATACCAGCCATTTTTAGCCCATCTTCTGCCAAGTGCTAACTTTGGTCCAAGGACACACTGTCCACGAGAGCAGATTTGGCTCAACCTTGCACCAGCTCAGCTACTTACAAGAAACACAACCTTGGTCAAATCACTCAGCTTCTGAGAACTTCCGTTTGCTAACTGGAGAGGAAGAACACTGCCAACTCTCTGGGGGCCGCTGTGAGGCGCAAGTGGCCTCACCTGTGTGAAGGCACCGTAGAACGCCCAGGGCAGCGGTCCCCAACCTTTCTGGCACCGGGAACTGATTTCGTGGAAGACAATTTTTCCACCAACCGGGGGTGGGGCTGGGATGGTTTCAAGATGATTCAAGCACATTACGGTTATCGTGCACTCTATTTCTAACCTGACGCCGCTGCTGATCTGACAGGAGGTCCCAGTCCACAGCCTGGAGGTCAGGGACCCCTGGTCAAAAGCATTATATACAAATACCAGGCACTGACTCTGTACACCGTATAGACTGTGAGAGACCTGGGTGTATTCACCAAGACGCGCAGCAACGAGCTGTGAACCGTAATTGAGTTTGTTTAAAACTTTTCCTGAAACAGACAAAAATCTTGGTGATTTCAGCTTTTCATTTTCTCAAACCCTCTATACAGCAACCAGTGAATACTTCTTAAAATGATTCACCTCACCTCAGTCAATTCCCAACTATACTTATCACCATTACGGGAATTCCCTGGGGGCCCAGTGGTTAGGACTCTGCTCTCTCACTGCCAAGGGCGTGGATTTGATCCCTGCTTGGGGAACTAAGATCCCGCAAGCCTCAAGGCAAGGCCAAAAAAAACACACAAAAAAAACAAGGCAAAAATAGCCACCATTAATATAATGCAATAATTTTTGGATAACATGTAGCTAAAAACAATATTTATTAACCAATAAGAGAGAGTTTTATGTACTGCTGGTTTAAATTTCAATTGTATTCACCTATGCCACAGAGTTAAAATACACTAATATCTTGAGGTGGAAAAAAAATAAAATACTACTTATAGTATTTTATAACAGTAGTGGGAATACCAGTATTTTTTAAACAAATGCTCTCATTACTTTATCCATCACATCACAAGACTCTGGTTTTGCCTTCACAGCCATTTCTGTATTTTCAAGAGAGAAATTCTACAGGCAAGATTCTACCACATGAAAATGTCTTATTAAATGAAGGAAAATTTCAAGATACACCCTAAATCTAGACAATTTAGAAAGAGTTGGTGCTCCAGTTCAGAATTGTGAGTTTTCTTCCCACCTCTTTTTATCGAAATCATATTAAGAGTTGTGTCCTATGTAAGGCTTGCTGACTCGAATCTTACACTCTAAGGCAAGTCTCACCTTGACCTGTCTGACATCTTCACCCACATCACTAGAATGAACCTACAGCAGAGATAATAATCCATCTGCTCACCTACATCTCCCAGCAACCCCTCTGCACTTCGGAGGGGTCATATGGTTCATTCTGTTCAATAAGGATAAATGATGCTACTTCCAGGTGCTGAAACTGCAAAAAGCCCCGCGAGGCTCTCTTCTCTTACAGCAGCCACGTCACCTAGATGGTGCTGTCACAAAACAGCAGTTTCTACAGCCTGAGTCCCCGAGTGACTGAGTAGTGCAGAGACTCCTGCAGGCCTGCAGTGGACACGCAGGGCGAAAAGGAAATAAACCTTTGTTGGCTGAGGCCATTTAGACACTGGGGCTGTTTGTTACGGCAACACAACTTAGTCTACTCTGATACACGTGCATCACAGGTACACTAGTCATCCTCTTAAAATTACATACTTTCTCCATATAGCTTTCTTGATTATGATATCTTTCTGACCAGGATACTATCTTCACCATTAGACAACCCTACTTGATGTTCCCTAAAGGTAAGAGGCAAAGGGAAGCCAACTTTTAATAAACTTTTTAGAAATTTTCCAGTCTGTAGACTAATTCAGTTAGAAGTTACTTAGTATATAAACAGCACCTGTGCAACTCTACCCAGGAACAATTCCAATTAATAACAGTCCTGGCCAAGGCCAATTCAAAGTGAAGCCGTCCCATGGAGTTATTACAAAAGAGTAATAGAAAAATACAATTAGCACTGCTAAAGGATACTGTGAAACTCTTCGGCCTACTAGGCTCCTCAATTAAGGTCCCCTCACCCCCCACTTCTTTTCTTCCCAAACATTAAAAGTTCAACCATACCTCTCCAAAGAATCCTGACTACTCCCTGAGACCTCCCAAATGTACACGTCCTATTTCTCAAAATAAAACGTGGCCTTTCTGGTTTGGAGTCGACTATTTCAGGCTTCTTTGGGATCCCTGCAAGAGCTCTTAGAGATAGAGAACCATTATGATATGGTAAAATTGAATGCATGCCTTAAAAAATGTACCCATCTATTTAAAAATTTCTTACCTACAACCCCCACCCCCAACTTACAACAAACAAAATCCATAGCTAAATGTCTGATGCCTACTGCTTACATAACTTGTGCTTATATAACAAGGATTGTGAAGCAGCTAGACCAATTTCAACAGGAAATGGGTTACACAACACCCAGCAGTTTGGAGGAAGGCAGCAGACAAGGGAGAAATGAAATTGCTCCTATTTGTGCATCCTAATAAAGCTCCTATATCCATCGTCTTTCCCTAGTCCCACTGCCTTCAGTCTTCCATTTTCTTTAACCCCCTTCATATGTGCTATCAGATCCATTTTAAAGCTCTGATCAAGTCACTCTGCTCAAAATTCTTTAAAGTTCCCAACTACTGCCAGTCAAGTCAGACTGCCTCCCAAGCAGTCCTTGTAGGCTTTCCCAGCTATCTTCCTAGACTTTTGCCCAAAAAGGCCTTCTACACAGTAGGTGCTTCTGTCAAAATGGTTTTCTTCCACATGCTTTTTGGTCTTCACTCATCCAGCACTCGCTCTACCTGGAATAGCCTTTCCCATTTATTCTGCATTTAAAATTCATCAGAGCATGGCTCAAATGACACCCCCTCCATGAAACCTTTCTTAAGCTGCTTAACCTAAGCTGTCTAATAAGACTGCCCAGGCCACATGTTAAAATTGTACTGTTTTGAATATATGGAGTTAATTTTTTTTAATTACTGAAGTTAATTTCATCTCCCCTCCTCACATTTTACAGGTAGCTACCAGATAATTTTAAGCTACATGAGACTCACATTCTATGTCTATTGGACAGCACTGCTCTAAGCTGAAAACAGTCTCACAAAGCGTTTCATCCACACTTCTCTTTAATGTCTTATCAAGTTTTTTCGGTACTAAAATTATTTGTCTACATCCCTTAAGTCCCCTCCCACACTACAAACCCCTTTAGGGCACATCCCCCGCAGCACCTTGCAGAGAATCAGCGTGAACAAATTTTCACTGAATGAATGAACAGATCCTAAAATGGCAAATCTGGTAGAGTTCTGTCTCTTCTCAAGTACTTCAAAGCACCTATTCTTCCCAAGCACATTAGATCCGTATTACATCCATACCTCACTCCATGTGCTTCTGACTCCAAAATCCCCCTCAGTCATGCCCTGACTCTTAAGAACTCTGAACGACATCTCAAGAACTTCTGGTGACTCTCTTCTGGCTACTCCATCCAGCTGAAATTCCTACCTGGCTTGCAAAGTCTTTCATAACTTGGATCCTCTGTACCTGTTTTTCATCCACTGTTCTCCAACATGTACCTTTCTCGCAGGCTGGACATCACCAAATACCCTTAAATGTCAGGCTTAAACATGTCTGAAATTACTTCCTGCCGAGGCAAACTCTATCCATCCATGTAGGGCTACAAAGCCTTCCCTGACTACCCTAGTCCCCACTGATCTACCCGGACTATGAATTCAAATGCACCGTAGCCTCTTACATAGTCCACGCTCCTCTGGCCTCCGTTCTACATGTTCTACGGTCCAGGTGATGAGTGGTGGACCATGTACAGTGTGTCGCATGTATGTCTTCCGAAGGACAGCTTCACATTTCTTTCTCATCTAATGCCTAAAACTCTGCCAAGTACAAAACTAATACTCAAGTATCAGTGAATTTTTTCAGCAAGTCATTACTGGGAGGCTACTTGTATGTGGTGTGAAGAGAGTCCTGTGTGAGAACAGGGGCTGCCACACAGCCTTGTCAGTTCAGTTCAGTCTCTCGGTCGTGTTTGACTCTGAGACCCCATGGACTGCAGCACGCCAGGCTTCCCTGTCCATCACCAACTCCTGGAGCTTGCTCAAACTCATGTCCATCGAATCGGTGATGCCATCCAACCATTTCCTTCTCTGTCATCCCCTTCTCCTGCCTTCAATCTTTCCCAGCATCAGCGTCTTTTCCAGTAAGTTTGTTCTTCACATCAGGCGGCCAAACTACCGGAGCTTCAGCATTAGTCTTTCCAATGAATATTCAGGACTGATTTCCTTTAGGATCGACTAGGTTTGATCTCCTTGCCGTCCAAGGGACTCTCAAGAATCTTCTCCAACACCAAAGTTCAAAAGCATCAATTCTTCAGTGCTCAGCTTTCTTTATGGTCCAATTCTCACATCCATACATGACTACTGGAAAAAACATAACTTTGCCTAGATGGACCTTTGTCGGCAAAGTAATGTGTCTGCTTTTTAATATGCTATCTAAGTTGGTCATGGCTTTTCTTCCAAGGAGCAAGCATCTTTTAACTTCACGGCTGCAGTCACCATCTGCAGTGATTTTGGAGTCCCCAACAATAAAGTCTGACACTGTTTCCATTGTTTCCCCATCTATTTGCCATGAAGTGATGGGACCGGATGCCATGGTCTTAGAATTTTAGTTTTAAGCCAGCTTTTTCACTCTCCTTTCTCACTTTCATCAAGAGACTCTTCAGTTTCTCTTCGCTTTCTGCCTTAAGGGTGGTGTCATCCACATATCTGAGGTTACTGATATTTCTCCCAGCAATCTTGATTCCAGCTTGTGTTTCATCCAGCCCAGCATTTCACATGATATACTCCGCAAATAAGTTAAATAAGCA
The DNA here is from genome assembly GCF_000754665.1 of Bison bison bison. Classification (NCBI taxonomy): domain Eukaryota; kingdom Metazoa; phylum Chordata; class Mammalia; order Artiodactyla; family Bovidae; genus Bison; species Bison bison. The sequence goes on from NW_011494726.1 coordinate 270,797, forward strand.
GGGTGACAATATATAGCCTGGATGGACTCCTTTCTCAACTTGGAACCAGTCCATTGACCCATGTCCAGTTCTAACTGTTGCTTCTTGACCGGCATGCAGATTTCTCAGGACACAGGTCAGGTGGTCTAGTATTCCCATTTCTTGAAGAATTTTACAGTTTGCCATGATCCACACAGTCAAAGGCTTTGGCATAGTCAATAAAACAGAAGTAGATGTTTTTCTGGAACTCTCTTGTTTTTTCTATGATCCAATGGATGTTAGCAATTTGATCTCTGGTTCCCCTGCCTTTTCTAAATCCAGCGTGAATATCTGGACGTTCTCAGTTCATGTACTATTGAAGCCTGGCTTGGAGAAATTTGAGCAAAACTCTGCTGGCGTGTGAGGTGAGTGCAACTGTGTGGTAGTTTGAACATTCTTTAGCATTGCCTTTCTTTGGGACTGGAATGAAAACTGACCTTTTCCAGTCCTGTGACCACTGCTGAGTTTTCCAAATTTGATGGCATATTGAGTGCAGCACTTTTCACAGCATTATTTTTTAGGATTTGAAACAGCTCAACTAGAATTCCATCACCTCCACTAACTCTGTCCGTGGTGATGCTTCCTAAGGCGCATTTGACTTTGCATTCCAGGATGTCTGGCTCTAGGTGAGTGATCACACCATCGTGGTTATCTGGGTCATGAAGATCTTTTTTGTACAGTTCTTCTGTGTATTCTTGCCACCTCTTCTTAATATCTTCTGCTTCTGTTAGGTCCATACCATTTCTGTCCCTTCTCATGCCCATCTTTCAATGAAACGTACACGGCCTTGTCAGCTCAGTCAAACTCAGTCTTCCAATTTCTGAACTGTTGCCCTAACAGCAGCTTCCTCAGCGCGGAATAGCTATGCCCGTGAAACAGACAGACGAGGAATTAAATAAATGTGGAAATCTTTTAAAAAAAAGTACACAGGGCAAAACAAACTGGAAGTAGTGTGATTCCTCTAATAGTATCGATACATCGCTGTTGGCCCACAAATGTGAGCCTGGAATTAAAAAAAGAAAAATAAAGGACCCATGAGAAGGAAAAACAAGTCTAGATTAATCTTGTACAGGAAGAGTATGTTAAAATGTTCACATTCCTAGATAAGACTCCACCCTTCAATGTCCTGAAAAATGGGACACATTCGTTAACTGTCACACTCTCATTCATTAGTTTCTAATTTCCTTAGGAGGTGCCAGCAAAAGTGAAGTGAAGTTGCTCAGTCCTGTCTGACTCTTTGCGACCCCGTGGACTGTAGCCCACCAGGCTCCTCCATCCATGGAATTTTCCAGGCAGGAGTACTGGAGTGGGTTGCCATTTCTTTCTCCAGAGGATCTTCGCGACCCAAGGATCAAACCCGGGTCTCCCGCATTGCAAGCAGGTGCTTTACCATCTGAGCCACCAGGGAATCCCAGGTGCCAGTAGTCATGGTTTATATATCAGGACCTACCATTCCCCTGGTGAGACTTTTGAATCAAGGACCCATCAAGGAAAACACTAGCAAGAGAGCCTTTATTTGCTCCTAAAAAGCCTTAAAAGACCACAGTCTCCTCATCAGGCCTGCCTGGCACTAAAGCAGAGTCAAGACACCAGAGTGGATAGAGGAAGCCGCTGACACATGTCAGAGCAGAGGTGTCAAGCATAGGTTTCCCCATCTCTTCTCAGCCACTGCAGGCTGCACTTTAGAGGACTGGGGAGCACTGGCTGATTAAACCAGCAACTGCTTAGTGAAGAAGGGGAAACTGTCTTAAGTAGCCAACAGGGGAATGGCTAAAAAGACACAGTTGGTCCAAGATCGCATGGCCATCAAAAGAAGGGATTTCATGTCACAGATTTGTTAAAGAG
>NW_011494726.1:272759-273518 GCF_000754665.1 Bison bison bison
GGGGGTGAGTTTACAACAGTCTTCCATTTTGTAAAATGTCCCCTAAAGAATATTATGAAGAATAATTCTAAAGGTGCCCATGAAACAACAGGATTTCCCTCAAATAAATGAAAACCTAAATAGACAGTAAATGCTGAAACAAAAGTATAAATGAATCGACCTAGCCCTTCTATCTGGATTCTCTGCCTAAGGGACCTTTTTATTCTTACAAAGCCTGGGTCAGAATCCTGAGAAGTCATTTTCCAGTGGCCAGAAGGAGACATCCAAGAATAAGAAAGGAAAAAAAATAAAAATGACTATTCATTGCTAATATAAAAAAAAAAAAAACAACTGCAAAGGACCTTATGGAATGTGGGTTTTAGAAGTATTAGCTTTCAGCTATGTTTTGTTTTCAAGGAAAAGAAAATGCCCAATTCTAAAATTCTGAGGTTTTGAGTTTAGCAATTTGCTAGAAATTTAAAATGAGGATTCCATTATCAGGTGTCAGGCTTACCGAGGGCTTCCCTGATGGCTCAGCTGGTAAATTTTTAATGTTCTCATTATCACTTTTTATAGTTAATGAAAAGTTGAGATAAGCTAGTTATAAAGCTCACTGTCATTCCTGCCAGCTTCTAAAATAAATTTGAAAGTCTTCCTAATAGAGTTGTATTTAGAACTTCTTATTTTAGGCTCTTATCATAAAGGGATGAAGTCTTTAAAACTTGGCATGAATTTTCAATTAAATCATGCCAAGGAAGCTGTGTTTGAAAATACAAGAGT
>NW_011494726.1:273618-279861 GCF_000754665.1 Bison bison bison
ATCAGGTGTCAGGCTTACCGAGGGCTTCCCTGATGGCTCAGCTGGTAAAGAATCCGCCTGCAATGTGGGAGACCTGGGTTCGATCCGTGGGTTGGAAAGATCCCCTGGAGAAGAGAAAGGCTACCCACTCCAGTATTCTGGCCTGGAGAGTAGGACGTGACTGAACGACTTTCACTTCACAGGATTACCGAAGTTCCAGCATGAAACCCATGTGAATGGGATCTATTTCTAGGAAAGCCCTACACACATCTGGGCTTCTAAAGAGAAATCATGTGATTTTAAAATTAATGTCTCCGAATCTCAGTTTCCTCACATGTTAAAAGGAAACATTAAAAGCTATCAAAAAAGATTACGTACATAAAAATGCCTAGACAGTGCTGGCCAAAGTGAAGGCTCATAAATAGGCCTATACTCTTATTCTGAAGTTACTTCACAAAAACATAATGTACATAATTTAGTATGTGTTGCAATAACTGCAAATAAAAAAAGAAAGAACTACTAGTATTTCCAAGAACTCTTTTTTGGAGTTCAGTATAGTATGGTCCTCCCCTCAGAGCTGAAGCTCCCAGGGCAGAACATGAGAAGGGAGCACACAAGCATCTCCTTGAGGAAGCAACCAGGTAGAAAGGGAGGAAGTTTAGTTTTAAAGAGGCTGGGTCCTTCCTGGTTTTATGGGTTGGAGGGGTTCTGAGAGAAAAGGGGGGCTCTAGGCAGAGACAAGAAATACAGATGTACGAATAAAATGCATTTGTTTCTAGATGCAAAAGAAATCACAGGCCAAAGCAGAGAGGAAATGAGAAAAAGTAGAATCTGGAGATCCCAGCATCACTGACTCAAAGGACACAAATCTGAGTGTGTGCTGCAGTCCATGCGGTCATGAAGAGTTGGACCCAACTTAGCAAATGAACAACAGAAGAAATTTGGAGAGGAAACTGACAGGAGCACCCTAAAAATCTATGCTAGAAGGTTCCATGGGGTAAGGAACTGACAGTGAATTCTGAATAGCATTCACTGATGTACCATCCCAGACACAGCATCCACAGCACCATCAAGTCAAAGTCACAGTTCTGGAGTCACTCTGCTGAAGGAGAAACAGATGCCAGGCGCCTGTGGGAGGGACTGAGAGCGCCAGTGGGCCCAGGTGTTTGGTGGGTGTTACCCAGAAAAAAATGAAGTACTCCTGGCTCTTAAAGAATTTTAACTACTCACTGAAAAACACCCACTCTAAAAACAGGTCTGTGTGCCATTCTACACACAAAATTCTGAGTCCTGTAACAAATTTAATTCCATTCACACGCTTACAGGCTCTTTGTTAGAAAATTAAACACAGCATGTCTAAAATACAAAGGCAATAGCTCTGATATCCAGCCAACACTGAATTGTGGAGAGAAATATCACTTTTATTTCAAAATTTGTTCTTTCTTTTATATCAGTTGTTGAATATCACTGCTAATTATGTCCAATTAGCCAGAATCAAACTTAAAACAATCAAGGTGTTATACCAAGGTCATACAATGTGAATCAATGGCAGACAGGACAATAAACTGATCTCTTGGCTTGAAGTGATCAATAAGATAAAATAAAATTTTTTTAATGTGCTAATTCTGATTCAGAATAACCAACTGGTCAACTATGTGAATAGGGTTCAAAAGCTCTGGGTCCAGCAACACAATAGAACAACACAGTCCAATTTACTAGTTCCAACTCCATAGGTTACCTGACCTCTGTGAAGTCTGTTTTCTCATGCATCAAATAAGCAAATCTACCTTAGAGGGTTCTTGTAAGGGGTAAATTAGTTCACGATGCAAAACGTTTAGCAGAGTCTCCGTAAGCACTAAAATGGCGGCAACAGTATATTCCACACAGAAGTCAACAAATGGTCAGCCAGTGAAGGGACACTTACTTCCACACCTCATTTCTTTTCAATCCATATGGCTTTCTTCAAGACTTTTAAGAGGAAGGTACATGTTAACTTACCCATGCCTACTTCTAAGATCGCATTTATCAGAATCTAGAGAAATGTCTTTGTTGGCTCCCACACTGGACCGTGAGTGTAAGATGGGAATCCAGACTTCCATCTTGGCGCCCAACACGTGGCATGATGCCTGGCACGATGCATGTGAAACCATCTGACCAACTGATGCAGTTTTTCAAAGAAGTGAACAAGGCTGCTATTTCCCATGTGGAGAGAGGTGAGCAGACCACATATGGCCTATAAAACACAGAGTACATTTATATGCTGTCTTAAGAGTGCTCTCTGAAAAGAGCCATCTCAGCTCCAACCTGGAGACCACAGTACACTTTCTGACCAATCATTTCTCAGGTACCCCTTGTTCTATTTATAGGTTCAAACTGAGTTCCAAAAGCCCTTTGACTCCTCTCTTCAGAAGTCCAAACGATTAGCTATACAAAAAGCCACAGCAGCTTATTAGTAAATAATAACAAAATATCCCTCGTCTACGGTCTGCCTCAATGTGCAAAACAGGGGGTTGTATCACCTCCTTTCATCTTAAGTATCCTAAGGGGTAGGCGTCACCATCCCAGTAACCTGTCCAGGGTCCCACAGGTGTACTTGGCACATGCTCCTTCCTCTGTGTAGCACCATCTCCTAAAGATCAATTATGATTCTGAATGATTACTGAAGGAAAAAGAGAGAAAGAACACTTTTTCAACGAATCACACAAAGTTATCAGTGAGGTTTGAGAACTGGCCTTAATTCATGTAGCTTTAAAAATCAAAATCAAACTAGCAGTTCAAACAGCATATGCCAAAAGCTCATCAGGCTTTAAGGTGAGGTTTGTGGGCAAACAGTAACAAATGGCAAGGACTCACTTCAACTTTATTGTCTCCTCCAATCTCTGCCCAGGTCAAGGCCATTCAGAAATAACTTTTATTGTTAGGTCTCTCAGGGAAAACAATAAAATAAACTAACCAGTACAGGAAAAAACTTACATAACAGAGGGCTAGCCAGATTATAAAAAAAGTCACCTTACTAACCCACAGTCTGCTAGAAATGCCTTCATCTTGAGGCCATCAATCAATTCATCTCGATGTAACAGAAACACATAATTATGCTTATGTTAGAATACCTTTTAGCAGAGGAAGCAGAAGAATGGTTGACTTTAACATACACGTGACAAAACAAAAGTGCTTTTGTCCATTTGTCCCCCCTAAGTAGACTCTTTAGAAAATTCCCTCGGAATCTAGCTCTGTCAGTCTGTCCATCATGACACAGACAGAAGACTAGATTCTATTCGTGGGGAGACCAAGATGGTTCTAAAACTTAAAACTTGCTATTATACAACCAATTTCTTGCATCCTAGCTAGTGAGAACTGTCACCTCTCCCTAGAAAAACACAGGAACCTAGGAACTTAAATTCCCTTTACAAGTAAATTTTAGTTCATTCTCTAAGGTACCCTCATTTAAAGGAAAACGTCTTAGTTTGATGCCACTGAAGGAGCAGGCAGCACAAAACGATGTTCTAATTTAGAATTCTTTCTCTACTTATGGATATATATTAATAGATATTTGGTCCTGACCAAATTCTATTAGAACCACCTAGGATTGGATAAATCAGTGTGCCATAAAACGATTGATAAATTTTTCCCCTAGTATGAAGCAAATACTAGAAAAACTGGATTTTTCAGAAGCTTCCTTCCTAAAGCACACCAGCAGTATCTTTCCTGCATTCCACAATAAATATACTCCCCCTCTCCCCCCTACAATAAACTATATTTCCAAAAGTAGCTAAAATTCTTGTCCAAACACATTTACTTGAATAAGATACATGTAAAGAAAAATGAACTACTACATGGTGTTCACATGAAAATCTATCATTAGAGTCCGACTGTCTGGGTTTGATTCCTGGCTCTGGCACTTACCCAGTGCTGAGTGTGTGTGCCTCCAGGAAAATTATTTAACTTCTCTGTGCCTCAGTTTCCTCAACTAAAATGGGGCTAGCAGTACTTACTTGTCATAGATGGTTATGAAGACTTAGTTAATATGTGTAGAGTGCTCAGAACAAAGCTTGGCACGTATAAATACCAGCTATTATTATTACTACAGCTTGATACCGCCTCATCAGTTGACGAGTAAACACTGGATGGACTCTGTGCCTCTGCGCTATGGCACATATGCACGTGTCTTATCTGTACATATGTATACTCACGGATATAGTCAAGTAACATTTATTCAACATCAGGTGTATTTCACACCCTTATTTTAACTACTGAGTTGGTCACAATAATACATCAAAGACTATTACCATTTGCACTGACCAATGAGAAAATTGACTCAGAAAGACTAAAGATGCTCCACAAGTCCAGTTCCATAATACCTTACCAATTTTTTTTTTTTTTGGAAAGCAACATGTATACAAAGTAGCATTGGGTCTCATCAGAATGCAACCAAGGGGGGAAACGCCTTAACAGTGAACTCTGTGATTAAAACACAAAAGCTTATATTTAACAGTTTACAGTTTGTAAAAAGGTCTCTTGACAAGCCTGGAGATGGAGAAACCAGGAAGCAGAGATTAAGCAGAACACTGAAGATCACACAACTAGAAAATGCTGCAAGGAAGGGTGGAATCGAATTTATCTGACTCTGAGTCCAGTGCTCTTTCTGCTTCCACACCCCCAGCCAAATGGGTAAAACACACTTTTTGCAGTGGCCCAAATCTCTGGAGACTTTGCCTCAAGAACTAGCATTATGGGAATGTGCTCAGCCTGGCTCTCTGGAGGCTGCCTCCCCGATCTATAGAGTTCTGATTCTAAAATGGCTCCAACCTAACACAAGCACTGCCTGATGGGAAATGTACAGAAGATTATAGGGTAGGAGCCATACTCCTGGGACCGACAGGCCATAAATATTTGCTACTGATGAATAAGGATATTCAACTTGGAAACCAGGTGTGTGGTCTAGGCCAAATCATCTCCTTTCTCTGAAGGATTTCATCTGTAAGACAGGTGAAGGGTTTCTTATCTCACTGAAAGGAGGTAATAGGGAAATAGTTCAGCAGTTGCTACTGGATTAGCCTTCCACCATGAAGATCACCTGTAAAATTCTAACTTGGGTCCAGCAAATGACAGGTTTCATGCTCACCATGTGTGCTAAGCACATAGATCCTAAAAAAATGAGGGCTCAGGCAACTGACACATTCCTAAATAAGAAATGGAGTGCCCTGGAAACAGTCAAGAAGGAAATGACCAAGAATCAAGAATACATATTAATACATAAATTTCTAACATGAAAAAGCAAAAAGCAGAGTACCCATGTGTCTAGTTCTGTGAGCTGTGTCTGTGTGTGGTTTCATATGAACAATTGAGATAGAGTGAGAAATGCAGACAATTTTTCATATTCTTTCAAGTGCTTCATCTTTCTGTTTTGGCTCCTGTGGCCGCCTGATGTTCTATGTTCATAATAGCATCTTGCCAAATCCTGTCTCCCACACAGGGCAAGTAAAATCAGAACCTGATGCGATCTAGCCTTACTAAAGGGAAAAGCAGTGATGGCAAGGACAAGAGACAAAAATTTTCACAGAAAGATTGGCAAACTGTCTTACCAATACTGCCACCTTTGAAAACCCCATTACACACAGAGTTCTCCATTTGCAATAGACAAAGATGCACTCATTTTGTGCAGAAAAGGGTCTTAATCACTCCCACCCCTTCGCCACCACCAGGGAGACCACCAGGCAAATTTCAGCCCTAAAGCCGTGTTAACACAGTATGGGGAATTTGGGGCGAGGACACAATGACTCTGGCATTAAATGACGGTAAATGCCGTTGGGAAAATATTCCGATTCTGAGCCTCAGACATTATTTTATTTTTTTCCTGGGATCCGGCCTGACTCAGTAACCAGTTCCAACAAATGCATTTTCTTGATACAAATCTCAACCCTGTGCCTCCTAGGGAATCTCGGCTCCCAAACCAGCGAACGATGATGAAATGGCTTTACTGCAAAGTGGGAGGGGGGTTTTCCCTTTGCTCTCTCCCAAGGTTAAACCTGTTACCGATCCCGGGCGGGTAACGAACAGAGGAATTGGGCCTGAGAGCTCGCCTGCATTTGGTTACATTTTCATTTTTGAAAACCGGAAAGCGAGAAACGAGGGTGACCGAGCTGAAAGGGTAGGATCTGGCCGCTCAAGGTGCAGGGAGAGGTCGCGCGGGGATCGAAGATGGGTCGTGAGGAAGAGTCGGGAGTCCACGGCTCCTCGTCCCTTCCCGCCTGGTATGGGGAGCCG
>NW_011494726.1:280368-284318 GCF_000754665.1 Bison bison bison
CGGAGGGCAGGGGTGCCGCGGCCGGGGCGGGGCGGGGGTCTGACCCTGGAGCGCAGAGGAGGCGGGCGTGGGGGGGACGGATATGGGGGCGGGGAGCGGAAGAAGGAGGTGGGCGGAGTGCAGGCGGGGCTGAGAGGGCTCTAGAAAGGGGCTGTGTGGAAACTGGGGGGACGGGGCGAGGCTTGGGGCTGGGTGGGCCTGAGGCTTAGGCTTGGAGCTCGCCGGGGCCAGGCCCAGTGCCCGAGGTCGTTGGTTCCCACCCCTCCCCAAAAGGAGTCGTCACGGGGTCGGAGGTGCAAGTCAGCCCCCTATTGCTGCGTGCTCTGGAAATACTAGATTTAAGGAAGGACTGCAATTGCTCATCCATAGAGTTTTGCTTTAGTCCTCCCTTCAGTCCTTCAAGGTGCGTCATTTTGTGGACTGAGGAAACCGGGAATCAGACTGCCCATGGTCGCTCAGTGGTGTCCGACTCTTTGCGACCCCATAGGCTATACAGCCCATGGAATTCTCCAGGCCAGAATACTGGAGTGGGTAGCCTTTCCCTTCTCCAGTAATTGAACCAGGGCCTCCTGTATTGCAGGCAGATTCTTTACCAACTGAGCTATCAGGGATTCCCGAATACCTTCTACTCAAGACCTTAAAGGAAGTTTAACGAAAGGAGCCAGGCCTTCTCTGCCCCCTACTCCCCATGACTGCTCTCACCCTTTATCAACATTAAGCTCTTCCCAAGGCAGTTCATCAAAATGCTTCACCTCTACTCCCCCCACCCCACTCCCCCGTCATGCATTCTTTCAGCAAATACTTATTAAGCAGGCTTTGTGTTTGATGTTGGAAACAAAGCAAGAACAAGGCAGAAGGGGCCCTGCTGTCTTGGAGTTTACAGGCTGGTAGGAGACAGAACAAAGTAAATAGTCCTTGTCATTTCTCCTTTACCTTTACTTAGGTTATGATCAACTTCTAATGCATCATCCTTCCCTCAGACCTGCTCCCATCAACTGCCAAAGTGATTGTTGAAAAACCCCGTTCTAATTGGTTTCTCTTCTTTCTTAATGTGTTCGGTGATCACTCAGACCTTGAAGACAATCGATAAGCTCCTTGAATGTGACAGTCGAGGTTCTCCAGAAGCTGCCCTCATCTTTCAGCTTCTCCTTACTGTCTCTTCCCCATCCCAAATCCCCAGATCCTTATCCTCTCAATGTGCTAGTTTCAGTCTTTCTAAACCATTGGTGTTAGTTGCCAACATTTTTTAAAGATTGAGAGATATCTGTGTGAGGGAAAATCTGCATCTCTGCCTTTGTCTGGAAACCCTGTGTCCACATTTCTGTGTGGCAACAATTGGCTGAAACCAAGGAATAATTGTCCTTGGTTTAGATCAGGCATGGACTTGCCAAAGTGCCAAGGTACCCACCTGACCTGAGACTGCCTTCAACATTTACAGTGTCTGTCCTACAGGCATCTGTGCCAGCACCTCCTTACTATCAGATCAGATCAGATCAGATCAGCCGCTCAGTCGTGTCCGATTCTTTGCAACCCCCTGAATCGCAGCACGCCAGGCCTCCCTGTCCATCACCAACTCCCAGAGTTCACTCAGACTCACGTCCATCGAGTCAGTGATGCCATCCAGCCATCTCATCCTCTGGCGTCCCCTTTTCCTCTTGCCCCTAATCCCTCCCAGCATCAGAGTCTTTTCCAATGAGTCAACTCTTCACATGAGGTGGCCATAGTACTGGAGTTTCAGCTTTACCATCATTCCTTCCAAAGAAATCCCAGGGCTGATCTCCTTTAGAATGGACTGGTTGGATTTCCTTGCAGTCCAAGAGACTCTCAAGAGTCTTCTCCAACACCACAGTTCAAAAGCATCAATTCTTCGGTGCTCAGCCTTCTTCACAGTCCAACTCACATGACCACAGGAAAAACCATAGCCTTGACTAGACGGACCTTTGTTGGCAAAGTAATGTCTCTGCTTTTCAATATACTATCTAGGTTAGTCATAACTTTCCTTCCAAGGAGTACGCGTCTTTTAATTTCATGGCTGCAGTCACCATCTGCAGTCATTTTGGAGCCCAGAAAAATAAAGTCTGACACTGTTTCCACTGTTTCCCCATCTATTTCCCATGAAGTGATGAGACGGGATGCCATGATCTTCGTTTTCTGAATGTTGAGCTTTAAGCCAACTTTTTCACTCTCCACTTTCACTTTCATCAAGAGGCTTTTGAGTTCCTCTTCACTTTCTGCCATAAGGGTGGTGTCATCTGCATATCTGAGGTGATTGATATTTCTCCGGGCAATCTTGATTCCAGCTTGTGTTTCTTCCAGTCCAGCGTTTCTCATGATGTACTCTGCATATAAGTTAAATAAGCAGGGTGACAATATACAGCCTTGATGAACTCCTTTTCCTATTTGGAACCAGTCTGTTGTTCCATGTCCAGTTCTAACTGTTGCTTCCTGACCTGCATACAGATTTCTCAAGAGGCAGGTCAAGTGGTCTGGTATTCCCATCTCTTTCAGAATTTTCCACAGTTTCTTGTGATCCACACAGTCAAAGACTTTGGCATAGTCAATAAAGCAGAAATAGATGTTTTAAGATTGAAAGTGTTGTGTAATATACACAGTATGGACTGGACATCAAAACCACAGGATTGAACCCTGGAAAATTTTCCCAAGTGCAAAAACTTCTCCATGGGAACCCATCTTTGGCAAACCAAAGATCTGTAGTCCAGAGACTGCTCAGATTGAAATAAACCTTCTTGTGATATAACTTTAGGTCCCCATCCAGTAAATACCCTAGAGGGTTGGAGGGCTCATGTTAATTACACCACAAATGACATCATCAGTGCTTTGAGGGAACAGAAGTGCCCTTTGCCAGGCATTCCTAGGTGCCTACTAACGGGCTGCAGGATTACTTTCATTACCTCTACATTCTCAGCCAGGGGTCAGCAAACCACAGCTATTAACTAACAAAGAAGCAAGGATATATTAAAATACAATGTGGCAGATGCAGCCATGGAAATGTATATGCCCAGGGCATTATGGGAGCCTAAGGGAAGGGCACCTAACCCATCTTGAGAGAATGGTGAGAGAGCAGGAAAGAATTTCTCAAAAAGGTGATACTGGAGCCCTAAATTTCATAATGAATTTTTAAAAATTAATAGGCTTTATTTTTTTAGAATGGTTTTAGGTTTCAGTTCAGTTCAGTTCAGTCGCTCAGTTGTGTCCGACTCTTTGCGACCCCCTGAATCGCAGCACGCCAGGCCTCCCTGTCCATCACCGACTCCCGGAGTTCACTCAAACTCACGTCCATCGAGTCAGTGATGCCATCCAGCCATCTCATCCTCTGGCGTCCCCTTCTCCTCCTGCCCCCAATCCCTCCCAGCATCAGAGTCTTGTCCAATGAGTCAGCTCTTCGCATGAGGTGGCCAAAGTACTGGAGTTTCAGCTTTAGCATCATTCCCTCCAAAGAAATCCCAGGGCTGATCTCCTTCAGAATGGACTGGTTGGATCTCCTTGCAGTCCAAGGGACTCTCAAGAGTCTTCTCCAACACCACAGTTCAAAAGCATCAATTCTTCTGCGCTCAGCCTTCTTCACAGTCCAGCTCTCACGTCCATACACAACCACTGGAAAAACCATAGCCTTAACTAGACGGACCTTTGTTGGCAAAGTAATGTCTCTGCTTTTGAATATGCTATCTAGGTTGGTCATAACTTTCCTTCCAAGGAGTAAGCATCTTTTAATTTCATGGCTGCAGTCACCATCTGCAGTGATTTTGGAGCAGAAAAATAAAGTCTGACACTGTTTCCACTGTTTCCCCATCTATTTGCCATGAAGTGATGAGACGGGATGCCATGATCTTCGTTTTCTGAATGTTGAGCTTTAAGCCAACTTTTTCACTCTCCACTTTCACTTTCATCAAGAGGCTTTTGAGTTCCTCTTCACTTTCTGCCATAAGGGT
>NW_011494726.1:284418-302947 GCF_000754665.1 Bison bison bison
GTTGGCAAAGTAATGTCTCTGCTTTTCAATATACTATCTAGGTTAGTCATAACTTTCCTTCCAAGGAGTACGCGTCTTTTAATTTCATGGCTGCAGTCACCATCTGCAGTCATTTTGGAGCCCAGAAAAATAAAGTCTGACACTGTTTCCACTGTTTCCCCATCTATTTGCCATGAAGTGATGAGACGGGATGCCATGATCTTCGTTTTCTGAATGTTGAGCTTTAAGCCAACTTTTTCACTCTCCACTTTCACTTTCATCAAGAGGCTTTTGAGTTCCTCTTCACTTTCTGCCATAAGGGTGCATATCTGAGGTGATTGATATTTCTCCGGGCAATCTTGATTCCAGCTTGTGTTTCTTCCAGTCCAGCGTTTCTCATGATGTACTCTGCATATAAGTTAAATAAGCAGGGTGACAATATACAGCCTTGACGTACTCCTTTTCCTATTTGGAACCACGTACGTGTTGTTCCAGTGTCCGAGTTCTAACTGGTTGCTTCCTGACTTGCATACAGATTTCTCAAGAGGCAGGTCAGGTGGTCTGGTATTCCCATCTCTTTCAGAATTTTCCACAGTTTATTGTGATCCACACAGTCAATAAACTAGATAGTACAGAGAGTTCCCATATATCCAATATCTCCCGATCACAGTTTCTCCTGTTGTTAACATCCTGCATCACTGTGGTACACTAGTTACAACTGATGAGCAAATACTGATACATTTTAAGCTAAAGTCCATAGTTTGGATTAGAATTCATTCCTTCTACTGTACAGTTCTAAAGATTTTGACCAATGGATAATGTCAGGTATCTACCATTACCATATACAGGACAGTTTCACTGTTGTTTCAATATATTGTTTTTAGAATGGCCTATTCTTCACCTATTCAGCTCTCACCTTCTCCCCTCACCTCAACCCTTGGCAGCGCTTCTCTTTTTAGTTTTGCGGTTTCCAGATGTCATACAGTTAGAATCAAACAGTGTGTAGCCTTCACTAACTGGATTCTTTCATGAAGCACTATGATTTAAAGATTCCTCTATGTCTTTTTATGGCTTGATAGCTTGTTTATTATGACTGAATAATATTTTGTTGTATGAATGTAGCCCAGTTTGTCCATTCACCTGTCATAATGGATTGACTCAAGTTCTCCAAAAAGATAATGCTGAAGTCCTAATCTCTGTTACCTGTGAACGTAAACTTATTTGGAAAAAGATAAAAAGCCTTTGCAGATGTCATCAAGTTATGATGAGATCATTAGTGTGGGCCCTAATCCAGTATAATTGATGTCCTTATAAAAAGAGCAAGAAGGGACTTCCCTGGTGGTCCAGTGACTAAGACTCCTTGTTCCCAATGCAGGAGGCCCAGGTTCAATTCTGGTCTGGGAACTAGATCTGACATACCACAACGAAGATCCTGTATGCTGCAACTAAGACCTGGTACAGCCAAATTAATTGATTAATGTGTTTTAAAAAGGGAAAAGGTCAAATAGACACACGTGGTGGGGGAGGAGGGAGGGTAATCCCTTTTGATGACAGAGTGAGGGATTGGAGTGATACAGTTACAAAGCAAGGCATGCTAAAGATTCAGAGCTACCACCAAAAGCTAGAAAGAGGCAGGAAAGGATTCCACCTGGAGTCCCAGAGTGAACTTGGCCCTGCTGACACCTAGGTTTTGGGCTTCTCACCTCCAGAACTGTGAGAGAATAAATTTGGTTGGTTAAGCCCTTGGTTTGTGGTACTTGGCTGCAGTAGCCCTATAAAAATGATACACCTTTCAAGAGACATCTTGATTCAGCTTTTGACTATTATGAGTAAAGCTGCTACACAACCATGTGCAGGTTTTGGGTGGACATGAGGTTTCAACTTGTTTGGATAAACACTTGGGGGCATGAATCCTAGATCATGTGTTAAGATTGTTTGGCTACGAAGAAATTGCCAAACTGCCTTCCAAAGTGGCTGTAACATTTTGCGTTTCCACCATCAATGAAAGAGAGTCTGTGATGACCCATATTCATGCCAGCGTTGGGTATTAGCAAGTTTGTTTTTATTTTGTTTGTTTGCTTTTAATTTCATCCATTCTTAACATATATGTGTGATGTAAGATCCTGGTTTGTCTCCCCCAAAGTTTCTTTTTGTTCCTAACTACTCTGAAATTTTGTAGTTAATACCCTTTAGTCACCCAGTAGGTTTCCTTCCATCCTTTCTTCCGTTTTTCCTCCTTACCTCCATCCCTCCCTTCCTGACTCTTCCCTTCTTTTTCTTTCTTCTTCTGTCTTTGTTTCTCTTTCTTTCACTGTTTATTATGATAATTTTCAAACAAATACAACAGTAAATAGTACAGCAAGCTCTATGAACTCATAACTCAGCTTTATTTTACTATTCCACTATCCCTCACAGTTTTTGGCAGCACTATCTTACAGCAAATCCCAGACATATCACTTTATATCATTGCTTTTGTAAATATCTTAGAAAGTAGCTCTAACTGTAAGAACTTACATAACCATAATTCATGATCACACTGAAGGAAATTAACAATAACTCCTTACTATCTTATAAGAGAGTCCAGGTCCAATTTTCCCTAATTGTCTTCAGAATTACTTTTCACACAGGTTTATTTAGATCAGGATCCAAACAAGGTCTACACAAAGAATTTAGCTGCTAAATCTCTTAAGCCTCTTTTAATCTGTAACTGTTACTCCTAGTCCTCCTTTTTAAAAATGCAATTGATTTGATGAAGAAACTAGGTAAATTCTCTTATAGAGTTTCTAACAGTCTGAATTTGGCTGATTGAATCTTTGCAATGTTTTAAAAATGTGACACTATCCCTTGAATGTCCTGTAAACAGATATTGAGATCTAGTGGCTTGATTAGATGTAAGTTTTTGGCAAGAGTGTTTTATAGGTGAGACTGTATATTTTTTATTTCATCAAATCAGGAGGCATGTAAAGTCTAATTGTTCCTCAATGATCTCTTCCAATCTGAAAACTCATTTCTTTCAGCTCTGAAGTATTGTTGCAAATTATTTCTTCAAAGATTTCTTTCAATTCATCTCCATATTTTCTACATCGTCATTCCAATTATTTGGAATCTGCGGTCCTGGAATGATTTTTTAATTTTACTTTTTTATATTTGTTTTTACTGATCTATTTGGTTGTGCCAGGTCATAGTTGTAACGTGTGAAATCTTACCTGTGGCATGTGGGATCTAGTTCCCTGACCAGGGATTGAACCCAGGCTCCCTGAATTGGGCGCAAAGAGTCTTAGCCACTGGACCACCAGGGAAGTCCCTAATTTTACTGCCTTTTTTTTTCTCCCTCTCCTATTTTATTTTTTTACCTTTTTGTGTTTGGGTCTGCTTTTCTGAATAGTATCTTCCAACCTGTATTTAGTCAGAGCTCTGTGCAAGACACAGGATCAGAAACCACTCTACGTATATATTTTTTTTTCCCCAGGATTTTTTTTTTCTCCTGCAATCAAGAGTCAACAGTATCTGAGGGGCGAAGACCTAGAGCAGGAGGAAGCCGGCCCCCAGGTGGCTAGTGGTGGGGGCTCGGGGGTCGAGAAGGGCCTGCTCAAAAGTCCTTCCTGCACCTGAGGCCGTGGCTCTGCTGCTGCTAAGTCACTCAGTCGTGTCCGACTCTTCGAGACCCCATGGACTGCAGCCCACCAGGCTCCTTCGTCCATGGGATTTTCCAGGCAAGAGTACTGGAGTGGGGTGCCATTGCCTTCTCCACAGAAACCACTCTAGGTATTTTAAGCAGAAAGGAATTTAATATAGGGTTGAGGTTGATGAAGTCAGGGAGATTTTTGTTTCAGAGTCTCCATAACTGTGACTGAGAGGTTACCTTTGCTACTCCTGCTGTTGCCATTGCAACTTCCTGACCCCAGGAGGCTGGGAACTGGGTACTGGATCAGGGAGTCTGATTACTGACATTTGGTTCAAAAGTAAAGTTTAAAGACAAGAGGGTTTTTATTTGGCTTGAATAAGAAGTTGAAATTGTGGGGTAGTCTTTGACATGTCAACTCGCATGAGGACTTTGATGTCCATCCAACCAGTTTTGGGCTTTTGTTTTAATGGAACAGAAGCTGAACTCCTGACTCAGAGAGTTGTAAGGTGTAATCAGAAACAGCTCTGATAGCTTTCACTAACTTTGCCAGACCAGAGTAGGCTGTGTCAAGGAGACCAGAGTTCTCCAAACTCACTGAATTGAATTTTGGTCACATAATCACTTTGGGTCTTCATTTACTTCATTCCAGTAAATGAAGTCACTGGAAAGGTAGGCATCATTATGGAAACAAATATGAATCTGTATTTTTATTTTATTTCATTTTGTGTCTAGCTTTTGCAAATTTGTGCCTGCTGAGGAAGTGGTGAGGCATCATTGCACTCCAGTACTTGCTCTAACCTTGGAAAGTTCATGGAACTATCCGCCTCCATTCTCTTTCTTCAGAGTGCCAGCTGAGCAAAAAGAACCATTAATTTCTTGGGTGTTTGTCTATGTATTTTAAGAATGATATTTTGTAGCATTTAATTTTAAGTAAGCAAACACCTGCTGTATTCATTTTAACTCATGTATTTTTATTACCTGGTTATGCATGAATATATTTTCACTGTAAGAAAGCTAAAATATTAAAGATAAAACCTAAAGTCTCCTGTGATCCCCACCCCCAGTGCCATTTCTCTTCCCCAGGAAGTAGTGAAAAGTCAAAGTGTTCATCGCTCAATTGTGTCTGACTCTTTGCGTCCCCATGGACTGTAGCCCACCAGGCTCCTCTGTCCGTGGAATTCTCTAGTAAGAATACTCAAGTGGGTAGCCACTTCCTTCTCCAGAGGGTCTTCCCAAGCCAAGGACTGAACCTACCTCTCTTGCATTGCAGGCAGATTCTTTATGGGCTGACCCACTAGGGAAGCCCCAGAAAGTAACCAAGTATCAGTTATATAGCAGCATGCATTTGTCAAGGGAGGTGAGGTTTTGCTGCCATAAGAAACATCCTCAAAATCTCAGTGCCTTACCACAACAGAGGTCTATTTCTTGATCCTTACATGTTTGTCATGTGTTGGCTTCAACTATATCTCTGGACACAGATTGAGAAAGCAAGAAGGTTATGGTAATCTCAAAGCAGAGGGAAAAGAAACAGGGAGGAACCTCTGCTTGAAAGGCACATATCATTTTCACCCACATTTCCTTGGTCAAAGCAAATTATATAGCCAAGTCGACTTCAGTAGGAATGTATAATCTTCCATAGAGAAGGGCAGTAAAATTTTTTCTGCAGTTTTATAGCGTACATAAAACTATAGAAATAGGCATCAGAGATCAGTCCTGGGTGTTCTTTGGAAGGAATGATGCTAAAGCTGAAACTCCAGTACTTTGGCCACCTCATGTGAAGAGTTGACTCACTGGAAAAGTCTCTGATGCTGGGAGGGATTGGGGGTTAGGAGGAGAAGGGGACGACAGAGGATGAGATGGCTGGATGGCATCACCGACTCGATGGACTTGAGTCTGGGTGAACTCTAGGAGTTGGTGATGGATAGGGAGGCCTGGCGTGCTGCGATTCATGGGGTCGCAAAGAGTCGGACACGACTGAGTGACTGAACTGAACTGAACTATTTTTATTAAAAAATTTTTTTTGGCCACAGCTTGCAAGATCTTATTTCCTTGGCAGTGAAAGCGCATAGACCTGTCCACTGGATTGCCAGGGAATGTCCAGGTGTCATTTTAATACAATTTATTACAATATTTAACTTTACTTTTTTCATGCAAAAATGTCTTACAAGTCTTTCGGTGTTATAAAAATAGACCTGTCTCTCACCTTAAACTATATCTATGTATATATATTTATTTACTTGGCTGCACTTGGTCTTAGTTGCAGCATGTGGAATCTAGTTCCCTGACCAGGGATCAAACCTGGTCCCCCTGCGTTGCAAGCACAGAGTGTCAGCCATTGGGTCACCAGGATAGCACATCCATTTCCTTTTCATTTATTTTCTAAGCTTACTTTTTCTTTATTGCTGCATGGGTGCTCAGTCGTGTCCGACTCTTTGCGGCCCCATGGACTGCAGCACACCAGGCTTCTCTGTCCTTGGAATTGTTTTGAACAGTTGTATTAACGTGCCATAATAGGGATGCAGTATTGTTTAGCTATTCCCTTATTTGAAGACATTTAAGTTGTTTCTAATGTGTTATTATTGCAAACAAAGTGTTGTAAATATCTTCAAACTTGCCCCTTGTACACATGTGCAAGTTTCTCTGGGGTGGGTACAGAGAAGTGGAATTGTCCGTGAATAGCTCACAAGTAGTTCCAAAGGAACTGCCAATTCTCTCTCTGTATCCTAGGATGGCACACTCATCAGGAGAATTTCAAAGAGTTTGACACAAAGACTACTTACAAAGAACAGTATAGTATCCCAGGACTGATAACGGTGAGGCTAGACCTGAAGGAACAAGGAGAGAGCACTGAGCAGTCATGCGGAAAGGGAAGGGTGAAACCAGACCCATGTGGCCCCACAGGGAAGGAGAAAAGGGAGTAAACGTCTCAAATCCCGCTTTTCCCTCTGGTCCCCTATGGGACTGACCTCAACCAGATAACAGACAGCCAGGGAGTCTGTTTATCTAGCCCATCCTGGCCTGCCTTCTGGACCATAGAAGAGGTAGAAAGGATAGAAAGCCAATCTAAAGGAGCAAATAGAAGATACTCATCCATTCTCTTATCCATGGAACAAGAAATGACCTAATTGCTTGCCAATATTATAAGAAAAAATAAAGTACTTAAAAGTGCATTTTGAACTTGCGGTTCAAAATGTGGTACTGGAGAAGACTCTTGAGAGTCCCTGGACTGCAAGGAGATTAAACCAGTCAATCCAAAAGGAAATCGACCCAGAATATTCATTGGAAGGACTGATGCTGAAGCTGAAGTTCCAATACTTTGCCCACCTGATGTGAAGAGCCAACTCATTGGAAAAGACCCTGATGCTTTAAAGATTGAGGGCAGGAGAAGAATGGAGAAACAGAGGATGAGATGGTTGGATGGCATCACTGACTCAACAGACATGAATTTGAGCAAACTCCAGAAGACAGTGAAGGACACTATTCGTGTGTTGCAGTCTATGGGGTTGCAAAGAGTCAGACACAACTTAGCAACTGAACAAGAATTGTTAGTGAGGACTTCTGTTTATAACACAGAGACCCAGATAAGCTAGGTTTAAATAATCTAAGCCTAACTGCTACAGCAAGGGTCGCCAACCTCCAGGATCTAACGCTTGATGATCTGAGGTAGAGCTAATGTAATAATAATAGAGATAAAGTGCACAATAAGTGTAATGTGTTTGAATTGTCTTGAAACCACCACCGCCGCCGCCTCCTCTCCGGCCCCCCGCCCAACAGCTTGTGGAAAAATTATCTTCCCTGATGCCAAAAAGATTGCAGACTCATATGATACAGCATCCAACTATTGACAATTCACAGTGTTTACATTTAATTAGGAGCAAAGAGATCTCGTTGTTACTGTTTGTAGAAACAATGGGGTTGATTTGGTGCTTTGTACCACCAAGTCTTCTGGGACTTGGGCTACGTTAGTCTTGTTGCTTCATTTCACATTAATTGTTCATTTGGACCAAGATCACCTCATGGGTACAGAATGTCTGTTTCAACTCCTGCTATTGCATCTACATCCAAACCAGAAGGAAAACAGAAGAGGCCAGAGGGAAAAGGTGGAGGTATTGGGTACAACCGCACTGCCTCTTAAAGGTTCTAGAATCTGCTATGTGATTATCTGGTTTATATCTTATTGGGCAGGACTCAGTTACATGGCCATATTTGGCTATAAGGAAAGTTGAGAAGATTAACATTTATTTGGGAGACTGTGTGCCTAGGCACAAGGAAGATGACCTGTAAATACTATTTTTAAAAGCCCAGGAATTGGACAGACATCCTTCTTGGAAGGTGAGTGGGTCCTGCTTTCTAGGAGTGTACCTGTCCTCTGACCTCCATAACCCCTGGCTCCTTCCTTGGGGACACTCTTCCTTGTTCAGTATTCTTATGGCTAAATTTTAATAGATACGAGTGTTACCCTTTTGGGGACTGCACAGATACTATAACCCCTGTTTCCTGATAGTTTGGAGACCCTAGAGTTTCTCATTTCTTTGAGGAAGAAATAAAGGTAGAGATGTTTATTAGGGAACATTTAGTGTTCTCTTCCTCAAATGCTCAGAATAATGCCCAGCCCATTTTTTTCCGTGTTTTTAGCACAGGAGTCACATCCTATATGGAGGCTAAGTTCTAAAGACAGTTCTCTTTTCTTTTCTTTCTTTTTAAAATATTATTTATTCATTTGTCTGCACCAGGTCTTCGTTGTGGCATGCGGGGCTTGAGTTGTGACACGTGGAATCTAGTTCTCTGACTGGGACCAAACCCAGGCCCCCTGCACTGGGCGAGTGGAATCTTAGCCATTGGACCATCAGGGAAGTCCCTAAAGACAGTTCTTAAAGAAAAATCATACACAGTCAAAATTCTTAAAGAAAAATCATGCACAGTCAAAATATTATTGATATATTGTTATCCTGCATGACTTTGTAAATGTGTATCAGTTAGCCAGGACTGCCTACCAAGCCACTTTAAAACTCAGTGATATAAAACAACAGTGATTTACTTTCATGTGTGCTGCTGCACTCTGGCTGATCCAGTAGCCAGGCACTCTCTGGCATGGCAGAAGCATAGAGGGCAAGGCCAACCCTGCAAGCACACTTTAAGCCTCTGCTTGAGTCAATAACTGCTAATATCCCATTGGGAAAAACAAGTCATGCAGCGAAGCCTAAGGTCAGCGAGCAAGTGGAAAGCATACAGGAACATGATCCAGGGCAACATCCCCAACATCAAAATTTTGCTCTTCCTCTGGAAGTGGTGTGGGAGAGGGAGTGAAATGTTTTTAAACAATTCAAATTTGCCAGAAAATTGATTTTTAAATAAATCACTCAAATGCATTAGTCAAGTTGTGGCCCTCGATTCTTCCATTGCTTATTTGAAGAGGTCAAGGAATCCATCACCAACCGCTTGCCCAGTTAGTTGAACATTGCGTAACATGAATGATGAAATTAGTCAGCACTTGGGAATAGTCATCATTGTTAATGGCATGAAACCTGTAAAATAATATATGTATTATTTCTGTATGAATTGGTCAAAATACATCAGTTATTACAATTGACAAAGCCTGGGTCACAGGTTCACTGAGTGGATGACAAGCATAACCATTTTCATTCTTTAAATCCCCCCTCCCCCTCCCCATGAGATTGACATTGGTTCCCTACCAGTCGTTCCCCCTCTTGGAACAGCAGTGCAGATGGAACGCATATGTGGGTTCTGTAGTGGATACAGTGACACGCTGCCCAGACCCCTCACTCCAGGACTGAGACACTTATATTCCCCCAGCTGCTGGAAGCATAGGCTGCTGACAGCTCTCAGTTGAATCCTTCATGAGGATTTGCCCTTGGCTGAAGAAAGCTACCTAGTCCAAGTTCTATATGTCCAATGACTGGATGAAGTAAGAGTCCCAAAGGCTAGCCTCCATGCCATCCTGCCTCCATACTTACCCCTTTGTATCAGCTGAGGCCTCTGGGGACTCTAACCCACAACAGGCTCGGAAGTCAGATGGAACTGGGTTCTGAGTTTTATCCCAAATATTCACAAGCTATGTGGCCTTAGACACAATACAACCACCTTAGCCTCAAGTTTTTAATCTCTGAAAGTGAAATAATAATAGCTGTATGCCTGTTATAGTTACGGTGAGGATGAAGAGAAATAATACATGTAAATCACATGGTACCTGGCACATGTTAGATTGTGCTGAAATGTATTCCGTTTTTACTCAGATCTTTGCCGGGACTTCCAAAAGCCAGTGTCCTCATACTTCACCAAGGCAGAAATGGATCTGTTGTGCTCAGTTCTTTCCAGCAGATGACGCCAGTGGGTAAGGCTGCAGTCCTGTCCAGCTCAGTTACAATTCTCACTACTCACAGATTGACATCAGTTTCATTGGGATTATCTCATTTGATTCTCTGTCATCAACCATTTCTCAAGGGCTAACTATTTCATCATTCTTTCATCTCTTTCTCAACGGATGCTTACTGAGTCCTTACTCCAGCCAAAGAGCAGACTTAAATCCCTTCTAAAGCATCCCTTCTTAAGCATTTGATTAAGAAATGAAACAAAAGAGGGACTTCCCTGGTGGTCCAGTGGTTAAGAATCCACTTTGCAATGCAGGGGACACGGGTTTGCTCCCTGGAATCTGCATGCCACAGCTAGAGAGAAGTCTGTGCATGACTACTAAGACCCAGGGCAGCCATAAATAAATACATAAATAATTTTTTTAAGAAAATAAATAAAATTCCAAGACCCTGCTGGCAAGCTGGACTTTTACAGATAAAAAAGACAAGTTTTAGCCACTGATTTTGTTCTGGTCCTGACTTGCTGCCAACTCGTGTTCTTGAAGGAGGCTGCTTTCAGTAAAGCACTAAAGCCCAAGAAGCTTGTTTTGAGTGAAACTGAGGCGGGAAGATGACTCCTCTGCAGGGGCAGCTAAGGTGGCTCCCCAGAGACCTCTGCTGTCCTTCCCAAGGGCACAGCACATGGTTCTTGGGCTGGTTAAGATGGCCCAGTCAGAGAAAAAAAAATCTGTGAAGAAAATGCTGAAGGCTTGGGGGGAAGAGGAGTCAGCAGGCCTGAATGTAGGAGCTCCTGGGAGAAGCAACTTTGCAGCAGTTCCTTCAGCTGTGCTGGGGATCAGTGAGCATCCATGGAAGCCAGGAGACCAGGCCAGCTGAGGTCCTGGTGGGAGAGAGGGTCCCCCCTCAGCCTTTTCTCACCCACTCCAGAGCTGTGGGGGAATGAACTCACTGGAAGACCACCCCAGCAGTGCAGTTTAGGGGTGCCAAGAAGGGCGTCTTCCACAGATGAAATCCCTCTCTCATCAACCAGGCTCTGGGCCCCAAATGCCACCATTAGTGTTTCATTGTCCCTTAAAATGAAAATTGCGAGAGTTAAGAACAGAGGAACAGAACTCCTCTATATAGGTAGGGGTGTGTGTGTGTGTGAGAGAGAGAGAAAGAGATTGTACTGACTTGGAGAAAAGTCTATAAATGTGCACATCAACTATTAACATGGCTTGTCTTGAGCCCGAAGGTGTGGACTAAGTTAGAAAGATTAATGCAGGATAGGAAAAGAGGATGAAAGGAGTAAGTGAGAAAAAAAAATCACATTAAAAAGGATGTTCATGATTGTAAAGCGTCTGCCTGCAATGTGGGAGACCAGGGTTCGATCCCTGGGTCGGGAAGATCCCCTGGAGAAGGAAATGCCACCCACTCCAGTACTCCTGCCTGGAAGATTCCATGGACGGAGGAGCCTGGTAGGCTACAGTCCATGGGGTCACAAAGAGTCAGACATGACTGAGCAACTTCACTTTCACTTACATGATTGAAAAAATTGTTATTTTGTGTAACAACCAATATGACTTTATTCTTGGAATATAAAGTTGATTTAACATCAGAAAATGAGGGACTTCCTTGGTGGTCCAGTGGCCAAGACTCCAAACTCCCAGTGCAAGGGGCCCAGGTTTGATCCCTGGTCAGAGAACTAGATCCCGCATACTGCTACCAAAAGGTCCTGAGTGCTGCAAGTAAGATCCGGGGCAGCCAAAAAAGTAAAATAAATAAAAATAAATATTAAAAAGAAAACAGACATTAGAAAATGAACTCATATAATTTACCACTTTAATAGAATAAGGAGAAATGTCATACAACCACCTCAGCAGCGGTGGTGGTGGTTTAGTTGCTAAGTTGCATCCAACTCTTGCCAACCCCACGAACTGTACCCTGCTAGGCTCCTCTGTCCATGGGATTCCCCAGGTAAGAATAGTGGAGTGGGTTGCCATTTCCTTCTCCAGGGGATCTTCCTGACCCAGGGATCAAACCCAAGTCTCCTGCATTGCAGGCAGATTCTTTTACCAACTGAGCTACGAGGGAAGCCCAACCATCTCAGTAGATGCAAAGAAAGCATTCGATAATATAGAATACAAGTTTATGATAAAAAAAAGACCTTCAGAAATTAGCAGTAGAAGAGAACTCCCTTAGTGTGATAAAGATTTTCTACAAAGATCACATGGCATATTTAATGGGAAGATATTGAGAGCATTTCCACTGAGATAAAAAAAGAAACAAATTCCTAGTATGTCCATTTCTATTTATCATTGTATTTGAGATCCTAGCCAGTGGAAAAATTAAAGATATGAAAGGAAGAGAGTTACAAACATGGTTACATATAAGGAAAAATCCCAAATCTACCAATAGGCTAATAGAATTAAAAGTAAATTTAGCAACATCACCATATACAAAGTCAGTTGTATTTTTATTTATCACAAAAATGAAATATAAAAGTTTGTTTAATAACATTAAAAAAGAAAAAATATACCATTTATTTGGTATCACAAAACCCAGATAGCTAGGAGTATGTCTAAAGAAATATGTGCAAGACCTGTACATTGAAAAGCTTAAAACATCACCAGGAGAAATGAAAGTTCTAAATAAACAGGCATTACTTGTTCGTGGGTCAGAAGATTCAATATTGCCAAGAGGTCAGCTCCTTCCAAATGATTCTAAAGATTCAGTGCAATTTTTGTCTTTGAAAAAATAAGGAATATTTATTATTTGTTTCAATTCCTGTAAAAGGTTACATCTGTTGCTCATGAGTGTAAAGACATGCATGAAAGATACCCACTAAAATATTAACAGTAGCCATATACCATGATGAGAATTTAAGGGATTTTATATTCTTCCTTGTAATTTTATATATTTAAAAAATTTTATAGAGAGTATTTGATTAGGAAAGTGGATTAAAAAACAAAACAAAATGAAGAAAACTATTGCAAGCCACATGGGAAAAGCAATGACAAAAGCTGAGACTTTAATGTCAGATAGGATTCAAATTCCAGCTCCTCCATCTGCTAGCTGTGTAACTCAAAGCAAATTGCTTAACCTCTCTCTGCCTCAGTTTCTTCCTCTTTAAAAGCAGGGGTTGAGTAGATAGCTCTTCTTTTTGCCTGCCCAGCATCTTTCCCCTTGATCTCCCTTTGGCAATCATCCCACCTAACTCCCACCACAATTTGCTTGATTTGTGCAAAACTGGTGAGCCCAGGCACCCACAGGGTCTAGTCTGGTCATGTAAATGAGGGAAGTGGGCCAGATGTGAAGAAGCAACATGGGTAAAAGAAATATTTTACTTTCTTCTTTAATCCACTGTTTAAAAAAGATAAAAACCAATATTGTAAGATTTATGACGAATGGTTCTGATATGAGGCTTCAGGGCTGAAACAATAGGGCTCGGTGGGGACTGTGGAGAAATGGAGAAACCATGTTCTATCCAGAAGGGACCCTTGTCACAGGGTGAAGAAGTTCACCCATGTTGCTGGATTTCCAAATTGTCAAGAGAAGCAGAAATCTGGATTTTTATGTGAAATCTCTCGATATTTCATTTTTGGCAATGAATGCAAAGAAATTTTTAAATGCTAGGCAGGCCCATATGGTGGAGGCCAAATAAAGCGAGATTCTGTCTCAACCTGAGGGTCCATGTGTGTGATCATCGGCCCAATGAGAGAGACAGATGGGCGGGGCATTTGGGCAGTTTTGACACAGGTTGATAACTGGAAAGATGGAAAGACATGATGTCATGGGGGCAGAGAAGAGAAGCCGGGGCGGGGAAGAGGCTGGTCTTTGAGGAGGAGATGGCACACAATCTGTGTTCTAGAGGAGAACTCAGCAGGCCAAGAACTGGGGTGGAGCAGTCTAGGCAGAGATAACAGTCCAGGGAAGTTCCGTGCTCAGGAATCTAGTAGATGAGCAGCTCAAGTTCAGATGGGGGTGGGGAGCAAGGGGAGATGAGCCTGGAGAGATGGGCAGGACCCTATGGAGGGTGGCCTTGACCACATCACGTGTATATTCAACCATTTCTTAATTTTCCCACATTGTAATTCTGCTCTTTTTGATAGAAAACCAGAGGTTGTTTCTATTCCCTGCCATGCAACCATTTCCTGTGATAATTAGCAGTCCTTTTCAGCTCTCAAACTTGGCAAAACTCCTCTCTCTCCTCCCTACACCCAACTGCTCTCGGGCTCACCCTCATGTGTATTTCTTTTTTTAAATTAATTTATTTTTTAATTGAAGGATAATTGCTTTACAGAATTTTGTTGTTTTCTGTCAAACCTCAACGTGAATCAGCCATAGGTATACATCTCCTGTGTATTTCACTTTCACCCCTGGAGAACCCAAGAAAATAAATACTTTTGACCTTTGTCAGAACACCTTGGACTTGCCAGCATAAAAGAAACAAAATTTGCACGGGAGGAAATGTTTCAATTCCTCCCAAATGGCTCTCTTTCCTCTTATGTCCAGAGCCAAATGCGGTTTTTTTTAATTGACTTATTTATTTATGGCTGTGCTGGGTCTTTGTTGCTGCACGTGGTCTTTCTCTAGTTGCAGCAAGCGCGGACTACTCTCTCCTTGCAGTCTGGGGGCTTCTCATAGCAGTGGCTTTGCTTGTTTCAGAGCATGGACTCCAGGGCGTGAGGGCTTCAGTAACTGTGGCACATGGGTTTCGTTGCCCCAAGGCATGTGGAATCTTCCTGGGCCAGGGATCGATCCCCTGCACTGGCAGGTGGATTCTTAACCACCAGGCCACCAGTTCGGTTCAGTTCAGTTGCTCGGGTCGTGTCCGACACTTTGCGACCCCATGGACCACCAGAGGAGTCCCCAAATGCAGTCTTGATTTTGAGTCCACAGGGGTGGCCCACAGGGAGGTTCCAAGCCTGTTCTCATACTGGTCACATGGCCTGACTCCTCCAATAAGACCAGGCCACACATACACAACTGGAGTATAGCGTGTATGTTAGATGGTCTCCTTGAACATGCTCCATCATGACTCAGGGCCCAAATCTCTTGCACACAGAGCCGGCATGGACCTGATGTCAGTGATGGTGCGAAAAGTCCATTTAGCCAGCACATGATACATGCCAGAAAGTGAAAGAAAGTGAGAGTTGCTCAGTCATGTCTGACTCTTTGCGACCCTATGGACTTTACAGTCCATAGAATTCTCTAGGCGAGAATACTGGAGTGGGTCACCTTTCCTTTTTCCAGGGGATCTTCCCAACCCAGGTATCAAACCCAACTCTCCCGCACTACAGGTGGATTCTTTACCAGCTGAGCCACAAGGAAAGCCCAAGAATACTAGAGAGGGTAGCCTATTTCTTCTCCAGCAGATCTTCCCAACCCAGAAATCGAACTGGGGTCTCCTGCATTGCAGGTGGATTCTTTACAAGCTGAGCTATCAAGGAAGCCCAATATGTGCCAGGAGCTGTGCCAAACTCTCACCATACATGAGCTTGTATAAGCCCGTACAAGTTTCCTCCCATATTATAGAAAAGGAAGCTGAAGTCCAGGGAAGCTTAATAACGACAACTTACCCAGTGTGATGAAGCTTATGCATCTGATCTCAAAGGCTATGCTGTTTGAAATGAAATGAAGTTGATTTCGATGATTTGTTTTTTTTTTTCTTAGTGCAACATATAGGATCTTAGTTCCCTGACCAGGAATTGAACCCACATCCCCTGCCTTGGAAGCATGGAGTCTTAACCACTGGACTGCCAGGGAAGTGCTGATGATTTGTTCTATGTGTCAACTTGACTAAGCTAAGGGATGCCCAGATAGCTGGCAAAACATGATTTCTGGCTGTGTCTGTAAGGTGTCTCTGGAAGAAATTAACATCTGAAGCAATAGACAGTAAAAATGGTTGTCCACTGTGTGGGTGGGCATCCTCTAATCCATTGAGAGCCTGATTAGTACAAAAGTGTGGAGGAAGGGTGAATTCACTCTATCTCCAGAGCTGGGTGGTGCTAGTGGTAAAGAACCTGCCTGCCAATGCCAGAGACATAAGAGATGGGAGTTCCACCCCTGGGTCAGCAAGATCCCCTGGAGGAGGGCATGGCAACCCACTTTTCTTGCCTGGAGAATCCCATGGACAGAGGAGCCTGGCGGGCTACAGTCCATAGGGTTGCAAAGAGTTGGACACGACTAAAGCTACTTGGCACACGAGTTCCTCTTCACCAGCCAGACACATATACACTCCCACCTGCTGCCGCTCCTGGCAACATTCCATATAGAAGAATCTCTGTCAGCCTGGGCCCCAGGAGAGCAGAGCAACCCCCCACCCCTGCAATATTCAGTCGACATGTAATATGAGGGAGACCTAAGTCTTGTTATTCTAAGGCTTTGAGAATTTGGGGGTTATTTTTTATTGCAGCATAACCAAACATCTTCTGACTAACCCAGTTAATATTCTGTCCTGCAACTACAACCAAGACTTTGTTGGTTAATGTCCATACTTTAAAATGAATAGATTACAGTGCTGCTGCTGCTGCTGCTGGTAAGTCGCTTCAGTCGTGTCCAACTCTGTGCGACCCCATAGACGGCAGCCCACCAGGCTCCCCCGTCCCTGGGATTCTCCAGGCAAGAACATTGGAGTGGGTTGCCATTTCCTTCTCCAATGCAGGAAAGTGAAAAGTGAAAGTGAAGTCACTCAGTCGTGTCCGACTCTTAGCGACCCCCATGGACTGCAGCCTACCAGGCTCCTCCATCCATGGGATTTTCCAGGCAAGAGTACTGGAGTGGGGTGCCATTGCCTTCTCCATAGATTACAATAAACATAAGCT
The DNA here is from genome assembly GCF_000754665.1 of Bison bison bison. NCBI lineage: Eukaryota > Metazoa > Chordata > Mammalia > Artiodactyla > Bovidae > Bison > Bison bison. The sequence continues at coordinate 301,158 of NW_011494726.1, forward strand.
ATTTCTATCCTGGCACGTGTGAAAATGTCTTTATTTGCCCTCACACTTGGTTATGTTTGCCTGGGAATAGAATTGCCTGGGAATAGAAATCTCTTCAGAACTTTCAACGTACTGGGGTATTGGCCTCTGGCTTTTGAATTCTGGTGGGAAATCTGATACTGGGCTGAGTATTTTCCCTTCATAAATGAATATTTTTAAAATCCAGGGGAAACTGAGAATCTTTAAAATGTATTGCATCTGCCAAAATCTTTTAACCTTTTTCTCATGTTCTCTCTCTTGGTCTTTTCCATCTCTATTTCTTTGTTCTATGTTGGAGGAACTTTCTTCAACTTTAAATTTCAGCCATCTATTAAAGTTTACATTTAGCAATAATGTACATTTAAGAAATTTTGGCAGTATTTATATCAGTATAACAGAAAAACCTATGAATCATAGTGTACAAATAGATGAATTATCACAAAGTGAACACACTCAGATGAGGATACTCAAGTCAAGATATTGATTATTACCAGAAAGTCCTCTTGTGCTACCCCCAATCACTACCCACCCCTTCTACGCAAAGATCACCCATTCTCCTGTTCTAACTCTGTCAATGAGTTCCCGTTGCTTTTTGAAACTTAAGTGGAATCATACAACAAATCATATATCCTCTTGAAGATTTAGGTTCCTCAGCTGTAAATTGGGAGTAAAAATATAACTAGAAGAATACGGCTAATGATAGTGCTTAGGACATGTTTGTTAAATCTGAGAGTCTAGGGACTTCCCTGGCGGTCCAGTGGCTAAGACTCCATGCTCCCAATGCAGGGGACCGAGATTCATTTCCTGGTTGGGGAGCTAGATGCCACAACTTAAGATCTTGCATCCTGCAACAAAGATTAAAGATCCCGAAAGATGCAAAAAAGACCCAGTACAGCCAAATAAATAAATATTTTTAAAAATCTGTGGTTCACGACAAACAACTAATCTCAAAAATATACAAGCAACTCCTACAGCTCAACTCCAGAAAAATAAACGACCCAATCAAAAAATGGGCCAAAGAACTAAATAGACATTTCTCCAAAGAAGACATACAGATGGCTAACAAACACATGAAAAGATGCTCAACATCACTCATTATCAGAGAAATGCAAATCAAAACCACTATGAGGTACCATTTCACACCAGTCAGAATGGCTGCGATCCAAAAGTCTACAAATACTAAATGTTGGAGAGGGTGTGGAGAAAAGGGAACCCTCTTACACTGTTGGTGGGAATGCAAACTAGTACAGCCACTATGGAGAACAGTGTGGAGATTCCTTAAAAAACTGGAAATAGAACTGCCTTATGATCCAGCAACCCCACTGCTGGGCATACACACTGAGGAAACCAGAAGGGAAAGAGACACGTGTACCCCAATGTTCATCGCAGCACTGTTTATAATAGCCAAGACATGGAAGCAACCTAGATGTCTATCAGCAGATGAATGGATAAGAAAGCTGTGGTACATATACACAATGGAGTATTACTCAGCCATTAAAAAGAATACATTTGAATCAGTTCTAATGAGGTGGATGAAACTGGAGCCTATTATACAGAGTGAAGTAAGCCAGAAGGAAAAACATAAATACAGTATACTAACGCATATATATGGAATTTAGAAAGATGGTAACAATAACCTGGTGTACGAGACAGCAAAAGAGACACTGATGTATAGAACAGTCTTATGGACTCTGTGGGAGAGGGAGAGGGTGGGAAGATTTGGGAGAATGGCAATGAAACATGTAAAATATCATGTAGGAAACGAGTTGCCA
>NW_011494726.1:303047-308652 GCF_000754665.1 Bison bison bison
AATGGCAATGAAACATGTAAAATATCATGTAGGAAACGAGTTGCCAGTCCAGGTTCGATGCACGATGCTGGATGCTTGGGGCTGGTGCACTGGGACGGCCCAGAGGGATGGTATGGGGAGGGAGGAGGGAGGAGGGTTCGGGATGGGGAACACATGTATACCTGTGGCGGATTCATTTTGATATTTGGCAAAACTAATACAATTATGTAAAGTTTAAAAATAAAATAAAATTAGAAAAAAAAAAATCTGTGGTTCATTGTACCTTAAATCACTTGCACAAGTGGTGAACTTACGTCATTAGAAAGAGGTCATTGGAGCACTTTAACCCGCTGTTTATGCGCCCTTCCTTCGCTTCGCTAGCTCAAAGGGCCCTCGGCCCTTCTTAAAAAAAAAAATAAATAAAATAAAATAAAAAGAGGTCATATAATCAGTGAACCAGAAAAACTGTAGTCCTTGGATCTGGTGTGGGCAGACTGGGAGATGAAAGGCCACAGAGTAGGAAAGCAGCATTTTCTGTTGACAATGAACAAGAATTCCTCTTGCTTCACATACTCACTAGCACTGGGTGTGGTTCATGTTCTGGAGTTTGGCCATTCTAATGCGTGTATGCTGCTGCTGCTGCTGCTGCTGCTAAGTCGCTTCAGTTGTGTCCAACTCTGTGCAACCCCATAGACGGCAGCCCACCAGGCTCCCCCGTCCCTGGGATTCTCCAGGCAAGAACATTGGAGTGGGTTGCCATTTCCTTTTCCAATGCATGAAAGTGAAAAGTGAAAGTGAAGTCACTCAGTCGTGTCCAACTCCTAACGACCCCATGGACTGCAGCCTACCAGGCTCCTCCATCCATGGGATTTTCCAGGCAAGAGTACAGGAGTGGGGTGCCATTGCCTTCTCCAAATGGGTGTATAGTTTTCTTTTTTTTAATTTGTTGGTGTATAGTTTTAATTTGCTTTTCCCTGATGACACGTAATGTGGAACATATTTTCTTATGCTTGCTTGCCATCTATTTGTCTTCTTTGGTAAGGTGTCTGTTTAGATCTTTGACTCAATTTTTAATCAGGTAGTTTTCTTATTTTGGGGGTTTTAAAGAGTTTTTGTGTATTTCAGGTAAGTCCTTTATCAGACGTGTCATCTGCAAATATCTTCTCCCAGTCTGTAGCTTCTCATTATCCTCACATTGTCTTTGGCAGGGTAGAAGAATTTAATTTTAATGAAGTCCGGTTTATCAAACTTTTTTCTTTTATGGATCATGCCTTTGGTGTTATATCTAAAAAATTATTATCATACTCAAGGTTTTCTCCTGTTCTCTTGTAGAAGTTTGGTGAGTGTGTGGTTTTCATCTAACCTGTGGTTGTTGCCTCCCATCCAACTGGTTTCTAACAATGCCCTTGGCTCATTGTCTTCTGACAGTCATGGCAATGTTAACATTCTATAACCCTCTCTCCCTTATCTTGCTAAGAAAGCAATTTCAGCCCAGCATTTAAAATCTCCAAGTACTTGTGTTCGTCAGATTACTTCCCCTCTCTTTACAAGTCTTCTTATCAGATCCAGTTGAGACTTACACTATGGTAACCAAGATTCATTTGCTTCTACACAGGCTTAGGAGCTGATGTCTTCTCTCAGAGGGGGAATTACATTTACTAAGCTCAGGAGACAGACGTGGAAAATCGGAATGTCAATGTATTCACCGATAACAAGAAATAGAATTGTTAAACAGACTGCAAACTTCTCATCAGTCTGACCAGTACAGTCTTTCTTGAAGATGGATTTAAGTGAAAAGCAAAATTATCTAAAATAAAGGAAAGAAGATGGCTTGGTAAGCATTCTGCCCCTCAGCTCTATTGACTAAGAGCCTGTTACATGTCAAGCATCGTGCTGGATCCAAGGCGGAGAACAGCCAGTAAGAGAGATAGGACTCTATGTTCACAGCTCCTAGGCTACACAGAGAAGGCAGGCCCAGAGCAGATAGAAAGGCTTCTAGATAAAAAAAAAAAAAGACCGTACACCGTAGCCTCTGCTTCCTCTCTGAAACTACCAAAATAGCAGTACAGGGATCAAAAAAAAAAAAAAAAATTACAATGCCCTGGGAAGGGAGGATGGATAAATTGGGAGATTGGGACTGACATATACACACAGCTATATATAAAACAGACAACTAGTAAGAAGTTACTGTCTAGCACAGGGCACCCTACTCAATACTTTAATGACCTACATGGGAATAGACTCTGAAAAAGAGTACATATATGTATATGTATAACTGATTCACTATGCTGTACAGCAGAAAATGACACAACATTGTAAATCAACTATACTTCAATAAAAATTAATTAAAATTAAAAAAATTACAATGTCCTAAGACAGAGGGCAGCAAGCTATGGTCACAGACCAAATCTAGCCTGCTTCCTGTCTACGTACAGCTTGTAATTGAAGACTAGTTTTATAGTCTCAAATGGTTGGGGAAAAAAATCAAAAGCAGATTAATATTTTATGACACATGAAAATGTTAGGAAATTTGGATTTTAGTGTTCCAAAATAAAGTTTTGTTGCAACTTAGCCGTGTGTTCCAATGCATGTTCCATGTATTGTTAATGGCTGCTCTTGTGCTACATTGACATAGTTGAGTATTTGCAAAGGTGACCACATGGTGTGCAAAGCCAAAAATACTTACTATCTGGCCCTTTACAGAAAAGATTTCCTAAGCCTTGCTCTACAGTAGCTATATTCCATAGAACTTTCTGCAGTGACAAGAAATGTCATGTGCTGTCTAATACAGTTACCAGCCACTAGTTCCATGTGGCTACTGAGTGTTTGAAATGTGAGTATTGTGATTAAGGAATTGAAAGTTCATTTTATTTTGTGCTAGTACTAAGTTGCTTCAGTCGTGTCCAACTCTTTGCAATCCTATGGAGCATAGTCTGCCAGGCTCCTCTGTCCATGGGATTCTCCAGGCAAGAATACTGGAGTGGGTTGCCATTTCCTTCTTCAGGGGATCTTCCTGACCCAGGGATGGAACCTGTGTTTCTCACATCTCCTGCATTGGCAGGCAGGTTTTTTTTTTACCACTAGCACCACCTGGAAAGCCCATCAATTCAAATTTAAATAGTTGTGGGAGACCAGAGGCTTCTGTGTTGGATAGTGTAGCTGTAGAGGGCAGCAGAAGGGGGTCTGAATTGGAAACACCATGTGCAGTGGTTGATGGGGTGGCATCCTGAAAGCAGGGAGATGAAGTGAAAGCTTACATATGAAAGACTAAGATGTTCTGCCCAACCTTCTTCCCTCCAGCTTCTTTCCCAGTGCAGATTCCAGCTTACTGACACGGAGGATATGAGCTTAGTCGCTCAGTTGTGTCTGACTCTTTGCAACCCCACGGACTGTAGCCCACCAGGGTCCTCTGTCCACAGGGATTCTCCAGACAAGAATACTGGAGTGGGTTGCCATTCACTCCTCCAGGGGATCTTCCCAACCCAGGGATCAAACCCAGGTCTCCTGCATTGCGGGCAGAGTCTTTACCGTCTGAGCCACCAGGGAAACCCAAGGACTCGGAGGATAATACTCTCCTAAAGAGAAGATGTAAGAGTTTTCTCTGGAGAATTTGATCAAATCAGGAGGAAAACTCTAAAGAGACATAATGGGACATTAGACGCTTCCTAAGGAATGGGTAGTCTTTCCTTTTCCAAGGGATCTTCCCAACCCAGGGATCAAACCCAGGCCTCCCACATTAAAGGCAAATTCTTTACCACCTGAGCCACAAGGGAAGCCCAAGAATACTGGAGAGGGTAGCCTATCCCTTCTCCAGCAGATCTTCCTGACCCAGGAATCGAACTGGAGTCTCCTGCATTTTAGGCGGATTCTTTACCAACTGAGCTATCAAAGAAGCCCTCCTAAAGGACAGTCACATCAAAGCTCATGGTTAATAATTAGACCTCTTCACCTGCATCCAGTGTCCAATCAATACAGCCTAGGTCCTGTCCTATGTGAGCAGACAGCCAAAGCTCATCACACATTTAAGAAAAGATGCAAATGTGAAAGAGATCAAACATTCAGACTTAAGCAAAGACCTGAGGGAGAATATAATTTATGAAAGATGGAGGCCCATGAAGTTGGGTGAGAAAAATGGTCTTTATTTTCACTAAGTTTAATTGAAACTCAGCATTTCCTCCATTTACGAACATAAGCAACAAACCAGAGTAATATTAGCAGTTCCTGTGACTTCATCCTCAGTGGAAAGTGGATATTTTCCTATCACAATGGTCTTGCTGAAGGTACCTCAAAATATTATTTCTGCTCATCACGACTTTGCAATTATCTTAGTTATTAGACACATGGCTAAATCTTCTAATACAGAAGCACATATGTTACTATATGACAGATTTGTTTTTAAAATATTTTGATAACTATTTCAAAATAAAAGATTTCCTCTGTAATCTTATGTATGGAAGTTTATTCATTTAAAAATATTATATTGAGGGAACTTTGCTGGTGGTTCAGTGGCTAATACTCCATGCTTCCAGTGCAAGGGGGTCTAGTTCGATCCCTGGTCAGGGAACTATATCCTACATGCTACAACTAAGACCTGGAGCAGCCAAATAAATAAATATTAAAATTAAAAAAATAATGTGTTGAGAAGAGGTCCAGGGGCTTCTTCAGACTTCAAAGGGATCTATGGCACAAGAGGGGTTAAGAATCCCTGTATTTGTGTTCTCTTTAGAGCTATAAGTGGACAGGGAATGGAGGTAATAGCCATAAAGTACTATGTGCCAGATTTGAATCCTCATCACTCTAAGAGTGGGTGTTATTAGTAGTAGTAGTAGTACTTGGAAATGCTCACTTTGTCATTTCAATCAGGTGTTTGGAGGGAGAAAAGATGAGTAGATGTGCTTAATCAGCCCTCTAGACCCAAATTTTAGTTTTCTTTTATATAAATAGTACATGCACAACATAAGCAAATTAGAGAAGTGAAGAGGAGACAGCAAACATCACCTCCAACCTCACTCTCTTTTTGGTGAACATTGTTCTAGACAGCACTGGGTGCATATATACGAGAATACACATACACACACACACAAGCTTACATAAAGATAAATATAGGCATAAAGATATATGTGTGCATAAGTGCATGCTCAGTCATGTCTCCATGGACTGTAGCCCACCAGTCTCCTCTGTCCGTGAGATTTCCCAGGCAAGAATACTGGAGTGGGTTGTCATTTCCTATTCCATGAGATCTTCCTGACCCAGGGATCAAATTCCCATTTCGTGTGTCTCCTGCTTTGGCAGGTGGATTCTTACTACTGCACCAGCTAGAAAGTCTTATCAGATCAGATCAGTCATTCAGTCGTGTCCAACTCTTTGCAACCCCATGAATCGCAGCACGCCAGGCCTGCCTGTCCATCACCAACTCCCAGAGTTCACCCAGACTCAGGTCCATTGAGTCAGTGATGCCATCCAGCCATCTCATCCTCTGTTGTCCCCTTCTCCTCTTGCCCCCAATCCCTCCCAGCATCAGAGTCTTGTCCAATGAGTCAGCTCTTCACATGAGGTGGCCAAAGTACTGGAGTTTCAGCTTTAGCATCATTCCTTCCAAAGAAATCCCAGGGCTGATCTCCTTCAG
>NW_011494726.1:309264-319813 GCF_000754665.1 Bison bison bison
CCTATTTGGAACCAGTCTGTTGTTCCATGTCCAGTTCTAACTGTTGCTTTCTGACCTGCATACAGATTTCTCAAGAGGCAGATCAGGTGGTCTGGTATTCCCATCTCTTTCAGAATTTTCCACAGTTTATTGTGATCCACACAGTCAAAGGCTTTGGCATAGTCAATAAAGCAGAAATAGATGCTTTTCTGGAACTCTCTTGCTTTTTCCATGATCCAGCGGATGTTGGCAATTTGATCTCTGCTTCCTCTGCCTTTTCTAAAACCAGCTTGAACATCAGAAAGTTCACGGTTCACATATTGCTGAAGCCTGGCTTGGAGAATTTTGAGCATTACTTTACTAGCGTGTGAGATGAGTGCAATTGTGCGGTAGTTTGAGCATTCTTTGGCATATAAAAATATATACATAGTTTTAAACAAAAATGGGATCTAACCACACATTTATTATTATTAATTTTTATTATTTTAATAAACAATACATTGTTTATCTTCCATATCAATAATAAGAATTGAGGCAAGTTAATTATTTTCACCATACAGCTAAGGAAACTGAGACTTGGATGAATCAAAGCCTTGTCCATGGTCAGTCCTGATGAGAGAGGAAGAAATCTCTTGGTCATCCTGGAACTATTCACTCTTCAAGAACCTCATGTCTGTGAGGGAGTAAACCCTGTAGTTCAGCTGAACTGAGAAAACTTCATCCTCTCAGCTGCATTTACCTGAAAACTTGTAACTTATGCTACTGGAAATCTTAGTGACTTCCGAGGATGCTAGCTCAGGCTCAGGTGACCCATATGCTGAATCCCGACAGAGATCTGTTGCTGAAGAACTTCAACTCTGCTGTCAGAGTGCGCAGACAGGGATCTGGCGCATCCTGGGCTCCTTTCTTTATTTCAGTTCAGGGTCTTCTGTGAAATAAAGGGGAGAAAGAAGTCAGTTGTCTCCTTACCCCCGCCATCCAGTGCTGTAACTCACCACTAGGTGTCTCCCTGGCAGCGCGCGCCGTGTTCCGTGGATGGAGAGCCACGCCCACAAAGATTGATCTCTTCATGCAGTGTGGCTCCCAGGAAAACGTGAGGAAGATGAGAGAAAGTAGACTTCCTGAACTTGGTGCCAGGGTTAATCTGAGAGATCCCAAAGCTTAGAATAGCTACATCAAAATCACCTAAGGAGCTTGTTGAAAGCAGTGATGCCAAGGTTTTGCATCCAGATAAGTGGACATCAACCTTGGCCATACATTAGAATCACCAGGGAAGCCTTTGGGAAACAAAATGTAGGCAAGTGTTATGGACTAAATGTTTGTGTCTTTTCCCAGTTCGCTTGTTGAAACCTTCCCTCCCCCAATATGTGATGGTCTTAGGAGGTGGGGCCATTGGGAGGAAATTAGGAGTAGATGTGATCATGAGGGTGGAGCCCTCATCAGTGGGATTAGTGCCCTTTGGAGTCACAAGAGAGCTTGCTTTCTCTTTCTGCTCTCTGCCATGAGAGAATACATCAGGAAGTAATAACTAGTCTGCAACCTGGAAGAGGACTTTCACCAGAACCTGATTATGCTGGCACCCTGGTCTTGGCCTTCTAGCCTCCAGAACTGTGAGGAGTACATTTCTGTTGTCTATAAGCCACTCAATTTATAGTATTAATATTTCTGTTATTAGCAGCCCAACGGCTGCTAAGACAAGACACTCCAAGCTCCTCCATAGAAACATTGAAAAAACAAGCAGAAACTGTCAGAAACAACTTTGTAAGAATTCTGGAAAACCATCAGGGCTTACAGCAACCAAGTGAATGCTGAATCAAGAAAAAAAAAGGCAACTCAAAGATGGCTCAGTGCAAGCGGGGTGTATGGTCTAAGGCAGAGTTGCAGACACCCTGGCTGAGAGTCGGGGTGCCACGGTGCAGAGCCCAGCTGCAAAGACTGAGAGGTGTGTTTTGTTGTGTTTGTTTTACGTTTAGTTCCTGATGTTCAAAGAGATCTCTGTCAGGGTACTAGTTGAACATGAGCTGAAGAACAGACTTCAGTGACTCCATATGACGTGAAATACAGCCTTTGTAAAATAGTTTGGGACAATTACTATGCAAGTTAACGATGGCAGTCTTCGTCAGTCACAAACAGCAACTTCTGGAGAAGGGGGAGAATCTGATTTCCAGTTACCACATTATGATATTCAGATGTCCAACCTCTGAAAAAAAAAATTCACAAAGCATACAAAGAAACAGGAAAGTACAGTCCAATCAAAGGAACAAAATTAATTGACAGAAATTGTCTCTGAGGAAGCCCTGACTTTGGGCTGATTAGTCAAAGACTTTAGTTTTTGTTTGTTTGTTTCATGTTTTGGCTTTCTGGCCACAAGGCACATGGGATCTTAGCTCCCAGTGTGTGCGTATGTGCCCATTCCCTTCAGTCCTGTCCGACTGTTTGCGACCAAGCCCACCAAGCTCCTCTGTACATGGGATTCTCCAGGCAAAAATACTGGGATGGGTTGCCATTTCCTCCACGAGTACAACTTCCTCACCTAGGGATCGAACCTGTGTCTTCTGCAATGCAGGCAGATTCTTTGCCACTGAGCCACTGGGGAAGCCCCTTGACTCCCAGACCTGGGATCAAACCCAAACCCTCTGCATTGGAAGGGGAAGTCTTAACCACTGGACCACCAGGGAAGTCCCCAGTCAAAGACTTTAAACCAACTGTCTTAAAAATGCTTAGAGGACTGAAGGAAACAATGGACAATAAAACCTAAAAGAACTAAAAAAAAAGTATGAACAAAATATGAATATCAATGTTCTATCAAAAAGATAGATATAATTAAAAGAAACTAAATAGAAATTCTGAAGCTGAAAAGTATATGTGAAATAAAGAATCTGATGCCCAAGGCTCACCCTAGTCTGCGTGCGTGCTCAGTTGCTTCAGTCACGTCCGACTCTTTGTGAAGCTATAGGCTACAGCCTGCCAGGCTCTTCTGTCCATGGGATTCACCAGTCAAGAATACTGGAGTGGGTTGCCATGCCTCCTCCAGGGGATTGTCCCAACCCAGGGATTGAACCTGGGTATCCTTCATTGCAGGCACATTCTTTACCGCTGAGCCACCAGGGAAGCACCCCAGCCTAGATAGGTAGTGTTAGCTGCTCAGTCTTGTCTGACTCTTTGCAACCCCATGGAGTGTAGCCCGTCAGGCTCCTCTGTCCATGGAATTCTCCAGGCAAGAATACTGGCTTGGGGAGACATTCCCTTCTCCAGGGGATTATCCCAACCTAGGGATTAAATCCAGGTCTCCCTCATTGCAGGCAGATTCTTTACTGTCTTAACCACCAGGGAACCCCAGTCTAACTGTAGCCAAATCTCTGGGGTTGGGACTCCAGTGTACTTTCCAAAGCTGCTAAGACTGAGAACCACTGTCACAGAGATTCTGTTTTAGGAGGTCCAGGGTTGGGAATCTCAATCTTGGAGGTACATTAGCATCACCTGAAGAACTTTAAAAATACTGATGGCCAGCCCACACTCCAAAATCTCTGAGGGAAGGCACCAAGGACTGGCATTGTGAACCAACTTTGCTTATGATTACTGCTAATGTGTAGAAACCATGGAAAATTCCATGTTGTCTAATCTTCATCTCTATGAAAGCTTTGTGTTCAACTGAAATATCAAAAGCCCCAATATCTAAAATGTAAGTTAATAACATGTGTTTATTCCTTTTTTTCTGGCTGCACTGCGAAGATTTCAGTTTTCTCATCAGGGATTGAACCCAGGCTACAGCAAAGATAGTGCCAATCCTAATCCCTGGACCACCAGGGAGCTCCCAACACTTGTTTATTCTAAAGTCCTTTGATGAGGCAATGAGATTAGCATCATTGATTTACTCATGTATTTATTTATATAAATGCATTGAGGGGACTTCCTTGGTGGTCCAGTGGCTAAGACTCTGAGCTCCCAATGCAGGGGGTCTATGTTCTATCCCCAGTAGGGGAACTAGATCTCGAATGCCACAACTAAGACCAGGAGCAGCCAAACAGGTAAATAATTTTTTTTTAATGTATTGAGGGCCCCTCTGTGTGCTGAGTAAGGCAGCAATGCACAAAATAGCCAGTCCCTGCTGTCACGAAGCATTCATCCTAGCACAGAAGCCATAAATCAACAAAAATGATATGTGTGTCAAGCAGTAAGAGAATTAAAGTGAGACAAGAGGATAAAGGGTGATGAGAGCAGCTATTTTGGATAGAGTGGTCACAGTGTCCCTGAGTAGCTGACATTTGAGAAGTCGCCTGGAAGAAATGAGGGAGTGAATTTGGTGCTGGAGAATGTCCGGGGAAGAGCTCTCTGTTGAACAGAAATCTTTGAAATCTTGGTTTAAGGATGATACTCACAGTCTGCCATCAGCCAGTTTCTTTCTTTTGTCTTGGATGCCCTTGATTTTAGGGCTTCTTCCCTCCAGGCCCGTAGAGAATATATTTGTGTTGTTTCAAGCATTAAGTTTATATTAATTTGTTATAGCAATGATAGGAAACTGACACAGTTCTCAATAAATGTCAGCTCTCGTCATTAGGTATGGCCAGCATGACAAGTAGTTAGTGTCCTCAACAAACCCCAACCACAATGATAATAACAAAGACTGGGGACTTCTCTGGTGACTCGGTGGTAAAGAATCTGCCTGCCAATGTAACAGACACGTGTTTGATTCCCGGTCCAGGAGGATTCCACGTGCAGCTAAGCCCGTGGGCCACAACTATTGAGCCTGTGCTCTAGAGCCTGAGCTCTAGAGCCGGGAGCAGCTACTGAAGCCCCCGGCTCCTAGAGCCCATGCTCTGCCACAAGAGATGCCAACTCAGTGAGAAGCCTGCACACCACAACTAGAGAGTAACCCTCGCTTGCCACAACTGGAGAAAAACCTGTGCAGCAAGGAAGACTCAGCGCAGCCAAAATAAATAAATAAAAAGCAGAACAACAACAACGCAAACGAATTCAGCGGAAGGGGCACGCTGGGATGCTTCTTCCACTTCTCACTTTTGGCATCCCAGGCGTCTGAAAGCACTTTGTCTACAGTTTAAAAAGAAGTGAAATCCTGTTTGTTTTATTTTGGGGGCTTTGTGTCTTGTTGTCGTCTCTGGCTGCACAGCACAGGATGTGGGATCTTATTTCCTAGACCAGGGATCAAACCAGTGCCCCCTGCATTGGAACCACAGAGTCTTAACCACTGGACTGCCAGGAAAGTCCCCAGGAGTAAAATTCCAAACTAGCTTCCACCACTTAGGCCTAATTTCACACTTTGGGAAAAGTTAATAATTGTTTAACAGGAAGAAGTGGTGGTGAAATGGAACACACTCCAGGTTGGACGTCAGAAAGCCTGGGTCCCAGTCCTCAGCCTGTCTCTTTCTGTCTGTGTGACTTAGGTTGTCTTGCTTCCCATCTCTGGGCTTCATGTTCACGGTGTAGAAAATGAGAAACTTAAACCAAAACTAACTGCCATTTTGTTGGATATCTACAATGGACAGTTTATACATAGAGTCTTGTTCGAGTACGAGATATCATTCCCATTTTCTGTAGCTGAGAAAATTGAGAGACCCAGAGAGGTTAAGTGATTTGCCTGAAGTCACAGAGTAGGTACCTGGCAGAGCTGAGATTTAAAAAAAATTTTTGCACATTTCAGAGTTCAGGGCCATTTTTATTATTTTTTATTTTATTTATCTTTTGGCCATGCCAAGTGACATGTGAGATCTTAGTTCCCGACCAGGGATCAAACCCATGCCCCCTGAATTGGCAGTGTGGAGTTTTAACCACTGGCCCACCAGGGAAGACCCCAAGGCTTTCTTTAAAGGACATATTGATGCTGCTTCCAGTTTTCTCTGTAGATCATAATGTGGATGATTGGAGGGGCTGTGACCAGCCCTCAGGCCATTCTCCATCCTCTCTAACTTTCCACATCAGGGCTCTGGAAACTGATTCATCTCTTGCATTTCTCAGAAACTCTGACTCAGCCCCTCAGAGGCTTCTCTCACAGTGATCCATGCCCCATCTCATTTTCTTCGACAGACACAACTAACTGCTTAACCAATATCTAATCTTCCCTTTTTACTTAATAACAGAACCCCAACTTTGCTTGAATAAAATGTGCCCAGTGAAAAATACCTCCCCATGCACCCTTGTAGCTAGGGGTGATCTTCTCACCCAGGTCTGACTGACAAGATGTGAGTATCTATTTCTTCCTCATAAGAAAGGCTGAGGAATTTAGCAGGCACATATTTTTTCCTCCTTGCTTTTACTTTCATTTCTGCCAGGAATATAGGTGAGATTTTTGGAAGTGAAGCAGCCATCTTGTGACTATTAGGGTGAGAGCCACCTGTTAAGGGTAACAGAGCAGGAAGATAGAAGGAGCTTCGGTCCTTAATGGTTTCTTTGAGCCTCTGTACCAGCCTGGACTGCCTGCCTCTAGCCTTTTTGTTACATGAGGAAAAGAAAGTTATTTGGGCAGATTTCTGTTGCATGCAACTCCATGCAATTCTAACTGACACGTTCTCCAAGAAAAGTCTCTCTTCTGCCCTGTAGGCCTGACATGTGGCCTTAATAAGCATCTGTGGTGACCCAAAAATAGACCTGGGGGGAGGAGGGATTGGCCATGGATGTGATTCTGAACTTGCTGAGTCATCACCTGTTCCATCCATGCTCTGGAAAAGAGTGCTGTTAATTACACTCTCCCCGGCCAGCCGAGCACAGGAGACGTCTGTGTGTTCTCAGGGAAGCTCAAATATAGCTCAGGCTCCTCCACTGCTTTTGCTGAGTGTGCATCATCTTCATGTCTGGCAGCCCCACTGAAAAATGGGGGAGCTTCTCCTGGGAGGTTAGGGTCTGAAAAGATGCTAAATCCGGGGGTGTTGGCAAAGCCTGGCTCAAGGAAACAAGATCTCTATCTGTTCTGCCTCCTGCAAGTTGGGTGTTATTTCTCCTAGTTAGCAGGTGATGAAACTAGCTTGAGGTCCAGAGGGTAGAGGGACCATGTGTTATGTTATTTGACTGCATGAAACTAACTGGACTCTATAACTGGGAAAAAATAACTTGGGGGATGAATACAAGATGGCTCACAGAACTGCACGTGAGGCTGAAAATCCAACTTGGACACAAAGGCAAATAGAGTTCCGAGGGGTCTGGGTGGCAGAAACAAGGATTAGGGTTACAGCTTGGGTCATGAACTCATTCCGTGGTTAAAGGAGGGCTGGACGCCTTGACTGACAGTCTCTCTAAAGTTTATTGGGAAGAATGTCTTTTTAAAAAATTTATTGTATCGAAGTATAGTTGATTTACAATGCTGTGTTAATTTCCACTGTACAGCAAAGTCATTCAGTTATACATATGTGTGTGTGTGTGCGTGTGTATACATGTATACATTCTTTTTCATGTTCTTTTCCATTATGGTTTATCACAGGATAATATACAGTGATACAGTTCCCTGTGCTATACAGTAGGACCTTGTTGTTTATTCATGCTCTATGTAATAGTTTGCATCTTCTAGCCCCAAACTCCCAGTCCATCCCTCTCGCATCTTCCTCCCCCTTGGCAACCACAAGCTTGTTGTCTGTGTATGTGAGTGTGTTTCTGTTTCACAGATGACTTCATTTGTGTCATATTTTAGATTCCACATAAAACTGATAGCAAACGGTACTTGTCCTTCTCTTTCTGGCTTTATTTAGTATGAGAATCTCTGTGTTCATCCACGTCACTGCAAATGGTATGATTTCATTCTTTTTCATGGCTCCGTTGTATATATGTAGGGAAGGATGGTTTTCCTGACGCATCCTGAGGGTTCAAGTACCAGAAGATTGGCAAGAGGAAGTTGGGTGGTAAAAACAAAAAAAAAAGTCCCCTGCAGATAGTATAGGATCAGTCAAGATCAAGGGTTTGGGGAGCTGGCTGACCTAAGTTAAAATCTTAGCTTTGCCCTTTACTATCTATCTTTGGTTAAGTCAGTTAACCTCTTTAAGCATCAGTTTTCTCATCTGTGCGTGATGGGAGTAAGACATGTTTGAACCCAGCAGGATGTAAACTCTTGACAGCAGAGATTTTTGTTTTGCCCCCACTGTTATATCCCCAGCATCCAGACTAGTGCATGGGTATTTTTTAGCAGGGGGCCACAAGTCATGCAGGATCTTAGTTCACAGATCAGGGATCGAACCTGTTCCCCTTGCAGTGGAAGCTCGGAGTCCTAACCACTAGACCACCAGGAAATTCCCTGGTGCATGGTTTGTAGCTGATGCTCAATGCATATTTATTGAATGAGTGAATTAACTTTACATTTGTCCTCAAATGCTTGTTAGATAGTGAGCAATTTTATTGGAAATATAATGCGATAGAGGTACTTGGAGTGGAAATGAGCAGCCCCTCCTGCCTCATCACCTCATTCCGGGGAGGGAGAAAGAGGAGATCCAGGCAGACACTGAGATGGATACAAAGATATCCACTCTGTAGGCTCTTCCCTTGAGATGCTCCCCACCAGCATGCTGACCTGCATCCTTCCACCACAATCTCCAGCCCTCATTCTCACAAGCAAGGCTCTTCTGCTGAGAACAAGGCACATTGAGGGCAGGATGGATCTGGTCCAGTGATCTCCAGGGCTCCAGTATAATGTTGCCATGTACTACTTGGCTTCTAGGTCTGACAGGTTAAGATGTCTGAAGTCACCACGGCCCCACACTTCACAGTGAATTGTGGCATACAGTGGCAAATAGAATAAACTACAGCCCTGCAGAACATGTGCCTTGTTCTAAAAAGCACACACAGTGGAACTTCTCTGGTGAACTGACATCCACTGTCTCAGTCCTGTTTTCATCCAAAGCTTGATGAGCTACTAAGCTGATTCCTACCCCAGGATCATGGCAAAAATACAAAGCATAAAAAAGACAGGCAAACCTGGAAGAAATTGGGATTTTGGTATCTTTGTGTGTGTATGCTAAGTCACTTCAGTCTTGTCTGACTCTTTGTGACCCTCTGGACCATAGCCTGCCAGGTTCCTCTGTCCATGGGATTTTCCAGGCAACAATACTGGAGGGTTGCCATGCCTTCCTCCAGGGGATCTTCCAAACCCAGGGATCAAGCCCTTGTCTCCTATGGTTCCTGCAATGAAGGGGGATTCTTTACTGCTGGGCCACCGGGGAAGCCCTTTGGTATCTTTAGTCCCTCCAATAACCAGGACTTTGGCAATGTTCCTCACGACCCTCAGAAGCATCACCATCGCCATGCCCCTGATGACCACCACCACCATTTTCCACGACTGTTACTCCACCAATATTATCACCATCACCACCGTGCCACAGTTACCATCTATACTACCACCACCAACCCAATCAAGCCCATTGCTCAGCACAACTATATTCTCCATTTCCAGCATCTCCATCTCCATCATCTTCGCTATAAAAATTGTCATCAACATTGTTATCACTACATAATACATGATACTGGGGTCCCACTCGGGGGCTCTTTACCAGGTTGGTACACTCATCCTTCAGCTACTGGGAGAGTTGCTTGCTCACAGGTTACAGCTACTCCCTTCTCCTGAGAATTCCCCTCAGCCAATGAAACTTCTGTGCTAGAAAATGCCCAGAAAGTTACACCCCTGAAGGCAGCGTGCACCCAATGACTGACTGGCATGTACAAGTGCCCCGCCCCCTTGCCTCAAGCTGGGACAACTTTGTGGTGGTACGGAGCTTCCTCAACTTATGGTGGGGATACGGCCCAAGAAATTCATCATAAGCTGGAAACATTGTAAGCTGAAAACACGTTTAGTACACCTAAACTGCTGGACATCCTAGCTTAGTCTAACCCACCTTAAGTGTGCTCAGAACACTTATATTAAACTACAGTTGTGTAAAATAATCTAACAGGAATACTACTTTATAGTAGAGAGCTGAATGTCTTTATGGAACACTGTACCTTAAGAGCACAGAATGGTTGTCTGAGTACAGAGTGGTCCTACGTGTATTGGTTTTTCAGCCTTGTGATCACATGGCTGACTGGGAGCTGCGGTGTGCCACCACTGCCCAGCATCACAGGTGTCTTGTACCACGTACCATTAGCCTGGGAAAAGATCAAAATTCAAAATTCAAAGTACAGTTTCTACTGAATGAATATCACTTTCGCACAACCGTCAAGTTGAAACATCCTAAGTCCTACCATCGTAAGTCATAGCTGACTATCAGTTCAGTTCAGTCACTCAGTCATGTCCGACTCTTTGCCACCCCATGAATCGCAGCACGCCAGGCCTCCCTGTCCATCACCAACTCCTGGAGTTCACTGAGACTCACCTCCATCGAGTCAGTGATCCCATCCAGCCATCTCATCCTCTGTCGTCCGCTTCTCCTCCTGTCAACAATCCCTCCCAGCATCAGAGTCTTTTCCAATGAGTCAACTCTTCACATGAGGTGGCCAAAGTACTGGAGTTTCAGCTTTACCATCATTCCTTCCAAAGAAATCCCAGGGCTGATCTCCTTTAGAATGGACTGGTTGGATTTCCTTGCAGTCCAAGGGACTCTCAAGAGTCTTCTCCAACACCACAGTTCAAAAGCATCAATTC
>NW_011494726.1:319913-321814 GCF_000754665.1 Bison bison bison
TTCATGGCTGCAGTCACCATCTGCGGTGATTTTGGAGCCCCCCCAAAATAAAGTCTGACACTGTTTCCACTGTTTCCCCATCTATTTGCCATGAAGTGATGGGACCGGATGCCATGATCTTCGTTTTCTGAATGTTGAGCTTTAAGCCAACTTTTTCACTCTCCACTTTCACTTTCATCAAGAGGCTTTTTAGTTCCTCTTCACTTTCTGCCATAAAGGTAGTATCATCTGCATATCTGAGGTTATTGATATTTCTTCCGGCAATCTTGATTCCAGCTTGCTTCTTCCAGTCCAGCGTTTCTCATGATGTACTCTGCATATAAGTTAAATAAACAGGGTGACAATATACAGCCTTGACATACGCCTTTTCCTATTTGGAATCAGTCTGTTGGTCCATGTCCAGTTCTGACTGTTGCTTCCTGACCTGCATACAGATTTCTCAAGAGGCAGGTCAGGTGGTCTGGTATTCCCATCTCTTTCAGAATTTTCCACAGTTTATTGTGATCCACACAGTCCAAGGCTTTGGCATAGTTAATAAAGCAGAAACAGATGTTTTTCTGGAACTCTCTTGCTTTTTCCATGATCCAACGGATGTTGGCAATTTGATCTCTGGTTCCTCTGCCTTTTCTAAAACCAGCTTGAACAACTGGAAATTCACGGTTCACGTATTGCTGAAGCCTGGCTTGGAGAATTTTGAGCATTACTTTACTAGCATGTGAGATGAGTGCAATTGTGTGGTAGTTTGAGCATTTTTTGGCATTGCCTTTCTTTGGGACTGGAATGAAAACTGACTTTTTCCAGTCCTGTGGCCACTGCTGAGTTTTCCAAATTTGCTGGCATATTGAGTGCAGCACTTTCACAGCATCATCTTTCAGGATTTGAAATAGCTCAACTGGAATTACATCACCTCCACTAGCTTTGTTTGTGGTGATGCTTTCTAAGGCCGACTTGACTTCACATTCCAGGATGTCTGGCTCTAGATGAGTGATCACACCATCGTGATTATCTGGGTCGTAAAGATCTTTTTGTACAGTTCTTCTGTGTATTCTTGCCACCTCTTCTTAATATCTTCTGCTTCTGTTAGGTCCATGCCATTACTGTCCTTTATCGAGCCCATCTTTGCATGAAATGTTCCCTTGGTATCTCTAATTTTTTTGAAGAGATCTCTAGTCTTTCCCATTCTGTTGTTTTCCTCTCTTTCTTTGCCTTGATCGCTGAGGAAGGCTTTCTTATCTCTTCTTGCTCTTCTTTGGAACTCTGCCTTCAGATGCTTCTTTCTTTCCTTTTCTCCTTTGCTTTTCGCTTCTCTTCTTTTCACAGCTATTTGCAAGGCCTCCCCAGACAGCCATTTTGCTTTTTTTCATTTCTTTTCCATGGGGATGGTCTTGATCCCTGTCTCCTGTACAATGTCACGAACCTCATTCCATAGTTCATCAGGCACTCTATCTATCAGACGTAGGCCCTTAAATCTATTTCTCACTTCCACTGTATAATCATAAGGGATTTGATTTAGGTCATACCTCAATGGTCTAGTGGTTTTCCCTACTTTCTTCAATGTAAGTCTGAATTTGGTAATAAGGAGTTCATGATCTGAGCCACAGTCAGCTCCTGGTCTTGTTTTTGTTGACTGTATAGAGCTTCTCCATCTTTGGCTGCAAAGAATATAATCAATCTGATTTCGTGTTGATCATCTGGTGATGTCCATGTGTAGAGTCTTCTCTTGTGTTGTTGGAAGAGGGTGTTTGCTATGACCAGTGCATTTTCTTGGCAAAACTCTACTAGTCTTTGCCCTGCTTCATTCCGTATTCCAAGGCCAAATTTGCCTGTTACTCCAGGTGTTTCTTGACTTCCTACTTTTGCATTCCAGTCCCCTATAATGAAAAGGACATCTTTTTTGGGTG
>NW_011494726.1:321914-334638 GCF_000754665.1 Bison bison bison
TCCGTATTCCAAGGCCAAATTTGCCTGTTACTCCAGGTGTTTCTTGACTTCCTACTTTTGCATTCCAGTCCCCTATAATGAAAAGGACATCTTTTTTGGGTGTTAGTTCTAAAAGGTCTTGTAGGTCTTCATAGAACCGTTCAGCTTCTTCAGCATTACTGGTTGGTGCATAGACTTGGATTACTGTGATATTGAATGGTTTGCCTTGGAAACGAACAGAGATCATTCTGTCGTTTTTGAGATTGCATCCAAGTACTGCATTTCGGACTCTTTTGTTGACCATGATGGCTACTCCATTTCTTCTGAGGGATTCCTGCCCGCAGTAGTAAATATAATGGTCATCTGAGTTAAATTCACCCATTCCAGTCTATTTGAGTTCGCTGATTCCTAGAATGTCGACATTCACTCTTGCCATCTCTTGTTTGACCACTTCCAATTTGCCTTGATTCATGGACCTGACATTCCAGGTTCCTATGCGATATTGCTCTTTACAGCATCAGACCTTGCTTCTATCACCAGTCACATCCACAGCTGGGTATTGTTTTTGCTTTGGCTCCATCCCTTCATTCTTTCTGGAGTTATTTCTCCACTGATCTCCAGTAGCATATTGGGCACCTACTGACCTGGGGAGTTCCTCTTTCAGTATCCTATCATTTTGCCTTTTCATACTGTTCATGGGGTTCTCAAGGCAAGAATACTGAAGTGGTTTGCCATTCCCTTCTCCAGTGGACCACATTCTGTCAGATCTCTGCACCATGACCCGCCTGTCTTGGGTTTCCCCACGGGCATGGCTTAGTTTCATTGAGTTAGACAAGGCTGTGGTCCTAGTGTGATTAGATTGACTAGCACTAAGCGTGGGCGGCTGCGACCGGTGCCCCCAAAGCTGTCTATGGGATCAGCCTAGAGTGGCTAGACTTCAGATGAACCCACATTTTTAGCCTAGCTTTCTCCATCTTCCCATCTGCTTCCTTCATCTCCTGGTAGAGTTCACCTAAGTCCCTCGATCAATTACTTGTACAAGAATCCCAGAGACTTCCCTGGTGGTCCAGTGGTTAAAAGTCTACCTTCCAATGCAGAGGACACAGGTTCAAGCCCTGGTCAGGGAACTAAAGATCCCACATCCCGTGGGGTGACTGAGCCCACCATCATAACTGCTGAGCCCTCTGGAGCCCATGCTCTGCAACAAGAGAAGCCCCTGCCTACCACAACCAGTGAAAGCATGCACACTGCCACAAGGACCAAGCACAGCCAAAAATAAAATTAATTAATTAAAAAAAAGAGAATGCCATTTCAGACTTTACTTTAAGAAACCCAATGTAAGACACATTATTACCACTTTCATGACTGTCCTAGTTGGCACATTTTGGACTGCTTTCCCTGACCACACCCCTCTTGGAGGGAATTCTGCCTGCACATAGAGGGCTGTGCTGGAGCTGGCCAGCTCGAGCTCATGAAGGTCAGTCACGCACATTCTTCCCAACTCTGTGTTCATAGCCATCACACGGACATCTTGAAATTAGCCATGGTGGGAGAACTTGCACTGTGGAAACTGGCAGAAACATTTTCTTGTTTTCATTTGTGTGCTTTGGAATGCTGGTTGTTAAATATTTACCAGCATACCATGCAGCACAGATTGCCCATACAATCCCAAACCTTGGTTGGAAAAGATCAAAATTCAAAGTACAGTTTCTATTGAATGAATATCACTTTTGCACCACCGTCAAGTTGAAAATCCTAAGTTGTAACTTAAGGAGCTGAGAGAGACTCCTGTCCCTGGAGGGAGTTATCCATAAGCTACCAGTGATATATGAATTATGTGGCCTGGGGAGAAAAAATGGCTTAGGCCAGCAGATGTCTTGTGGAACTGGGAAATCAATACCTTACGGTCAATTGGCAAGTAGAGTTGAATAAAAATAATCATCGTAGCTACTTGCAGGCTAAGCAAAAGTTGTGATGCACTGAGCCCTTTGCATGCATTATCTTGTGTAATTCTGATAACATCCATTGCAGGATACGATCATCCCCTTCCATCAGGTGGCACAAGTTCAAGGAAGTGAAGTCCTTGCCCAAGACCACACAGCTTGGTGGAGGAAGTAAGATTCAGTTCAATCTACTGTCTTTCTGTCTCCAGAATCTGCATTCATAATCACCTATGAATCAGTGCTAGGGGCTTAGATAGGCAAAAAGCACAGACATGGTGATGTTACGAGGGAGTAAAAACTAAAGTAGAATGGATTCATCAGGATGCTTTGTTTTCAAGTTATAGAAACCAATCTTGAACTAAATTCAATGAAAGAGTTCTTCACTGGTTCAAATTCATCCCTAAGATGAGTGCTACTGGGGCCCTTAAGGCTGACTCAAAGAAAAGTCTGGAATCCAAAATGAAGCAATTTCTCTCTCTCTGTCCCTCTCTCTCCCCTTTCTCCCCATATCTTTCTTTGTTTCTTTCTGCATGCTAGCATCCTACAAGGAGGGGCTAAGCGAACACTGTTCCAGCCATTCTGGGTCCCCAGCCCCATCTGATTGCAGATGGCAGTTGTTCAAGGCATCTAGAAGGTCACGGGATCCGGAACCAGGGGATACATGCCCAAGTGATTCTCTGATCACTGAGGACACAGCTCATTAAGACTATGAGCAATCTTATGGATAGGGGACAGTTGCCAAATTTCATCATCTTTCCCCACGGTTGGAATTTTCACCCACAGTTCTTCCTGGGCAGCATGTGCTGTGAGGTCCGATGTCAGAGTCCTAGGTTCAGAGTTGCATTCCCATGCGCACCCAGTACACTATCTGAGTGATATGTGATGGCTAACTGACTTTGGGTAATTCGCTTCTCTTCTCTGAGTCTCAGTCTCCCCATCTATAAAATGGAGGTGACCACTGTACGTAGCTATAAGACTTGTGAAGATTCAGTGAAAGAGGTGAAGCACCAGGAACACAGATGGGGCTTAGTCAATGTTGAGTTCCTCACTTGCTTTTCCAGTGGAATCAGCTCTCTTCTGTTCTGCCATTTCCAGCTGGGCTAGGGAGGTGGCCTCTATCCTTACCCAGGACTGTAGGGTAAAGAGAAATATATTAAAAATATCTAGATGAGACCCTAATTCTTTGCTAGCAGTTACATAAATTCTAAAGTCATCTCCATCTTTCTCTGCCCTGGCTAGCCTCCAGAGCAATTAAACATTGATGTTGTAGCTATACTTATCTCCTCTTCCCTCTTCCAGCCTAGGACATCAATTCTCCTTATCAAATGAAAAATTTAACCCTCACATTTGTGAACATCTTGGGTTTATGAAGCACTTTCAGATTCACGGTTCTCACATACTTATTATAGGAATTAAAGTAATATGAAAAAGTACAAGGAAGAAAGCTGAAAGAAGTCAAGTGATCAAGGTCAACATCACCAGTGGTGCATCATATTGTGATCATGTATTGCTGATAGGATGTCAGGAGAAAAACACATAACTTCTGGAGTCTTCTTCCCTCAAACCTACAACTCCAGTCTAACCTTGAGAAAACTTCAGACAAGCCAAAATTGAGGAATGTTCTACCAAATGTCTGACCACCTTAATGGCAGAAAGTGAAGAGGAACTAAAGAACCTCTTGATGAAGGTGAAAGGGGAGAGTGAAAAAGCTGGCTTGAAACCCAGCATTCAGAAAACTAAGATCATGGCATTCAGTCCCATCACTTCATGGCAAATAGAAAAGGAAAAAGTGAAAGCACTGACAGATTTTATTTTCTTGGACTCCTAAATCACTGCAGACGGTGACTGCAGTCATGAAATTAAAAGATGCTTGCTCCTTGAAAGGAAAGCTCTGACAAAGCCAGACAGCGTATTAAAAAACAGAGACATCACTTTGCTGACAAAGGTCCATATAGTCAAAGCGATGGTATTTTCCAGTACTCACGTACATAGAATGTGAGAGTTGGACCATAAAGAAGGCTGAGTGCCAAAGAATTGGTGCTTTTGAATTGTGGTACTGGAGAAGACATGAGAGTCCCTTGGACTGTCAGTCAATCCTAAAGGAAATCAACCTTGATATTCTTTAGAAGGACTGATGCTGCAGCTGAAGCTCCAATACTTTGGCCACCTGATGCAAAGAGCCAACTCATTGGAAAAGACCCTGATTCTGGGAAAGAGTAAAGGCAAAAGGAGAAGGGGGCAGCAGAGAATAAGATGGTTAGATAGCATCACCAACTCAGTGGACATGAATTTGAGCAAATTCTCGGAGATAGTGGAGGACAGAGGAGCCTGGTATGCTGCAGTCCATGGGGTTGCAAAGAATTGAACACGACTTAGTGACTAAACAACAACAACAAAATGCTTAGAAAGGGCCAAAGCTGTGAAAGACAAGGGAAGACTGAGAAACTGTCACAGGCCACTGGAGATAAAGGAGACATGGCATCTAAATGCAACATGGTTTGGAAGCTGGGACCAAAAAAGGACATCAGTGGAAAAATGTGAATAAAGTCTTTAGTGTAGCTAGTAGTATCATAGGGCTTCCCTGGTAACTCAGTGGTAAAGAATCCACCTGCCAGTGCAGGAGAGGCCAGTTAGAGCCCTGGGTTGAGAAGATCCCCTGGAAAAGGAAATGGCAACCCATTCTAGTATTCTTGCCTGGGAAACCTCATGGATAGAGGAGCCTGGCAGGCTACAGTCCATGGAGTGACAAAAAAGTCGGACACCACTTAGCTGTTAAACAACAACAATAGTATCATACCAATTACCAAATTAATTTCTTTTTTAAAAAATATTTATTTATTTAGCTGCACCAGGTCTGTAGTTGTGGCATGAGGGATCTTCACTGTGATTCATGGGCTCTCCAGTCTTGGCCCTCAGGCTCAGTAGCTGCCGTGTGAGGGCCCAGTCGCTCCTCAGGGATACCAGTTCCCGAACCAGGGATCAAACCCACATCCTCTGCACTGCAAGGCGATTCCTAACCACTGGACAACTAGGGAAGTTCCCCAAGTTAATGTCTTAATTTTGATAAATGTACCATGCTTATGTAAGATGTGAACATTAAAGGAAGATGGGTGAAGAGCAAATGGAAAAATACTTTCTGTACTCTGCAATTCTGCCCTAAATCTACAGTCATTTCCAAATTAAAGGTTAAAAAAGTCTGAAATTTGCATAATTCAAATGAGATGAACATCATGTCAAATATTGTTCAATGCATGTATGGAGATAGAGCATCAGAAATAATTGTATAAAAATTGTTTCACATAATACTCTTCTTAAATTTTGAAAGATGTCTTATTTTACTTGGATTTAACAGTAAAGATGAGACAATTTCTGAACTTTAGATAGCTATTTTTCTACTTCAGAAGAGATATTAGTTCCCCAAAGAACCTTCTGGAAAACATCAAGACATTGCAACCATCATCATTTTCAGCCATATATTTCCATTTTAGATGGTGACTACCTGCAGTGAAACACTGGCACTGTTACACTTTTCTTCAAATGTCCTGTTTTGTATTAGTTGTTATTTCTATATTGTTGGGCAAATCAGTTAAAGATTGCCTTTAGTAATGAAACCTGAGCAGAAAATCTGAGCAGACAGCAGCTTAAATAAACAAACAATGATGAGTCAGGCTGTTGCTGTTACTAGTTCAGTGCCTCAAGGATGTCAGGACTGAGTTCTCTGCAGTTAGTTCTTCTGGGATTTTCCTCATGAATGCAAAGCAGCTGTTGTAGCTCCAGCCATCATAGTTTTCTTCCACTAAGGAGAGAGAAAAGACTCCTTCAAGAAAGGAAAACTTTCTACAATTTCCTAATCCATATCTCATCATCCATCACTGTATATGCCATCCCTAGCTACAACAAAGGCTAGGAAATATTGAGTTTTATTTACTAGGAATATGTGATGGCCCCAATAAAACTAGTATTGGAAGAAAGGAAGAGGTGCTAATTCTCAATTATTTTTTCTTGTTTTATATTTAAGCATATTATTTACAACATTAAATAATTATGATTTTATATGCCAAAGCTTCTTTATATCCAAATTCTTTATTTTGATTCATCACTTCGCTGGCTGGATTTCATTGCCACAGGTGATCTCATAAAGTCCCCACAGAAACCTGCCTTGCAGTACCCTAATTTCTTTACTGGCCTGGAATCAAAACTCTAAACGGAAAGAGTCACAGTGGTCTATACCTAGCCCCCTAATCTAGGCAGAAGCTGTCCCTTTGAAACAGAGTGACAACTTACTGCTGCCAGAAAGACTTTGATTGACAACCAGTGGGCTCCCCGGAGGCCCGATGTCATCGCCAGTCAGCAACAAGGCATCTAACTGGCAGCGCAATAATGAGCTATTGCTGTGACTGGTATGGGAGCAAGAGTGCAGTACCCACCCAGCAAGATTTTAAAGCTGGGGGGTCTATACCACCTGAACACACCCAATCTCATCTGATTTTAAAGCTGATGGGATTTGTCTTAAGGGTATTTTTTCTCGTCCATCCCTGGCTCTTCAGGGCTTGTCCCTCAGCTTTACCCATCAAGCCAGGCTGGGCACTGGGCTTCTCTCCTCTCTTCTGTCTTTGGAAGCTGGGCATCCTGCCTACAAGACCAGACTCAGGAGGGTGCCCAGGACTGGAAACCCTTGAGGAGTTCCGTCCACTTCAAGAATCCCAGGTCTGAACCTCAAATGGTTTTCATATGCATGTCCTTTTCCCCTACACCTCTCCAATAATAAACTGGGTATTATTTTTTTTCTGGTTATAATGTAATACAGGTTTATTATTTAAAAAAAAAAAGAAAGGAAAAAAAGAATAGTATAAAGAATAAAATGAGGGAATTCCCTGGCGGACTAGTGGTTAGGACTCTGTGCTTTCACTGCTAAGGGAGCGATTCAAACCCTGGTCAGGGACTAAAATCCCACAAACTGTGTGTGTGGCAAGGCCAAAGAAATTTTAAAAAAGAGAATAAAAGGAAAATTAGCAACAATCACTACTAACATTTTTCTGTTCTTTCCCTCCAGGATTTTTTCTATGCATTTATGCCTTGTTTTCCTTTTTAGTGAGATGGGATGTATAAATTTTCATAAAGCGCACGTTTTAACTATACACTGAATTTTTATGTATAAATACACCAAGCTGACCACAATGCAGTTCAAATTCTAGAACATCCCCAGTGCTCTCAGCATGCTTCCCAACTGATAATCCCCCTCAAATCTTGATCACCATAGACTAGTCTTTCCTATTTTTGAACTTCATAAAAATGAAATGGATCTTAAAAATGAAAATCGGACATAACTGTTTTACCTCTTTTTTTCACTTAGTATTTGCCATTTCTAGTTCCCCATGTCCTCATTTTCTCGCGACTTATTTTTAATGGTTAAGTATTTTATCATATGATTCTACATGATTTATGTAAGTACCCCCCAATTCCTACACAATAAAATGATTTCTGAATTTTTGCTATTTTAAAAGAGTACCAGGCAGAGCATCATTTTTCTATAGTTTTTCAGAGGGTGTATAGCAAAGTGGTTCAGAGTGTGTGTTTTGGAGTTAGACATCAGGGTTCACCCCCAATCTATCATTTACCAGTCGCTTGAACTTGAGCAACTTACTACACCTCTTTGAGCCTCAGTTTTCCCACCTGGAAAATAGACACGATAATACTCATCGTATGTTGCTGTGAAGGCTAAGTGAGTAAAGTGTCAAGTTCTTAGCATATTGCCTGGCACAG
Source organism: Bison bison bison (assembly GCF_000754665.1). NCBI lineage: Eukaryota > Metazoa > Chordata > Mammalia > Artiodactyla > Bovidae > Bison > Bison bison. The sequence goes on from NW_011494726.1 coordinate 329,600, forward strand.
AGCAAACACCAAGTAAATGCTAAACTGCTATTATTCATCCTGTGTTCATTTCTAATTATTTCCGTAGGAAAAATTCCTAGAAGTGCTGGATCAAAAAACATGCTTGTCTGTAGGGTTTTGAGTACAGTCTGCCAAATTGCCCTCCAGATAAGCTGTGCCAATTCACAGGACTACCAGCTGTGTGTGAGAGTGCCCTTTCCCTGGTCTCTCAACGATGAGTATCATCTTTAAAAAGAAAATAAGAAAAAACAAGAAGCAAAAGGAAGGAAAAAGAAGGAAACCTTGCCAATCAGATAGGGGGGAAGAAATCCCCTATTTTTGTTTTGCTTTCTAGTGAAGTTGAAAAAAAATTTTGGGTATTAGCCATTTGTTTTTCTTCATTTGGAAATTTACCTGGTCAGGCCTTTTGCCATTTTTTTTTTCTGCTGGGGAACATGCTGGTGTTTCCATTCAGGAAGTCTTATTCCATCCTAATGAGCTGCAGTCCCTGTAAGAGGACTTTGGCCTTGGTCCCTGTTCCCAAGTTTCCATCTGGGTGGTCTGTCTGATTTCTTGGTTCTTCTATGTATAAGCTTCTGCTTCATGCTTGCTAGGACCTCCAGATATCTAGTGATCCCCTTTTTCCCACCCCTTGGCAGCCGGCAACATGTAGGTGCCCAGAGCAACCAATCATTCAGTGCCTGTTTTTTTCTTTAAATACGTGCCTGTTCAAGGTTTGTTTAGAAACGAGAGTGATGAATGAAGGAAGAGCTGAGATGAAAGACTCCTTGTGGTGACAAGCAATTCAGTTCTGGCCCCAAATTTGCATATCTCTTAATGAAACTGGCACCCTGCAGTCAAGCACACACATCCACATCTTCCTTAGAAGGCAGTTTAATGGTTCAAAGCATCTCTTTCCCCCAACACCCCAAGTAGTTTTTGAAAGTATCACCTTCCAATGGGTATAGTGACACACCTGAGAGGAATTCAGGTCAATGTAATACTGTAAACCTCATTTCATATCTGGAGGTGATTTTAGCACCCCAGAGATGCTTAGCACCTGCTATAGATTGATACTCTTGGCAATTTCCCATTTAACTAGTGCATTACTGGTTTTGCTTAGTCCCTATAGGGCCCTGGGTTTCCAAGATGTTTGAGGTTGTTCCTTGCCAATGAGGTGATCCAGGATACAAGGTTATAAAGGGAAGTGTACAGAAAAACTTGTCTCCCCTGAAAGAAGATACCATTCCCATTTATTAGATCGCAGAGTATTTTTTTAGAAAACAAGAAAATAAATTATCTAGAATTTAATTTAGTCAAGCATGCCAGGTAAAACCTACAAAAGGAGATTTTTATCTCCTGGATCAATAGAGAAATATACTATGTGTGTGGAAAGAAAGGCATAACATTGTAATGGTATCAATTCATGGTATTCTCACTAATATTTGAGGGAGAGGAACTGGATAAGCCAATTTGGAAATGTGCATGGAAGAATAAATTTTCACAAATAGCTAAGACAAGTCATCTCAAAAATAAAAGCACAGGGAACTCTGCTCAATGTTCTGCGGCAGCCTGGGCGGGAGGGGGGTTTGGGGGAGAATGGCTAAGTCTCTGCTGCACACCTGAAACCATCACAACACTGTTAGCTATACTCCAACATAAAATAAAAAATTAAAACATTTAACTCAAAGGGGGGAAACTTCCCCTACCAGATATTAAAACATAAATTCTCATTTTCAAAGTGTGCTATTAGTGCTTGACCAATGGGATGGAAGAACCCAGAGGCAGACTCACATGTATGGATATTTGGTATGCAATAGAGGTGGCAACAGAAGTCAGTAGGGGAAAGGCTACATTATTTTCATGGTATTGGGGAAAGTGGATCCACTGTATGGAATAAACAGAATTATATCCTATCTCATACCACAGTGGGACAAACCTCAGATGGTTTAAGCAGCTATAAAAAATTCAAGGCGAATCATTATGATATGAAGTGAAGAAAGTATTTCTTAAATAAAACACATAAAGAAAATGACTGATTCTGTTCAATAAATGACATCACAGACAGAGTTAACAAATGACTAACAGATTGGGAAAAGGTATCTGCAGCCTATTTGCAACAACAATCATTAAACAATGAAAACCTAAGCTGCTCAAGAAACTCAGGAGTAATTCAGCAAGAAAAAAAATCTAGCAACCCAGCAGAAAAATAGGCAAACGCACTTTCCGAGGAAATCAAGTAGTGAATAAACAGATGAAGAGAAACTCAACTTAGTAACTAAAGAAAGAAAAAGTAAAACAACAATGACATACTGCTTTACATTCATCAGACTGGGGGGAAAAAAAAAGAGATAATTCCAAGTGCTGAGTAGGATGTAGAGAAAAAAACCTAATGCCTTGTAAATTAGCATAGCTATTCTGAAGAGTAATTTCAAAGCATGTAGTGAGACCAAAGACATTTTAATCTATTATTTTTCAAATTGTGAGTCATGGCCCATTAATATGCTAAATAATCTGTTTAGTAGGTTGTGATCAAAATAGAATAAAATAGACTTAACTAGAATAAAACACATCAGAATGCTTTTCTCATGATAAAGATAGGTATTATTTTACGAAATTTTTGTTTTACTTGTGTGTGTGTGTGTAGGTGGCCTTACCAGATTATGATATAAAATGTATTTCTAATTGTGAGTCACAGTCAAGTAAATTTGAAAGACCCTTCAACCCTACCATCCAGGAATACCTCCTCTGCTTAGATGCTCTAGCAAAGACAAAAAGATAGGTATCGGGTTGGCCAAAAAGTTCATTTGGGTTTTTCCACAAGCCTTGATGGAAAATCCTGAATGAACTTTTTGGCCAACTCAATATAAATATATCCATCACAGCATTGCTTATAACAGTAAAGTGATGGCAAACACATCGGTCTGAAAATGAATTTATAAAAAAATGAAGACAAACATTCAACAGTAGTTCCATAAATTAGAGTTAACACAAATCTCAAATACCATATTGATTGAACAAAAAGGGACAATGGAATAAAATATACGACACGTTAGAATTTACATGAGGTTTAAAAAATGCCCTCCCAAAGCAATACTGTGTATTATTTGTGGATACACATACATGTAAAGAAAGGTTTTGAGGGTGGATTGTTTAAGTTTATACATGTGACACATCAGAGTGGGCGGGTGTCTGGTGACGGTGGGAGCTGTGAAATCATGGCATTGTGATGGCACACAACAGCAGCAACAAAACCACAAAGACGAACCGGTTAGAGAGAATGAGGAAGAGTGTACCTGTTCCTGGAAAGAGTGAAGAATGTTCCAATATTGTTAGAGCAGATTTGTCAATGTTTATTAAAAGCTTTGAAAACACGCATCCTTTTGACCCAGAGGTTCCACTTCAAGTGAACTCACTACGGATGTGTCACCAATTTAACTAGGCGGGGTGGGGGGGCGCGTTCTTTCTTCCTTCGCCACACCAAGCAGCTTGTGGGATTTCTTTTCCCCCCGACCATGGATCAAATCCTTACCACCCACCCCGCACTGGAAGCGCAGAGTCTTAACCACTGGACCACCAGGGAAGTCCGAGGTATATTTATTGCCGTGGGAAAATGTTTACAACAGAAAGTTAAGTGGGAAAAAACAAAACACAGGCCATGAAATTACTTAGGGTATGAGAGCATTGAAATGCACTTAGATGGAAAAAAAAAAAAGGAAGAAAACAGATTTAAAAATAGGTATCTGGGTAGTATTTTTTTTCAATTTTCCTTCGTGCTTATTTTTCCCCTAAATTTCCTATCATGGGCAAGGGTGTTTTCGGGTTCTCTGTGCCTGGGTATGAATCCAGGAGGCAATATCATCTTAGAGTCAGCCCGTCGTAAAGGGTAACTCAGAGAAGACAAGTCAAAGCAAGACAGTCTGAGACTAAAGAGTGCAATGGGGATCCCTGGTGGTAGGGTGATCAATCATCCTGGTTTGTTTAGAACAGTCCCAAATATAAAAATACATATATGTGTGTGTGTGTGTGTGCATTAGTCGCTCAGTCATGTCTCTTTGTGACCCCATGGACTGTAGCCTGCTAGGCTCCTCTGTCCATGGGATTCTCCAGGCAAGAATCCTGGAGTGGGTTGCCATTTCCTTCTCCAGGGGATCTTGCCCACTCAGGGATCCAACCCATGTCTCTTGCATCTCCTGCACTGGCAGGCGGGTTCTTTACCAGTGAGCCACAGGGGAAGCCCTTAATAATGAAAGTACATCCGGGGAAACCTCAGTCCTGGGGAAGCCAGAACTGTTGGTCGCCCTACCTGGTAGAACACAAAATGATTTTAGGTGGCCTGCATTTTACTGAGAAAGTCTTCTTTCTGTGCTACTGTGTCTCTTCACTTCTCTAGGTTGTCAATCAGCCTTTTATCAAAGAGATTGCTGACTTCAGACTCAAGCCTTCTGCAAGCCACAGTTGCTGTTCAGTTGCCAAGATGTGTCCAACTCGCTGTGACCCCACGGACTGCAGCATGCCAGTCTTACCTGTCCTTCACTATCTCCTGGAGCTTACTCAAACTCATGTCCATTGAGTGGGTGATACCATCCAACCATCTCATCCTCTGTCGCCCTGCCACCACCCTCAGTCTTTCCCAGCATCAGGATCTTTTCCAATGAGTCAGCTCTTTGCATCAGGTGGCCAAAGTATTGGAGCTTCAGCTTCAGCATCAGTCCTTCCAATGAATATTCAGGGTTGATTTCCTTTAGGATTGACTGGTTGGATCTCCTTGCAGGCCACAGTATCTCCCTATAATTTAATACTGTTTCAGTTGTGTTCTATTTATTTATTCAGTCACCTTCTATTTTTATGGCATAATACTGGTTCTTATTCTATAGCAGTAGTATAAAATTTTCATCTCAAATAAATGTACCTAACCAAAAAGTACAGAGAAGGCAATGACACCCCATTCCAGTACTCTTGCCTGGAAAATCCCATGGACAGAGGAGCCTGGTGGGCTGCAGTCCATGGGGTCGCTAGGAGTCGGACACGACTGAGTGACTTCACTTTCACTTTTCACT
>NW_011494726.1:334738-346965 GCF_000754665.1 Bison bison bison
ATGCATTGGAGAAGGAAATGGCAACCCACTCCAGTGTTCTTGCCTGGAGAATCCCAGGGACGGGGGAGCCTGGTGGGCTGCCGTCTCTGGGATTGCACAGAGCCAGACACAACTGAATCGTCTTCGCAGCGGCAAACAAAAAGTAAGTTAATTTAAGGAATAGAATAAAATAGTAATATTTGTGGCTTACACCTATTGCACAAATCAAGGAGGCCTAGACCATCTTCCCATTCCTCTCTATCATTGCCTCTCCAACCACATGTTGTACCACCTTCCCTTTCATTCATCCGAATTGGCCTCCTTTTCTTTTCTCTAACATACCAGGCACTCTTCCTGCTCAGGGCCTTTGCACTTGCTATTGCCTCTGCCTGTAACACTCTTTCTCTGGTTATCCGCTTGAGTTACCTCTTCAGGTCTTGCTCAAATGTCACCTCTTCATGATGCTTCTTTGGCCATCCTGCATAATGCTATAAGTCTGTCTCCAGACACCCCTAGTCCTCCTTCTCTACTTGATATACTTTTTTTTTCAACATCACTTTCTACCATCTAAACACTATGTGTGTGTGCTAAGTCACTTTAGTTGTGTCCAGCTCTTTGTGACCCCATGGACTGTAGCCCACCAGGCTCCTCTGTCCATGGGCTTCTCCAGGCAAGAATACTGGAGTGGGTTGCCATGCCCTCCTCCAAGGGACCTTCTCCACTCAGGGATCGAACCCATGTCTCCTGTGGCTACTGCATTGCAGGTGAATTCTTTACCACTGAGCTGCCAGGGAAGTCCCTAAACACTATACACAGTTGTTGTTTTTTAACTTATATCTCTTCTTCATCTTCTGTTTGCCCCACAGAATATCACTTTCATGAGGACACAAATTTATTGTTGGTTTGGGCATTGTTTTCCGCACTTTCTAGGACCTCGAACAGTGCCTGGCTCAAAGGAAGTGCAGGGTAAATACTCACTATCCAAGGGCTCTCTGATGTGTGAGTGAGTCAGCCTGGTTTGGAGGTACAAGACTGGGGAAATGGCTACCATTACCTTCCTCCTCTCCCACATGTTTCTCCCATGGTCCAGAAGAGACTTGCACCCAACTTTCCTTCCTCCTTCCTGCCCCTTTCTTCCCTGGATCAGAAACAAAGACACCTGCCTTAAAATTCACATTTAGAAGTGTCTTAGAGAAGCTGTGACTGAGTCTGGGGTTACTTGGTTTCAAGAAACAAGACACAGAGAGGGTTTTAGTGAAGGGACACAGGGCAATGTCAAAGACTCATTGGCAGAAAATACAGGCAAGTAAGTGTACCCGCTGGGATGCTTTTGGTGACTGAAAACAAAATCAAAAGGCCCCAAGCCATACGTGTTAAGCAGTAATGAAATGTATATGCCGACAATTACACTAAGCCACTAAGTAGGGCAGCTCCAAGGTTGGTTAATTCAGTGGCTCAATGACATCATTAAGGATCTGGATTCTTTCTTTTACCTGCTCTGCCACCCAATTTTTCAGGTTTGTCCTAATTTAGCTTCCCTATTGGTTTCAATGAGTATATGTCCAGCAATGGAAAAGGCCGTGTTTCTTTCTAAGGTGTTTATTTTTGAAGAGTGAGGGAAGGGGCTTCCCTGGCAGCCCAGTGGCTAAGACTCCACACTCCGAATGCAGGGGGCTCAGGTTTGACCCCTGGTCAGGGGACTAGAGCCCACACGCTGTAGCTAAGAGTTCACAGGCCGGAAGTGAAGATCCCATGTACCGCAACTAAGACCCGGCACTGTCAAATAAATAAACAAATATTTTTTAAAAAGCGAGTGAGAGAAGCTTTCAAAGGAGCTGCTTGTCCCTAAAATTTCACTCACATCACATTGGTCAGAATTGCATCATGTGCATAAACCAAAGACTGGCAGGAGGAATGACTGTATAGTGGAGGGTGAATTATCCAGATAAAAACAGAGAAAGATATAGGAAGATGGATTTGGGCAGGCAACCCAATATGTGTGTTTCAGACAGTCTCACAAAGAAATGAAATTGAGGACTGCAAAAAAAACAAAAACTGGGCACCAAGGTTGCCCCCTCCCTATTTCCATAGCTTGATTTTCTTTTCATTTAGACTTATAGAGGTCTTTTTCAGCCTCCTGCTGCCCTAGAAAGCCTGGCTTTCCTTGCCCGCCGTGACCCATGGCGCAGACAAGATTCCTTTGGCTCCAATTTAATTTCACTTCCCAGCTGAAGTACAAGACCCACTAGTGAACATATTAGGCAGGGTAGACTAATGGCTGCAACAAAGAAGTCTAAAACCTCAGTGACTTGAGACCATCTAGCTCCCTGTGCTATACAGCAGGGCTTCCAGCTGGTGCTAGTGGTAAAGAACCCCTCTGTTAAAGCAGGAGACAGAAAAGACATGGACTTGATCCCTAGGTGGGGAAGATCCCCTGGAGGAGGCAATGGCAACCCACTCCAGTATTCTTGCCTAGGAAATCCCATGGACAGAGGAGCCTGGCGGGCCACAGTTCGTGGGGTCCCAAAGAGTCAGATACCACTGACTGACTAACACTGCAATACAGGAGGATTTTACCGTTATTCATTCTATGTTTACTAACTAGTTTGCATCTGCTAACCTGATTCCCAGTCCATACTCCCACATCTCTCCTCCGCCTCGGCAACCACAAGTCTTTTCTCTATGTCTGTGAGTCTGTTTTTGTTTTGTAGATAAATTCATTTGTGTCATATTTCAGCTTCCACGTATAAGTGACAGCATATGGTATCTTTCTCTGAACTTCATTTCACTTAGTATGGTAATCTCCAGTTCCATCCATGTTGCTGCAAATGGCATTATTTCATTCTTTTTACGGCTGAGTAATATTCCATTGTATACATGTACCACATCCTCTTTAGATGATGGTTAGTACTTATTGAGCTACTCTATCTGCCAACTATTCTATGAGGTATATTATTTCCTCTGATGAAAGTCAAAGAGGAGAGTGAAAGAGGAAAGTTGGCTTAAAACTCAACATTCAGAAAACTAAGATCATGGCATCCAGTCCCATCACTTCATGGCAAACAGATGGGGAAACAATGGAAACAGTGACAGACTTTATTTTGGGGGGGCTCCAAAATCACTACAGATGGTGACTGCACCCATGAAATTAAAAGACGCTTGCTCCTTGGAAGAAGACCTATGACCAACCTAGACAGCATATTAAAAGCAGAGACATTACTTTGTCAACAAAGGTCCATCTAGTCAAAGCTATGGTTTTTCCAGTAGTCATGTATGGATGTGAGAGTTGGACTATAAAGAAAGCTAAGCACTGAAGACTTGATGCTTTTGAACTGTGGTGTTGGAGAATACTCTTGAGAGTCCCTTGTACTGCAAAGAGATCAAACCAGTCCATCATAAAGGAAATCAGTCCTGAATATTCATTGGAAGGACTGATGCTGAAACTGAAACTCTAATACTTTGGCCACCTGATGTGAAGAACTGACTCATTTGAAATGACTCTGATGCTGGGAAAGATAGAAGGCAGGAGCAGAAGGGGACAACAGAGGATGAGATGGTTGGATGGCATCACCGACTCGATGGACATGAGTTTGAGCAAGCTCCGGGAGTTGGTGATGGACAAGGAAGCCTGGCGTGCTGTAGTCCCGGGGTGGCATAGAGTTAGACACAACTGAGCGACTGAACTGAACTGAAACTAAAGTTCAGAGAGGAAAGCAACTTACCCAATATTACACAGCTAGTGACTCTCAGAAGCCAGTTACTTTCAGTTACTCATTAAAAAAAAAATTATTTATTTTTGGCTGTGCTAGGTCTTTGTTGCTGCGTATGGGCTTTCTCCAGTTTCAGTGAGCGAGGGCTATTCTTCATTACTGCGCTTGGGCTTCTCATTGCAGTGGCTTCTCTTGTTGCAGAGCACGGGCTGTAGGTTTGTGGGCTTCAGTAGTTACAGCTTGGAGGCTCAGTAGTTGTGACTTGTGGGCTCTAGAGTGCAGATTCAGTGGTTGTAGCACACGGGCTCAGTTGCTTTACATTATGTGGGATCTTCCCAGACTAGGGATCGAACCTGTGACTCCTGCATTGGCAGGGGTCTTAACCCCTGGATCACCAGGGAAGTCCCAGTTACTCAGTTTTGAACTCAAGACTATCCAACCTGAGGGAGTAATTCAACAGAAGTGGAAGGAACATCTAAATAAAATTAGACTCAACAAGACGTCAGAGCTGGGAGGCCTTTCAGTGGTCACGCTGTGCCACTTCCCTTTTGACAGGTGAGCCCCAGAGACAGGGAAGGTCTTCCCCAAGGTCACACCATCCACCTGTGACAGAGCAAATCTTCATCTTCCTCTAGGTTTCTAGACCCCAACCCGCTCCTTCTTTTGATCTGGATGCCACCAAAGGAGCGCTTCAGATGCTGAGGTTGCCTGGTGGGAGAAGGGGTACCGAAGGAAAAGGTTCTGGGTCCTGAAGAAAGGAATCCACCGTTCCCACCCAGACAGGGCCCCCCTTGGCTTGGGAGAGCAGGTGATGGCTTGGGAAATGACAGGTGGTTATTTTGGGCAGCTAAGCTTACTTCCCCATTCCCAGGAGCTGGACATGGAAGCATGCTCCCACTCGATCCATGTTGCTAGTGACAGAGTTAGCAGAGAGTTAGAGAGTTAGTGTGCAGCCTTGGCCCAAGTAACACACTGACACTTCAATTATTTACAAATAGTTACTAATCACCCCTTATTAGGTGAAAAAAGTACTTTTTTTTTTTTTTGCTGCACCACGCAGCATATGGGATCTTAAGTATCCCAAACAAGGATCGACCCATGCTCCCTGCAGATGAAGCATGAAGTCTTAACCATTGGGCCACCAGAGAAGTCCCTGTACTTAATTTTTTTTAATTTGGAATAATACATATTCATTGTAAAAAAAGAAACTGAAGCTCCAGCTCCAATATTTTGGCCACATGATGTGAAGAGCTGACTCATTAGAAAATATCCTGATGCTGGGAAAGATTGAAGGCAGGAGGAGAAGGGGAAGACAGAGGATGAGATGGTTGGATGGCATCACCGACTCAATGGACATGAGTTTGAGCAAACTCTGGGAGATGGTGAAGGACATGGAAGCCTGGGGTGCTGCAGTCCATGGGATCAGAGAGAGTTGGACATGACTGAGCAACTGAACAATAAAAGAGGAAGGCATAAAGCAAAGGATACTGACTCCTACCTGAAAGTTTTCTGTCTTGTTTCCCAAAGGAAACCACAGTTAATAGCTTCCTTCCTGTATGCTGCTGCTGCTAAGTCACTTCAGTCGTGTCCGACTCTGTGTGACCCCATAGACGGCAGCCCACCAGGCTCCCCCATCCCTGGGATTCTCCAGGCAAGAACACTGGAGTGGGTTGCCATTTCCTTCTCCAATGCATGAAAGTGAAAAGTCAAAGTGAAGTCACTCAGTCGTGTCCAACTCTTAGCGACCTCACAGACTGCAGCCTACCAGGCTCCTCCATCCATGGGATTTTCCAGGCAAGAGTACTGGAGTGGGGTGCCATTGCCTTCTCCATCCTTCCTGTATATTGCTCCTGAAATTTGCATGTCTGTTCAAAGACATATATTTAAGTATGAATATATATTTTATATGTATCTAGGTATATACACACATATGTATATAAACACACAGATGGGATCACACTATATATACTAGTCAGATTTTGCTTATTTGTGCATCTAGGATATCAGTGCATATGGAGACCTACATTGTTCTTTAAAATGACTGTAGAATTCCTTGTGTGGTTGTATCATAGTGTGTTTAATGGGCATGCAGCTTGGTTTTAGTCTCTCGCTATTATAACAACGCTACAACATTCTCATTTTATATATGTGCGTGTATGCAGGTATACCTATAGAATAAACGCATAGAAGTGGAATTGCTGAGTTAAATGGCAAATTTATAAATGAAATGGTTTGTAGATTTGAAATTTTAATAGGTACCAACAAATTAATCTCCAAAGCGTGAGTGCTTACTCACTAAATTGTGTCCAACTCTTTGTGACCCCATGGACTGTAGCCTGCCAGGTTCCTCTGTCCATGGGATTTTCCAGCCAAGAATACTGAAGTGGGTTGCCATTTCCTACTCCAGAAGATCTTCTTGACTCAGGGATCAAACCTGTGTCTCTGGTGTCTCCTGCACTGATAGGCAGATTCTTTACCGCTGAGTGACCTGGGAAGCCCATAATCTTCAAAGAGTTTCCATCAATATATACTCCCAACACTGTGTATCTGTGTCTATTTCCCCACTCCCTCTCCCTACAATTTATTGTCAAGCAATTTCTTCTTTATTAGACTGGTAGGTCAAAAAAGGTGACTCACTTTTGTTTTAATTAACATTCCCTTAATTGTGAGAGACACTGAATAATATTTTGCTGTTTACATGACATTTATCCATGTTATGTGCTGAGAATCACATAACATAGATAAATCTTTCTGACCAAGGGCCAAACCCAAGTCTCTTGCATCTCCTGTATTGGCAGGTGAATTCTTTATCACTATGCCACCTGGGAAACCATGCCATTTATAAATTATATGTCTGAGAACTGACTGTTCATGACCTTTCTCCATTTCCTATTGGAGCAATGGCCTTTTCATATTGTTTTGTAAAAACTCTTTATGTATTATATATATTAAGGAAACTCTTTTTTTTTATCCTTTGAAAAACTTACTGTAGTTTTGGGCTTCCCTGATGGCTCATTGATAAAGAATCCACCTGCCAATGCAGGAGACACAGGTTCGATCCTTGATCCAGGAAGATCCCGTGTGCCGTGGAGCAACCAAGCCTGTGTGCCCCAGCTATTGAGCCTGTGCTCCAGGGCCCTGGTGATGCAGCTACTGAGCTCACCTCCTGCAACTACGGGAGCCCCATGCACCCTAGAGCCTGTGCTCAGAACGGAAGCCACTTCAATGAGAAGCCTGCTCTCCACAACTAGAGAAAAGCCCACACAGCAACAAAGACCCAGCAAGCCAAATATAGATAAATAAAATTATATAAAAAAACCTTACTGTAGTTTTATAATGTTTTACCATCTGATAGGGCTCATTATCTTTCATTCTTCTGTACTCTTCCCAACTCGTTTCCTGACAATTTTTACATGTTTATTTTTCCTATGAACTGTAAAATCAGCTTGTCTAGTTCTAAAGGTTCTTTTCCAATTTTTTCTCCATTTTTTCTACAACTCTTTTACCACATCATACCATTTAGCCTTGAAGTCACTGAATGAGGTTTGAAGGTTATCTTCCAAATGAGAACACAGTGGCTTAGCACTGCCTAAGGTCACACGGGAGGTTTCTTATGGCCAGAATCTGCCCCTACCTCAAGCCCCTGCCTCCTCCTCCACCTGCTGCTCTGTGAGTATGTGTTTGTGTGTGTGTGTGTGTGTGAGTGTGTGAATGTGAGTATGTGTGTATGTGTTAGTTGAGGATGACTCAAGAAGTGCAGCAGCGCCTGATGCAAGGGCTACTGCAGTAAGTCTTGCTTTGGAGAAGCTCAAACCAGGTGTGCGGTAAAGCCTGACCTCATTCCTTCTGTCTTCCCATCTCTAACTCTCTCTCTCCTTCTCGCTTGTTTCTGTCTCTGCCTCTTTTGCTCTCTGCTTCTCGCATCTCTCTATTACTATGTCCCTGTCTCTTGTCTAGTCTCTGTCTCTTTCTACCCTTTCTTTCTTTCTTTCTCTCTCTTTTGTCCTAAAGGGTGGTTTTGAGAGGCAGAAATCACACCCCCTACCCAATTCCTTTATTATTTTTCTTTCTTTCTTTTTTTAGCCATAAGGCCCCTCACCAAATAGTAAGTGAAGATGCTCTTCCTGGACCAGAATGTGTGTTCCTGCCCCTCTTCGCTCCCTGCTCCCCCACGCTCGTCTCCTACCATGAGAGAATATCAAATGCTTCCCCAGAGGAAAAACAGAGTCCAGCAGGGATTGGGAGGAAGCAGCGGCCTAAGCCCCACAGTGAAAATGGGTCCTGGCTTTGTTCCAACTCTGCCTGACTCTCCAGATGACCCAGGACAGGCCCCTGCCATTCTTAGGCTTGGCAGGGGAGGGGTCCCCAGCCTGCTCCATAACTGTGCACAGCTCTTTGCAGTTTGTGAAGGTCAGGTGCACTAAGAATTTCCATAACAGAGGTAAGGGAAGTGTGCTCTATCTATTGTATGGTCCAGAGCAGGCACAGGTTTTATCCAAGGTCACACCAGAAGGCGGTGGCAGAGGCACCTAATGGCCTCTGCTATAGTAGGGCCCCACCAGCTCCTAGCTCAGGGCTGGCCCGTAGTAAAGTGCTGATGAGAATTTGCTGAAATATACTGGCTGCCACAATGATGATGATAATAGTTAATGTAGAAAGCACTTACTATGCATTATGCCATGTAGTTAGTGTTTTATATGCAATATCTCACTTAACTCCCACACCCCTATTTCCATATCTATTGGGTATTATTCCCATTTCATGGATGAGAAAACAGAGACACAGAGAGATAAAGTCATTTGTCTAAGAGAGAGAACTATGTAGCTAGTAAGTGTCACTATGTAGCTAGTGAGTATCAGTGCAATTGAGATGAAAGAGTGGGAGGGTGGATAGTTGGGTGGATGACTGAATGGATGGTTGGAAGCATAAATGAATGGTTAAGACAGTTGTCTAAGGGACTTGGAATTAATAACAGATCTTAATATCTCTATCCCCATCATCTCAGTCTTGTGTTAGCCAATTAAATGCAAAAATTAATCCAAGAAGATGAGTCCCCTCTCAAGCTACCAGCCTACATGGACAAGTTCACAGACAGCAGCCTTCACACACAGTCAAGGATAAATTCTCACTACCAGGATTTAAGGGGACAGATACATACACACATGGACAAGAGCAGACATCAACATTGATACCCAAATAAAACCAACACAGCCTAGTTACATACACACACACACGGATCCTGATATACTAAGAGGTAAAAGAGATGCTGAGAAGCACACACTATCAGCAGGAGACACCAGCCCACTCAAGCAGATACAGACCCACACAGACTGGGACACGTGGTGTGGATCACACACATAGAGAACAGACAAGTGCTCTCTTGTGTCTCTGTCTCTCTTGTGTCTCTGTCTCTCTTGTGTCTCTTGTCACACACACACACATACATGCACACACACACACTCACTCACACACACACCAGTGCATACGAAGACCAGGATGTATGTTGCATTTAAAGCCAGATTGGATTCACTTAACATAAAGATATGCATCTTCCAAGGACATATTTAGAAACAAGGTCATTCACAGACAAGGACACAGATATGCAGAAGTGCCCATCTATTCAGAGACATACCCACAGAGATGCTTATGCGCATACACACACATATCCACACACCCCTACCCCAGCAGGCAGAACACAAACAGGATCAGTCTTTTTCTTATCAGCAGCAACCAGGGCTCTCTTGGGCTCAGCTACCTTCCAGCTGCCTCTCCCTTCCTCTAGAAAGGCGCTCACCTGAGTCTTGCTACACACGGAACATTTTGGGGCCACTTCACTTTGCGCTTCATCTTAGAGGACGGATGCTGAAGAGGAGGAGTTTCATCCATCTGTGCCGTTTTCTCTTGATGCTGCAAAGCTTGGCAGTGCCTTGCTCCCCCCTTCCCTTCCCGATCCTCACCCATCCAGCTTTCCTCTTAATCCTGCCCAAGGTTGTCTCAGCAACTTTCTCAGGCTCAGCCCTTCCTGCCCTCTCTCCAGCCTTGGCCCTTGCTGCCTCCCACCCGGGGCCCACAGCCTCCCATCTGGCCTCGGGACCCACAGTCCCCCCACCTCCTCCATTTCACCTTCCCACGGGACATTCTTTCTCAGCCTCCCCTTCCATTTGCATTTTAGAAACAATCAGTGGCTTTTGGGTTCAAATCAGGATTTATCTGAAGAGAAGAGGGGGAAGCAACCCGCTAAATTCACTCCAATCCATTCCTCCCAGAGCAGTCCCAGAGATGATTTTTAAATGCAAATGTGAGGGCAGTGACTTTATTTCATTTGCTGGTATTTATATCCCCAGGGCCAAGAACAGTGCCAGGCACATAGCATTTTCAGCTTAAATGTCACCTCTCCAAAGAAGCCTTCTTAGATCCCCTCGGGCTGGGTGAGATACCCTCATACACACGCATGCAGGTGCACATACATGAACACACATGTGCTATAAAATACATACATACATATATATCTTACAAGTGATATATGATATATGCACAAAATGTCACATATATATATGTATGTGTGTCTATATCACTGTTGTTGTTTAGCTGCTAAGTCAAGTCCGACTCTTTTATGACCCCATGGACTGAAGCCTGCCAGGCTCCTCTGTCCATGGGATTTCCAAGAATACTGGAGTGGGTTGCCGTTTCCTTCTCCATAGGATTTTCCCTACCCAGGGATGGAACCTGTGTTTCCTGCATTGCAGGCGGATTCTTTGCTGCTGAGCGACCAGGGAAGCCTGTCTCTCTATTAATATATATACACACACGCATATATATATATATATATATATACACATACATACTTAATCTAATCACACAAGCACTTTAATAGCAGAGCTTTCTCAGTCCAGGAAGTAGAAGGGAGGTGAGAGAATTGCTAAGGAGGAGATGTGTTTGACATCCTAATAACGATCTTGAAGATGAAGAGGCCATGTGCAAGGACCACAGACCTGTTTCTAGGGATGGCAAGTGACTTCTGGCTGAAAGCCAGAAAGGAAATGGGACCCTCAGTTCTACAGCTCCGAGGAACCAAATACTGCCAACAACTTGAATGAGCTTGGAAGCCAATTCTTTTCAAGAGCCTCCAGATAAGAACCCAGTCTGGCCAATGCCTTGTGAAGTCCTAAGTAAAGAACCCAGTCAAGCCTGCTCAGACCTCTGACTGAGAGAATGGTAAACTAATAAATGGGTGTGTTTTTTTAAGTCTCTTTGTTATACGACAACTGAAAACTAATACACGTTATCTTACTTAATCCTCACCACCATCCAAAAGTGGGGCGGGGGTTGCATCTCTCCTGTACAGATGGAAAAACAGGCAGGTGAAGGATAGCATCACAGTCTGGATGGAAACTGTGCTCTTGCCATCTCAGCAGGCTGCTTCCTGAAGCAGATGTAGGAACAGCTGGGAAAAGTTAGACATCTGGGCCCAACTATGTAGGGACCTAGGTCTTGGGTCAAGGCCAGCGAACGGAGTGCAGGTTTCGAGTTATGACTGTGTTCATCTAGGGGGCTCTGCATTATCTGTGTGTGTGTGTGTGTGTGTGTGTGTGTGTGTGTGTGTGTGTGTGTGTGAGTCCCTGGGGGTTTATACGTGGGAGTGTCTGAGTGAACATGTGAGTCTGGTGGAGTGTTTCTCAGTGTCCCTGTATGAGTCTGCGGGTGTCTATGCATCAGAATATATCCATCACCAGGAGTGACTAAGTCTGGGTGTGAACCTGTGTATGCCCACTGAGGTGTGTCTGAGTCTGAGGGTGACTGTGTGAGTCTGATGGTGTTTGTCAGGGTGTTTCTGGGTGTGCCTGGATCCCTGTGAAAGAGCTCAGTGTTGGAGGGGCACTGGTGTCTCTCCATGCAGGCCTGGTCACTGAGTATGAGTGTGTCACTGAGTAGGGGTGTCTGTGAGTGTGGATTCTGTGGCTACTGTGGGTTCACGATGGTGTGTGTGTCCACCTGAAGTTCTCAGTTCGTGTGGGTTCTGAGGGTCTCCTATGTGGCCAAGGGTGTGCCTATTTGTTCCTCAGAGTGTGTCTGCAGGTCTCTGGGTGTGAATCTGTGTGTGTCCGTGGATGTACCTACCTGTGGGGGTCTTAGGGGTGTCTGGAGTCTAAGGGGTTCTGTCCTTGGGTTCTCCAAGTGTCGCTATGAGTGAGTCTGGGTGAATCTCTCTGGGTGTGTAAGTCTGAGGGTGTCCGTCGTGTGTCCTGCACAAGTGGATGCAGTCGTGGGGGTGCCCGTTTGAGCTGCTCTGCAGGTTCACGTGTGAACCTGAGGGTCTCCAGTGCCGGTCACCGTGACTGTGTCCCTTTCGACTGCGTTTCTGTCCCTGGGGTTGGCCGGTCTCAGGTGGGGACCGGACGCCTGGAATTCGGGGCGTCTGGGGGGCTCAGTGTGGGGGTGGGGACAGCGTGGGGCCGCAGCAGTCGGCGCGCTCGTCGCTCGGGGCGCGCACAACCTGCGGGCCCGGGAGGCGAGGAGGGGCCCCGCCCGCGCCCTCCG
>NW_011494726.1:347431-351784 GCF_000754665.1 Bison bison bison
GTATGAACTCCTTCGACGACGAGGACGCGGGTAAGCGCGCGGCCCGCCCCCGACCCCCGGGGGGTGTCCCGGGAGCCGGATCCCGAGGCCCCGTCCCCGACCCCGTGCGCCCTCAGAGGTGGCCACTCTTCCCTCCCCACCCCCAATCCCAACCACGCTCGGGGATGCGCCCCCAGGGTCTAATTTCCCACCCACGGGACCTCAGAGTCTCCAGGGTGTGGGGTCTTCTCGCCTCCCGCCGCCCTCAGGGACCTAGATCCTCTGCCATTCACCCCTTTTCCGCAGGTGGGCCCTTTGGGTCTCCTGGACTTAGCTCTCCCTACTCACCTGCGCCAACTGAATGCTCCCATTCTTGTCCCTGCATCCGACCTGCCGCCCTCCCCGAGCCTCCTATAAGTGCCCCCTCCTCAGACACCGGGGCTCTGGCCGCCTCACCCGCGGGGCTCCGACGCGCCCCCCGCCATTGGAGGTGGCGCGCAACCTTCCTGCTCCATCTTTGTCTTGGCTGCATCCTGAGACTCCCAGTGCCAGACCCCTGCCCTGCGCCCAGGGCCTTGAGCGCCCCCCGTTTGTCTCTCGCCTTTCCCCAGGGGCGGGGGCTTTGGGCTCCAGGGCTGGGGTGGACCTTGAGGGGACCGGCCGGGGGACGGCCTTTCCTCTCGGTTCCTCCCGGCTGGTCCCGGAGGGAGGCGTAGGGCGGCGCCGACTCTACACCTGCGCGCCCTTCGGAGTGTGCCTCTGATCCCGGGTGCTCTTGGGCCTGGAGTGGCCTTTCTGGGTGGGCTGGACCGGGCCACCATTCATCGGCCGGAACCTCAGGCTCCCAGGCCTGCGCGCAACCTCGGCCAGAGCCCAAGGGGCGGGGAAATGTGGAGAAACCGGCTCCTGGCGGCCCTGGGACCAGACAGAGGAAACAGAAGGGCTTCGGATACGCTTTTGCGGTGAGGAAGCGAATCCACCAACAGGTGGGGTAGCTAGAGGGCTTTGGGTGAGAGTTCCCCAAAGAGTGCCAGAGAGGGAGTCGGAATCATGTTCCGGTCTTGGGCTTGCTTATCTCCTTATTAGCCGTGACCTTGGGCGAGTCGTGCCGCCTCTAGCCTCCATATACTGGTCTGTAAAATGGGATGATGGTACCTCAGACACAAGGGTTAAGTTACAAGTGTTTTGTATGCTGATCTGAGAGTATTTTAGTTCAGTGAGGGGATGAAAGGGGAGGGGAGTGTGTGGTGGGGAGGAGCAAAATGGTTTCCTGACATTTTGGGGAACTTGATGACAATACGGATGAGTTCTCCCCCAAATACATACACGCACCATCCAAACATTTTTGTCCACAGTTTTAGGGAGTTCAAGGGCCCTGCTTAAGACTCTCTGCCTACAGGGACGCGTATCTGGTCAGCCAGTTATCTGATAAGCCTTGGATGGAGCGGTGGGTGATGGGTGCTCACCTCTTCCTGTTGGAGCAGGAGGCAAGTGGGGAGAAAGTTCTGCAGCAGAATGTGTTGGCTGAGTGGGTGAATGGGGGCATGTGAGGCTGACCCCTGACACAGCCTTCTTGGTGTTGACCTGAAGAGGGGGTGGAGTGAAGATGGTTACTGCAGAGCCAATTTATAGAATCACCATTTTACAGAAAGAATAACTGAGGCTTCGCTTCCCCCTTGATGCAGCTGAGGGAGGGTGTATTATTACTATCATGGACAAGGCAAGGTGAGGAGGGGTGGAGGGGCTCTCCTAACCCAGTGGCCTCCCCTGGAGCAAAATCAGAGAGAGGGAATCTGGCTCAACTGGGGGTTTGGGGAGGGAGCCCCACCTGCCTCGGTGGGCGGGCTCCCCCATCCCTCCCTTGATGTTCAAGGACACTCCTGAAGTTCAACAGGCCACTTAGGTCTCAAGAGCCAACTGTCCCTGTGGTAGGGACAGTTGGGATTTTCTCCAGAGTCATGCTCCTTGTCATGATTCAGATGCTTTGGTTATTATCATTGGTTGCAGGCGACTTGCTCTGGTTTCACTTAAGTTACAATAGGTAACTTCATGCAATATTAGAGATTTTTAAAGGTCCACCTGCTTTTTTTCCCCTGCTTTTTTTTCCTCCAGCAGATTTCTTCAAATTCTTAACTTTTTTTTCACTTGGGGGACCTAGAAATCGTCTTGTCCAACGTCTCTTTGCCCCCACATGGATGTGTGTGTGTGAATGTGTGTGAGGTTGAAGTCCCTATGTGTGTGTGTATAACCCAAGGTCACCCAGTGAGGCGGGCACAGAGCCGAGACTAAAATCAGGTTTCCGGTTCTCTTTCCAGTAAAGCACTAGTCCCGTCTCTGAAAGATGATTTTTTTTTTTTTTTAAGTCAGATCTCTCTGTGTAGAAAATGGTTTCCAGGTGAAGAGGCCCCAGGGAGCTGCGGACAGCCAAGAGTTTGGTTTGGGCATCTTGTGCTCAACTGCTCATCTTAAGGGATGCTTCGAATTTGGGAGGGGGAGGGAGAAGGTGAAATTTCATTTCCGGAAGGCTAATGAGTGTCTGGTGAGAATCGGAAGTAGGGAACGTTGTCTTGGTTCTTAATTTTTCTTGTTCTTCTCAAAGTCATTAATTTTCTCCTTAAAAAAAAAAAAAGCCTTTTAGGTTTATTCTTTTAGAGCAGCACCATGCTGAACTAATTTCGAAAAGCAGTTTGAATATGTCTCAGATAGTGGACAGAGACTGCTGCAGTTGGAGGGCTGTCGGAACTGACTTGGCTTTACCTTTCTCTCTTCGGCTCCCTCGCCTAACCGTTTCATGCCCCTCTCTGTTCCCGGTGGCCCAGGGGTGCCCCTGATGGTCCTCTGGCTTATCTAGGGTCCTCCCTTTGTTGCTGCTTCCACCTCCTGTCCACTGCATCTTTTTCATCAACTCGATTGACGCAGAGCCATCTTCAGAGTTTATATGCTACCCTTCAGCTGGTTTCCTGAGAAACTGTGAGGAGGAGACTTTCATTAGCCTTAACTGGGCCAGAGCACTTTCCT
Organism: Bison bison bison; assembly: GCF_000754665.1. NCBI lineage: Eukaryota > Metazoa > Chordata > Mammalia > Artiodactyla > Bovidae > Bison > Bison bison. The sequence goes on from NW_011494726.1 coordinate 350,429, forward strand.
GCCTTGAGCTTGGGAGCCTTGGACATTTTGTCAGCAAAGGAAGCTGCCCCTTCCTCCCCTTTCTAGCCACCCTGGGGCTCAGGAGGCTGGTCACCGCGGATCTCTAGAATTCTTCCCAAGAAGCATCTTCCCTTGTGCACTCTGAACCCAATTCTTACACTGCTTTGCCCCTTTTCATAAAGATACTGGGGCTTTAGAGAGGCATGCTTTTGGGAGGCATTTTTCATGTTTGTGTCTTCATGGCTCAACCTGGCTCCTTCTGGCTTTGTAATTGAGGAGGGGTCGGGCAGGGGGCAGTTAGACATGTGACCTCTGCTTTCTTATCTATAACAGGAAGAAAAGCAGAGCATGGACCACAGAGGGTAAACATTTTTTAAATGATTCCTTCTGCTAAGTATTCTCCTAGCCACTTTGAATATTGTTTTCTTTCCTCACAGCAAGTCTATAAAATTAACATTTGACAGTCCCCATTTTCAAATGGGAAAACTGAGACACAATTCATGTTAACATCCCCATTTTCAGAGAAGAAAACTGAGACGCAGAGAGAGTATTCACTCGAGGTCGCTGAGCCAGGACATGAGGGAGTAGGGTCTGAACTTGAGCGGTCTGCCTCAAGCATCTATGCGGTTGATTGTTGCGCTGTGTGTGCTACGGAAAGGGCAGAGTACAGCGCCTGACACTAGACAGGCTCTCGGTAGCTGTTAGCTAGTCATCTTTCTTCTTACCAAGAAGTAAGGCTTGTTTCTGAGCAAGATTGTAGAAAGGAATCTGTGGGTTTGAGGCAGGGGGGAAGCCTGATTCTCAAAACGTTAGCTTATAAGCTAATTTTATTGCATTGTTATAGCTATTAAGGCACAATTGGGCCCTCCTTCTTGGGAGGGGTTTAAAGATGGGGATTTGGGGGACTTGCATGTGGAACAAGAGGGTGGGGAGCACCCAGCGCCCCATGTCCCCGTTCTCTTTAACAGTTTGTTTTTATTACATCTTCAGTCCCAGACCTGCCAGTCTGCCTTGGGGCACGGCTGGGGAGCTTGTCTGGAGAATGTCTCCAGTTTCCAGCAAATGCCAAAGGGGATTGCTACATCAGGCTCTAAAATTGAGGATGGTGTCCCTGAGTCTGACCAAGTGGTTTTGGTGTCCACTTCTCCCCCACCCGCTTGGGAGAGGGGCGGAGAAGCTGGAGCAGCCAGCTCCGATTTGCCCATAGGATGCTTCGATCCAGTGCAGGGAGGAAGTTGCCATGGCAACACCGGCCGGCTACCGGTCCCTCTCCTAGCAGTTCGGGCCACATCTCTGAGCTGGAAAGCCCTTCGTGGTACCGCCTTCTTCCGATCAGGCCAAGTCTGATGGGTGGGG
>NW_011494726.1:351884-354109 GCF_000754665.1 Bison bison bison
AACTAGTGCCGAAACCCACTCCCCTTATTTTTGGACAGAGGGAAAATGGAGGGGGCTGACTGCGTTACCTCTCCTGGCTGGTGGGGAAGAGATACTCCTGTCTTGCCAGATAGATCTCAGCAGGGGAAACGAGAGCTCCAAATCCCGCCCCCGCCCAGGCACCTGGAATGACCCGCCCTGGACTCCCCCTCCCTTCCCCAGTTTACTCCTCTTGGCAGAGTTTTCTTTCCCAGCCCCAGTGCTAACTTTTGTCCTTGAAATTTGACCTGAGCTTTTTCTGGGAAACAAAATGTCCTGCTGAACCACCCCTTCCTCCCTGAGGTGGAGGGAACACAGAACTTAGGCCCTAAAGGGGGGCTGGGGCTGGGTGGATGAGGAGGAATGGTGAGGGGAGGAGCCTGAAAATATCCTTCAGGATCAGGGCCGCTGGAGGGCGCGAGGTGGCACCGTCATCCCTGGGGCATGCCACTTCCTGTCCCCCCTCTGCCACTTTCCCTAAGTTACCACCAAGTGCTGTAATCTCCTTTATGGGCTGGGAATTGGGCAGAACTCTTCTGGATTTGGATAACTGAGGCATAGTAAAGAGTGGAACCAGCTCTTCTCATAGTTCAAGCTGTGGGTGGGGTGAGTGTGTGGACCCCAAACTCCGCTATCTTGAATGACCCTGAAAGATGCATCTCAGAAAAATAGCATATACAGGAGTCATCCTTTCCCCCAGTACACAGCTCACTGGCCTCCGGATCTGTTCTGATGCTGTTGGGCTCTTTCCGAAAATTTTCTCCCCCCTCTGGCGCCCCCTCTTCCTTGTCCCCAAGCTGCCAGACTCATGGCTGCAGCTTCCTTGGCGTTTGCAGGCATCAGAGAGGCCCGCCCTTGCTTGTGTTTGGTGGGAAGGGAAAAGGAGGGACCCATTGCCTCGTCTCCCTTTGAGAACTCTGCGCTGCTTTCCTCCTTACCCACCTCCATCCAGAGGTGAGCCTGTTCTGACTGAAGGCTGAGAGAGGGCAGGGCGGAGAGGTGGAGAGCAGACACAAGCCAGCTGACCCTCTCTCTCTCATCTCAGGGCTTTTCTCCTCCTCTGCCTCCCCTAATATCTCTTCACGGGGGCCTTAACAACCATCGCTTCAACACTTCTTTTAAGAGTTGTTGGAAAGGCACCAGTTTTGGAGAATGTGCTCAGAGGGTGTAGATGCCCCCCCCAATGTCATCTGTGTACCCCCCCTTGACAGTCAAGCCCACTGTCTTCCTGTCAAAGCTCCAATTCCCACCCTCACCCCCAGTCCCCTGGAATGACTGACTGGAATTCCCTCCCGACCCTCCCCATTTACTCGATGGGGCTTGGATTTGACTCTACTTTGGTGTTAGGGCCTCAGGCAAGTCCCGGGCCTCAGTTTCCCTCTCTTGAAAAAGGGGTTAATTATCCTTGTCTGAGCATGTCTCAGCATTGTAAAAATAAAACTGCTTGAAAGGCTTGTTCTCCTGTGCACAGTGTCATAGTCTCCCTGCATCTTACAGCAGCCGGAAGGGATAGCTGCTGTTGTCTATGTACCCATTTTGCAGATGAGGAAAAGCCAGGCAGCGTGGTGTAGTTTTGTGGCTTTCTTGGGTTGCACAGTAGTGATTCAAACCCAGGCGTGTTTGACTCCAGAGACCACCCTCTGCCCCCCGGCCTGAAATGAGATTCCAGGTGGGAAAGGTCAGTGTCAGGCCTGGCGGCTGTGCTTGGGCTGGCCAAGCAGCCACTGACAAAGGCGAGGGCATGAGGGCCTGTTCAGCTTCAGATGCGCCCCTCTGGGATCTGCCATCCCACTCCATTCCACCCCAGCTCTCTGGAGTGCCTTCCTGCCCATGGTTCCTGGATGATCCCCATCACGGGGCTGCCTGGCCTCCTTGAAGAATCCAGTTGTCTGCCTCAGCCCTGGGGGCCGATCTATCACCTGCCTCTCCAGACCGATGTAGGCCAATGCTGGATTATATTTAACGCTGTGCTATTTCCACTTGACAGCTCCGGAGCGCCGTCCCCCCTCCCCTTTTCTCCTTCCTCCCCCCTCCCCTTCTGATTCACTCGGAAACTGACAAGGCTGATGTCAGCGCCTTATTCTTAGCCCCCGTAATTGTAACTGCATTTAGCAGTGCGCACTTCATTAACAGTTTCTGCGACGGGGGAGTGAGATGACTGCGTGGCTGGGCAGGGATGCGGGTGGGGGTGGGGAGGGGGCCTCTCC
>NW_011494726.1:354209-359746 GCF_000754665.1 Bison bison bison
GGGTGGGGGTGGGGAGGGGGCAGCTGCTGCAGGGACCCTGGCCAGCTGCCTCTTCTGGATGGACCAGCTGGGCGGCTTCCAGGTCTGGCTTTCCTAGACTAGCGATCTTCGAAGGCCCCTTGGAGAGCGTCTGGTCCATGCTCTTCTTTAGGCAAGGAGGGAAACTGAGGCTCAGTGAGGCAGAGCACCTTGCCAAGGTCACCGTTAAGGATCCAGGCCTCTGGCCTTTGAGTCTAGGTTTTCTTCTTTGGTGTTATTATTTCTTCAACTCATATTTAATTAGCCGCTCAGTGCCAAACATCTCTTTAGGTGCTGGGGCTATATCTGGGGAACAAGTCAGACAGTTTCTGCTCTCGTGGAGCTATGTTCTGGAGTGGAAGAGACAGATAATAAACAGGGAAGCAATTAAGCAATAAATAATTTCAGTCTGTGTTAAGTGAAATGAAAAGACAGGTTGATGGGGTAGGACATGAAATAAGGTAGCCAGGAAAGGCTCACTGAGGAGGTGACAGATGAGTTGAGGCCTAAATGATGAAGAGCCAGCCATGGGAGTATGAAGGGCGAGAGGGATTTAGGCGTATGGAACAGGTGGTGCAAAGGCCCTGAGGTCAGCATGAATTTGGGTGTTTAGGGAATAGAAAGCAGACCAGTGTGATTAAGCTGCATGAGGGGAGGTGAGGTCAGAGAAGCAAGCTGGGGGCACAAGTGAGCCTTGTAGACACTGATAAGGAATATGAATGTGGGTAACTGAGGTTCAGAGTGGGAAGGAGAAAGACCCCCAGCTGGGTAAAGTCAGAGAGAAGCCAAGAGCTACCGCCTCCTGAATCCCAGTCTTTTGAGTTCCTTAGACACAGGTGACTTTAAATGCGTCATGTGGCTTCCTTTGCCATTGTAGCTGGAAGGCAGTGTGGAGTCTGGGCTTCTTCTGTCCAGGCAGGCTCTCTCTGCTTGCCCCTTCTCTCCTCCTCAGCTCTCATCTGACCCAGCTGTATCGCTTCTCGGGGTGATATAGCTGGGAAACTCTGGGGAGCTTCCAGGGTGGGACAGAAAGTGGCTTTGGAATCCAACACACCTGAATTTTTATCTCACCTCTGCCATTTCTGAATTGTGCGACCTTGGGCCAGTGGCTTCAGCTCTCTGGGACTCAGTTTCTTCATCTGTAAAATGGGGGCATAATAATGGTAAGTTCTTGGACTTCCCTGGCTGTCCCATTAGTGATTAAGTCTCTGTGCTTCCACTGCAGGGGGCATGGGTTCGCTCCCTGGTTGAGGAGCTACGATCCCACATGCTGTGTGATGCGGCCAAAAAAAAAAAAAAAAAAGTAAGTTCTTCAAAAGGTTATTGTAGGGAGTAAATGGACATAATGCACAAACACACCTACCTCAGAGCTGGGCATGTGGTCCTCAGTTATAAGGACAAGTGAGATTATGGTTTAATCCTGTGCACATAGTAGATGCTCAGTTAGGGGTTACCACTGTCGTTGTGGTTGTTACTGTCGGGTCAGAATCATCAAGTTGACTTCTTGAAACATAGATTGCTGGGCCTCTCTCCAAGTTTCTCCTTCAGTCTGGGTTGGGAACTAAAAATCTCATTTACTAAAAAAAATTTTTTGGCCACACCATGTGGGATTTAGTTCCCTAACTAGGGATCGAACCCACTCCCCTTGTGGTGGAAGCTCAGAGTCTTAACCACGGGACTGCCAAGGAAGTTCCTGAAAAATCTCATTGCTAACAAGTTCCCAGGTGATGCTGATACTGGTCCAGACCCTACTTGGAGAATCACTGGGTTAGAGAAAAAAGCTGGAGAGAAATGAAGGGTTCTTCTGAACTTGGGATGTCTCCTTAGGTGTCTTAGATGCTTGGGACATCAGGTACCAGATTCGGTACCCGGGTGTAGTCTTCAGGCACACCTATTTCCATCACAAGGTCTCAGATCAGATGAGTCTCAGCTGCTGCCCTGCTTTGCACTGGGTTTAATGTGAAGGACCCCATCAATCCTTTTGGAAACCATCTGTATAAATGATAAATGAGTCGACATGAATAACACATCAACCCATAATATCCTTTTGTGACATATTGGCCTCAGACAGCTCTGCAGATTCTGAGGGGCTCAGGCCTAGCATCTTTTACCAAAGGGAATAGGATGCCACCCCTTCCTTGCGTTGAAGAAAGGCAGAAATATGTATTAAAACCAGGAGGTTCATTTGAGGACAGGTCTCCACTGGGAAGAAGTAAATTAAAAGAACCATCAATGTAAAAGGGTAAAAAGTAGGGAAATTCTACCGAGGGACTTTACTGAGTCAGTTTATTTAGATGTTTCTAAGAAAGGGGTCGCTGGTAATTTCTTAGGGAAGGTTGAGGTTTAGCTCAGATTCAAGGCGTGGCGGGGACAGACTTTATGATGTGATAAGAATCTTATCCAGTCCCATAAAATTCAGAATCTAAAGACAAAAAGCATTCACCAATGTATTCCAGTTGGGATTTGTCCTCAACTGATGGGAAGTACTCTTCCAAGAGGGGTGGCTTAGGATCGTGAAAGAGCACAGACTTTGGAGGACCCCAAACCCAGGTTTGAGTCTCTGCCACGTCCTAGCTATGTCTCTTGACATGTCACTGTTCTGGACCTCAGCCTCATCCTTTGTCACCTGGAGTGAGTAACTCTACCTTGAGAGAATGAGAGAAAATGCCAGTGTGGAGCATAGACGGCATCTGGGCCGCTGCAGGGGTGAGTGTGGAGCATAGACGGCGTCTGGGCCGCTGCAGGGGTGAGTGTGGTGCATAGACGGCGTCTGGGCCGCTGCAGGGGTGCCTTTCCTGCTGCTGTGGACATCCTGGGTGCAGAAGGGCGGGATGGTGGGAGTGCGCTCCCTGCGGTTGGGACGCCTGGCTCTGGTACTGAACACAAACACGGTGTTCACTGTGTGCCCGGTGGAGCCTGAGAAGCTGCGTTAGGAGGCAGGAGAAGAGGTCTCCATTCAGCCACTGGATCGCAGCACCTCCTAAGGCCACTTCCCATTGTCTTTTGGGCCTCTGAATAGCGAGGTGTCTAGTGGGCTTGGTTTAGATACAACCAGAGTCTCCCAACCCCGCATCTCCTCCTTAGTGTTCCTCCCCTTCCTGTGCCTCTAGGGTCATTTTCATCCCTCGAGCATCCCCTCTCCTGCCAGAGTTTCTCTCTAGTTGATTCTTGGCTGATGGGTCACTGAATACCATTATTTTTAAATGAGTCTTCCCTATAGCTCAGACTGTACAGAATCTGCCTGCACTGCAGGAGACCTGGGTTTGATCTCTGGGTCGGGAAGATCCTCTGGAGAAGGAAATGGCAACCCACTCCAGTATTCTTGCCTGGAGAATCCCCTGGATAGAGGAGCCTGGTGGGCCACAGTCCATGGGCTCACAGAGTTGGACACGACTGAGCGACTAACACTACTTCTATTTAAAATTCAAAAATTTTTTTTGGCTGTGCCGGGTCTTCGTTGCTGTGGGCAGGCTTTCTGTGGTTGCGGTGAGCAGGGACTCCTCTGTAGTTGCGGAGTGGTGGCTTCTCTTGTTGCGAAGCATGGGCTCCAGGTGCGTGGGCTCAGGAGTTGTGGCTCACGAGCTTAGTTGACCCGTGGCATGTGGGATCTTCCTGGAGCAGGGATTAAACCCATGTCCCCCGCGTTGGTGGGTAGATTCTTAGCCACTGGACCTCAGGGAAGTCCCTGAACACTTTTTAAAAGAATGAGTATTATTTGCATTAAGTAATATATGCAGATGGTACATTTTAGAAGCACAAAAATTACCTAGCTGAAAGGGCCCCGGGCTCCTCCATCTCCTGGGTCTCTTGTCCCTTCCCCTGGACAAACACCGTTTCCAGCCCCCACAACCCTTTATGCTGCCGTTACTGACTGTAACTTGTTGCTGCTGCTAAGTCGCCTCAGTCGTGTCCAACTCTGCGCGACCCCATAGACGGCAGCCCCCTGGCTCCCCCATCCCTGAGATTCTCTAGGCAAGAACACTAGAGTGGGTTGCCATTTCCTTCTCCAATGCATGAAAGTGAAAAGTGAAAGTGAAGTCGCTCAGTCGTCTCCGACTCTTAGGGACCCCATGGACTGCAGCCCTCCAGGCTCCTCCGTCCATGGGATTCTCCAGGCAAGAGTACTGGAGTGGAGTGCCATTGCCTTCTCCGAACTGTAACTTCTTATATGGTGAAAAGCCAGACAGCACCAAAGGACGCCCAGGGAACCATCAGTCTCCTTCACACCTCAGCTACCTCATCCCACTCCCATCATCTCGGTCTTTTAGGTTACCAGTTTTTTCTTTCTTTTCCAGTTAGCAAATTCTTATTAAGCTGTTATGGTGGTGCTAGGTTTGATCCCTGGGTTGCGAGGGTCCCCTGAAGAAGGGAATGGCTCCCCACTCCAGGATTCTTGCCAGGAGAATTCCATGGACAGAAGAGCCTGGCGGGCTACAGTCCATGGAATTGCAAAGAGTCAGACATGACTGAGAGATAGGAAACTATGACGGTGCCCAGTCCTGTGAGGATTCAAGAGTTGTCAGATGATACCCAGGAAGTATAGCATAGCGGTGGTTATGGTACACACTCCATAGCTGGGTGTCCTGGGTTTGAAGCCTGGCTTTACCACTTACTGGCTGTGTGATCTTGAGCAAGTTACTTCATTGAGCCTCAGTTTCCTCAGCTGCAAAAAGGGCTAGTAATCACTCCTTCCTGCCTTAATGATGTCAGGAGGATTAAATGAGTACATATTTGTGACATGCTTTGTGGAGAGCCTGCAAGCAGTAAGGGTGTAAGAGTATTAGCTGTTACTGTCTCAGAACCTTTAAGCCGGAAGTCTCTTGAAGTCCTCTCGCTGAGGTGCAGACGGGGATTGCATGGTTTGCCCAAAGCCTCGCAGCACGTCTCTGGCAAAACCAGGGGCAGGACGGATGTTTCTGGAAGCCCAGCCAGGGCCTCCTTCTCTCCCAGGTGATGCAGGTGGCCACCCTGGGCCCTATGGGCACCGGAGGCTCCCAGTCTGTTTCCTTCATTTCCAGCCCTCGGGGTCCCTGAGAAATGCTGCTTGGTAGTCGCCTTGGGAGCAGGTGGGGGGACGTGTCCCTGACTGGGGCCTGGAATGGAAATTCATAAGTTCCTCAGCAAATGCCCCGAGAAACATCTCTCATCTGCCTGAGCCCAACACCAAGATTGGACCAGGGGCCTCGGGGGCCCACCCAGGCCCAGGCCCACCCACCCTGCAGCCATCTGGCCCCTGGGAGCTGCAGCCACTTCTGCTTAGCTTCTGTTGGTTGTGCTGATTTTGGGGAGAGGGACCCCCAGGCTGGGGAGCCTGGCCCTGATGGGATCAGGTGGGTGCTGCGAGGGAGGGAGAAATGAACACGTGTGGTGTTCTTAGACTCCTTCAGATTGAAAAGATTATAGAAGATGGGAGAGTGCCCTCCTGCTCCCACTGACTTGGGCTGAGACATAGCTTCCTGTTCAGGTGACACGCAGTGATCTCAGGTGAGACCGGGATGCAGGATGAGCAGGAAAAGAAG
>NW_011494726.1:359903-370364 GCF_000754665.1 Bison bison bison
GAAATTAAAAAAAAAAAGCAGCTGATAATGATCACTCTGCTCCAGGCCAGCCTCAGCCTGACCCAGGGAAAGCTCTGGAGGGCAGATGGCATCAGAAGGTTGATCAGCCTTCTGTCCTCCTGTATCAGACAGTCCTGGGCTGTGGAGAGCCCCACACGTGAAGGGTGGGGGCATAACTTTTGGGGCAAGGCAGCTCAGATCTGCTCAGAGAAGTTCTTCAAGGGAGGGGCAGCTGGGAGCCAGAATGGCGGAAATTCACAGCAGCTGTGGGATAGGTGTCCTTGGTGGAGGGGCTCTGCCTGGGTGGGTCCACCCATCCCCTGTCTGGGAACTTTTGGGGACAGAGTGGGGAGAAGAGGTGTGGCCAGCTCTGTGCTGGGCAGTGTCCACCCTTGTTACAGGTCGCCCTCTCTGCAGTCCCGTGAGGTGTGCATGGCCACAGGGTTAGGTGGGGCTGGAAGAATCGAGTGTCTGGATGGATTCCTGGCTTGGCCACAGTCAAGCTAGTGAAGGGTAGGACAGGGCTTCAATCCCAGTGTGTATGAGTGTGTGCGCTCAGTTGGGTCCGATTCTTTGCAGCCCCATGGACTGTAACCTGCCAGGCTCCTCTGTCCATGGGATTCCCCGGGCAAAAATATTGGAGCAGGCTGCCATTTCCTACCCAGGGGATCTTCCCGACCCAGGGATCGAACCCCAGTCTCTGGCATCCCCTGCCTTGGCAGGCGGATTCTTTACCACTGCACCACTCCTGCCTCCAACACTTCTGAACTTTACACCACTCCTGGTGGTCCAGTGGTTGAGAATCTGCCTTCCATTGCAGGGAACGTCAGTTCAATCCCGGGTTGGGGAGCTAAAATCCCATGTGCTGCACGGGACAGCCAGAAAACTAAGAAAATAAAAACAGTCTGTGCTGCAGTTGATTCTGTTCATGACTATAGATGTATATTTTGTGCTTCCCAGTTGGTTTCTTTCCAGGTATCTCTTTGAAAGGTGTCTGTCTTGGTTTTCTATTTTGTACCTTGCAAACATAAAAACCTTTTGGGCCTGACAGAGCATGTTTGCCTGTTTGATCTCAGCTGAGCCTCATGGAAAATCGGCTTGGTTTCCAGAGAGGTGGGCAGGGCCCCTGACAGGCTGCTTGAGGTGAAAGACTAAGGGGTAGCTGATTGTCATGGAATGAGCCAGGAATTTGTCGTAAGAAAACCTAGATTTGAAACCTCATTTTCCCCATTTGCCAGCCGAGTGAACCTGGGGAGGTCTCTTTGAGCCCTGCTTTCCTCTGTAGGTGAAACAAGTCCTTGACTGTAAGCCTTGGGTAGCCTGGAAGGTGTTCTAAGGACATTGCATGTAGCAGTTACCTGGCAAGGCTTTGATTGGGGGTGGGGACAAGGAGTCCAGAACCCGGAGCTGACCTCTGCTGCGTGTGTGCAGAAACAGAGACAGATCAGGGCCCGTCTGTGAAATGGGCGCAGTGACGCTTGTCTTGCTGTCCTAGCTTGTGTTTCCCATGAAACAAGCATTTGAGTACAAGTATTAGGTTGGGAACTTCCCAGGTCATCCAGTGGCTGAGACTCCATGCTCCCAGTGCAGGGGCCTGGGTTCGATCTGTGGTTAGGGAACTAGATCCCACATGCTGTAACTAAAAGATCCTGCGTGCCACAGCTGAGACCCGGTGCAGCCAAACAGATAAATATTTTTAAAAGTATTAGGTTGACCCATAGGAAACTGCCATTTATGGGAGTTAAAACAGCCACATAGCAGTTGTATGTGGTTCACGTGGTTCATGACGGTGATGGGTGGAACTCTAGGAGGGGAGTGAGAAAGGCAGTCAGTATTATCAGCCACATTACCCCTGACAAAGGGCAACCGAGTCAGGTCATACCAGGAGCTCTGGGAGGCCGTAGAACACGGCTCAGCAAACTTGTGTAAAAGACCAGACCCTGGATGTTTTAGTCTTTTTGAGTCATAAGGTCACTGTCTCAGCTGCTCAATTACACTGTTGGAATACAGCCAAAGACAGTATATAAACGGATGCGTGGGGCTGTGTTCTAATAAAACTTTATTTACAAAAACAGGCAGAGAGCTGGATTAGCTCATGGGCCCTAGTATGCAGACCCCTGGAGTACAACATGTACCTCTGTTACCCCACCCCAGGAGTGAGGGAACCGGGGTGTTTATACGACCCCCATTGGGCACTGGTTGAGGGGTGGGGATAGGGTGGGCGCCAGGGCTTGTCTGAAACCCTCAGCCAAGAATAACAGGAGCTGGCCCCAGGAGGTCAGGCCAGCGGTCACTGAAGTGGGAAAGGTGGAAGGGGTAGGGGACGATGGCTCTTGGCAGCTGTGAAGCCTGACTGTGTTTGGAGAGTGTATCAGAAAGTGGCAAGATGAACAGGAAAATGAATTTTGGGGAGCGCCAGATGATTTAGCTTTCTAGCCTTTTCAACCAGTTGTTACTTCCAGGCAAAAATCGGCTCCTCCATTCTTGGCAGCCCTGTTCGCATTTTCTACCTCCCGTGCCTCTGCAATTGGCAAATTGGCTATTTCATCTTTCCGGATGCCCTACCCCTCCCTTTCAGGGTCTGATGCCACCTCCTCCAGGAAGCACACCTCTCTTGTCTCAGGTGGAGTTGATTGTTCCTCCTGGGTGTTCACCTGGCATTCTGAGCGTGTTTTCTCTCTCTCCAGCAGTTGCAAAGTCTGGCTGATACCAGTTTTCACTGCCACACTCAGAGCCCTTCCAGATCAGGGACTGTGTGATTCTCAGCTGCACTCCACTGGGGGGCACTGATTTGGGAAGGGAGGGGATGAACCCCAAACTTTCTCCAGCCTCCCTTACGCCCTCCCTCCATCCTCTCCCCTCCGTGTCTCCCTGTTCTCCAGTAGTTGCTGATGGCCAGGCCCTGTCCTAGGCATTGATGAATCAAGACAAGCCCAGTCTTTGCCTTCATGGAGTTTACAGTCTGGTGAGGGTAGGGGTGGGGTTAGACATTCGAGAACCCAAAGGAACAATGAATAATTTGCTCATTACTGTGGTAAGTGCCATACATATCAAGTGCAGGGTACAGGGGGATGCTGGAGCTGGAGGAAATGACCGGAGACGGGAGGGAAGGAGGCAGCTAAGCTGAGACTTAAGGGGTGAGTGGAGTTGGCCAGATGAAGGCAGGGGAGGGAGGGAAATGAGACAATGCCATGGCGCTGAGAGCACGGACTTGGGAGTCAGTTGTGGGAGTTGGAGGGATCGAATCCTGGATTCTGTTGGTCTGTGTGGCTGTCTCCCCACCGCCCCCCCCCCAATCTGTCTCTCTCTCCCCTTTCTCTCTAGCATGCACATATACATGCCTGCATGGGGTGGAAATATTAACTGTAATTGCAGAATTACGGACAGTTTTTGTTTTATAGTTTGCACCTTCATGGTATTTTCCACAATGGATGATGTGTCATGGCAATAAATAAAGTCTTCAGCTTCTAGAGACCACACTCCCACTGGTGGTTGTGTGACCTTGACCACACTGTCTAATCACTCCTGCTTCTGTCTCTTACTCTATAAGATGAAGACAGTGATGATTAACACACGGTGCCCGTCACATCACATCCTGACACTTCACCTCCCTTAACTCATTAGAGCCTCAGCTATTCTGTGAAGCAGGTACTGTCACCGTCCCTGTTTTATAGATGAGGAAACAGGCATGGAGAGGTGAAGCACGTAGCTCAAGATGACACTGCTAGGAAGAATCAGAAGCGGCGTTGAAACCCAGATGTCTGACTCCAGAGTCTGAGCTTACCCACGTGACTCTCCCACCTGCCTCACGGAGTAGGGATGAGAATCCGTGAGAGGACACCTGTCAAGCCCTTGGCACAGTGCTTGGCACACAGTCAATCCGCTGTAGATATTAGCGCATTGTTATTATTAGCAGCTGTGCAAAGGCCCTGGGGTAGGAGGGGCATATGGTTTCAGAGGCACATGTGCTTAGTGAAGTACTGGATCGTGCTAGGTCTTTAAAGTCAAGAATCTTGGCCTTGAATTTCAGGACAATCGAACACCTGTCGGGTTTTTGTAGCAGAGAGTTGACAGACTCAAATCTGGGGTTTAAAAAGACCTCTGTGGCTGCGGATTGGAAGAATGGAGCCAAGAGGCCCAGGGAGGCTCCCTTTAGTGATAATGACTCTCCTCAAGTGGGTCGGACCATCTTAGTGTGGACTCCTCAGACCCTGGCTGTGATGATGTTTGGCTGAGTAGGCCGGCCGTGTGGGTCAGAGCACAAGGCAGGAAGTCAGGAGCGTGTCACCAGGCTGGTCTGGTGATGTGGGGGGCTGGGAACTGCCAGTTTGAAGGCAGGAACAAATTACTCTCCTGGAGACGAGGCCAGGCCAGTTCCTGTCGTGTTGCATTATTAAATTTGTAATCTTCATTCTAATACTTCCCAGCAGTGAATAAGAACCAAATTTAAAATGCTGGCTTTACATTTCTGGAATGAAGCCTTTTGTCAGGGACTCTTGAAACCCATAATTTCTCTCCAGAGGTGAATGTCTACATCCTTAAAAAAATTAAAATAAAAAAAATAATAAAAGAAAACCACTCTTTAGTTAAAGGTTGGGTTTTAAGGGTTGTCTGCAGCCCCAGCCCTGGCAAGAGTTGAGAGTGGGGTGTGTATGTTTCCAGCCCCAGAGAAGGCTTGGAGTAGGATGGGGTCTACAGGTGCCCTGGGCCTCCCAGGATATTTAAACCCCCAAATCTGGGCCTTGCTAAGGAAAGAAAAGTGGGAGGAGCCACGTGCCCACCTCACCCCCAAACCTGTGGATTTGTGAAAGGGTTTGGTTAAATGCTGGACCATAGTCTTTAGGAGAATTGCCCTGTGTCAGGCTCCAGTGTGTTTTCTCATGACCGGTTTGGTGGGTGGTCGACCTGACTACTGGGCAGCCATGGGCTGTGTTGTTCCTGCCTTTGATCTTGGCGAGAAGGGCTCTGATCTGGGGTCCCCAGCACTATTGGGCTGATCTCCAGCCCTCCTCACTGGGTGAGGAATCTCTGGGACAATGGGTTCATGCCCACCTGGACCCCTCTTTCTAGGCCATATTCCAGGTATGTGGGACCCTGGAATTCCCCATCGAGATGGCCCTAAGTCAGTATCTGGGGTGCCTGCCAAGACCCCGCCCCTAGGCCCATCCTCCATCGCTGGTGTCCTGATAACGTGGCCCTGAATAGCTGTTTGTGGAGGTGAGAACAGAGCCCAGGTACACAGAGTGGGCCTCCGGGTACACGGGGGCGGGGGTGAAGGGAAGAGAGGGGCAGTAGCGAAGAGCCCATCATATTCCATCCCTCTCTGCATATTCAGCCATGGAACTCGGAGGAGTCTAAATCTGAACCTGGCCTGGCCTTCAAGGTCATTATGAAGGCACACTTGTCAGAGTGGAAGGATAGAACATGTTTTATTTAAGAGCTTGATTTATAACTTTTAGATATTTAGAATAAATGTGACTTACGGTCCTTTCGCCCTGGACCCCACACTGTTGGGTGGGTGATTTGCATCATCCTTTGAACTGAGACTGAGAGCTGCCCAGGAGTGGCCCTTCCCCTCCTGGTACCACATGTGGGCCCTGGTGCGTACACATGGTTTGTACAGCGTGTTTGTATCAGGTAGACAAAGACACCGCTCACCCCCAACTCCAGGTGATTGAATTTAAAATAGTACTATCTCCTGTGACTACCCTGGTGGTCCAGTGGCTAAGACTCCCACACCAGGGGTCCTGGGTTTGATACCTGGTCAGGGAACTAGATCCTGCATGCCACAGTGAGGACTGATGATCCCAAGTGCCGCAACTGAGACACGGAGCAGCCAAAATAAAAAAAGAAATAGTACCTCCCGTAGGACGGGCTCCCCAGCCTTCAGGATCTAAGGCCTGATAATCTGAGGTGAGCTGATGTAATAATGGAAATAAAGTGCATAATAAACATAATGCACTTGAATCATCCTGAAACCATCCCTTCTTCCCCGGTCTGTGGAACAATTGTATTCCATGAAACCAGTTCCTGGTGCCAAAAAAGCTGGACTGCTGCTGTAGGAGGATGAATTAGAAGAAGGCTTCCCCTTCTGCAGCGCCTGTGGGGTGTGCTGCCTGGCCATTGAAAACAGGCTGCACTCCTGCCCACCTCAGTTGGGCACGTTTGTGCAGTAGCAGCTTGTTCGATAGTCCATAGTGCTCCCTGGACCTGAACCAGAGAGGGGCCCTGAGCAAGACCAGAAGGGAAAGTGCTGACACTCCAAGGTCCCAAGATAGCCGTTAAGTCATTTTACATTTTCAGTAATCGTCCTCATCATGATAGCAAATGCTTGTTTTGTATTTCTTACCTGCCAGGTACTCTAAGCACTTTACCTGGATTATCCCATTGAAATCCCCTTCAGGATATGAAGTGGCAGGGTACAGTTGTCATGCCCATTGAACAGGTAAGGAAACTGGGGCTCTGAGAAGAGAGGCTTATCTTTGGCCCAGGGTCATTCAACAGTAAGGTGAAATGCAGGTCTCCCTGACCTGTGAATCTGTAGGCCTGAACCACTGCTCTGCCCTTTCTTGTTTTAAAAAGCATCATTTATGCCATCAGCGTATTTACTGACCCCCTGCTCTGATGTGGTGGGTGTGAAGGGAGATGCCCAGTAAGACGGGGGCCTCCCTCAGCCAAAGGGGAGAGACAGGCAGAGCAGATAACTAGATAACTGGGTGACCCCATTGAGCAGGGGGTGCTCAGTAGAGCCTGGAAGGGTGAGAAGCTGTTTACCAGGCTGGAGTTGGGGGCGGGGAGGGAGGTGCTATAGGCCACTGGGGGTCCTGTGTGGTCAGGGAGGAGCACCCTGAAGTTTATTGATACCTTGTGGGTATGTGCGTTAAGAGAAGTGTGGGTCTACAAAACAGAAGTAGAAGGGCTTCCTGGTGGCTCAGTGGTAAAGAATCCCCCTGCCAATGTAGGAGACAAGGGTTTGATTCCTGGTCTGGGAAGATCCCATGTGCCTCAGAGCAACTAAGCCCATATACCACAACTATTGAGCCTGCGCTCTAGAGCCCGGGAGCTGTGACTACTGAATTCTGCACACCCTAGAGCCTGTGCTCCAAACAAGAGAAGCCACCGCAATGTGAAGCCCACACACGGCAACCAGAAAGTATCCTCTACTTGCCACAACTAGAGAAAAGGTTGCGCAGCAACAAAGACCCACTGCAGCCAAAAATAAATAAATAAATTTAAAAAACAGAAATAGAATCAAAGGTGTAGAAAACATGGTTACTAGGAGGTCGGGGGAGAGGGATAAATTGGAAGATTGGGATTGACATATACACATTGTTTTATACATAAAGTAAATAAGGACCCACTGGATAGCATGGGCTGCTCCCCTGGAGGAGGGCCTGGCAACCCACTCCAGTATTCTTGCTTGGAGAATCCCCACGGACAGAGGGGCCTGGTGGGCTACAGTCCATGGGGTCGCAAAGAGTTGGACTCGACTGAGTGAGTAAGCGCACAGCATTGTATAGTACAGGGAACTCTGCTCAATACTCTGTGATGACCTATATGGGAAAAGAATCTGAAAACGAGTGGCTATATGGATAGGTGTAACTGACTCACTTTGCTGACACAGTTAGCAAACTGACATACCTGAAACTGACACAGCCTTGTAAATCAACTCCAATAAAAATGTAGAAAAAGAGAGAAGTGTGGGGAAGAGGTGGGGCCAGGAGAGGGGGGTGGGCAGGTCAGGAAAGGCTCTGGAGCCGTGTCCAGGGCCCGGCCCTTCTTGAAGACCAGAGCTGTGTCATCATCCTCTTCGGCCCCTGCCCAGAGAGGTGGTACTTACCATCCACCCACCAGCACCATCCTTTTCAAAGTCAGAAAAACGAGATTGAAAGGGGGAGGGAAGGGTCCTTTTGTGCGTTTCCTGCCAGTTGGGTTTGGAACCCAGGCCTCTGGGTATCTCCTCCCCCAGCTGTAGTCTAGTCCCTTCACGAGCTACAAGAGTCACTCCCTGTCATTTTGGTTTCTTAAAACCGTCTTGTGCTTTCACAAGTTACAAACGCTGCTTGTAGAGTTATTCTAGCTCGCGTTTTCTGAGCACACGCCATGTTCCCGGTGCGGTGCTAAGACTCATGCATGTTCTCGTGGACAGTGCTCAGAGTGAACCTTTGTAGGGGGGTCCTGTTGTTATTCCCATGTTACAGATGATGAAATGAAGGACCTCTCCGAGGGTCACCCGGCTAGCAAATGGCAGAACCAGTTTCCTTGAGCCCAAGCTCCTCAGTCTATGCTCTGTGTACCCAAACTTTGGGAAAATGCAGGGAAAGCACACAGAAAGAAAATTAAAATGACTCCAGTTCTATAATCCAAGAGCAGAATGTTTAACCTTTGGGGTTGTTTCTTTCCAGTTTGTGTGTGTGTGTGTGTGTGTGTGTGTGTGTGTGTGTGAGCGAGCGTGCATACAATGAGTGTGTGCAGGAATGCATGTTTAAACCAAGGCAGGGGCATGCTTGTGATACTGTTTTTGTAAACCAAAGCCATTATTTAACAATCACCTTAAAAGGACCTTCACAGGCTGGTCTCTACAGGGGCACTGATTTCTAGGATCAGGTCTAAAACTACATCAGGCTTGGCAAGGCAGGACCTGAGACAGCAGCAGGCAGCTCACCCTAATAGCCCTGGTTCATTTTTGTCCCTGCTTTCCGCTCCTGTTCTTGTTAAAATAAAATAAATTTAAAAACTGACAGACCTACCCAGGATTTTATTCCATGCCTGGCCCGGCATTTAAATGCGAGAAGCAGAAGGCTTGCGAGCTATAAATAGACCAGGCTGCTTCTGAACAGTGGCAGGGAGAATTTGCAGGTCCTGTTCCCTCCGAACCTGGTGACCTGGATTACTTCCTTCCTGCAGCGGTTACTTTCCTCGCTGCCTCCTCTGCCCCATCCTTTGTGGAACAGAGCAGGTCCCTCTCTGCAGATGCTTGGTGAACGTCTACACTGGGCCAAGGTCCTGGGCACACGGACTTCAGTGAGCCACCATCAGCCCCATCACAGCCTGGGGTGGTGGGAGTGGATTTGAACACACACGTCTGCAAATGAAAATCTGGTCAGGGGGGAAGCCCAAAGTGGTGGTGCGGGGGGGGTCCCTAGTTCTGGGAATCAGGGGAGGCTTCCTGGAGGAGGGGACACTGAAGCTGGAAAAGGGAAAGAGGAGACGGGGAACCTGGAGAGGAGGGGCCTAGAAGAAGGAGTCTGTGGGCCTGTGGGTGTGATGCTTGGCACAGAGCAAGGTTTTGTCATAAGTGATCGCATGCCTCTGGAGGGCATATGATGGGTTTCTTTGGTGGCTCCCATGGCTTCTAGGATCCATGGCTTCTAGGATCCTTCTGGGTAAAGAGGCTGCTCAGCGTTTTGCTGGCCCAGTGATTCCTCACCTGCTCTGCCCATGCGCTTCCATCTGGAACTAGGATCCTGAGCCACTCAATTAAAAACCTCAATGGAACCTGGAAATATACTGCTTCATGAGCTCCCCAGGTGATTCTGATGTTTGACCACATTTAAGATTCGTGGTGCTGACTCAGGCTCCCATCTGGGGACCAAAGCCTCAGACCCCCTGGTCCAGTCTCCCTCAGATGACGGTGAAGGGAGAACACCCTCTCAGGGCAGTTCCTTGCATTGACTGACAGCCAGCCTGACTACAGGAAGGTCCTCTCCCCTTGTGCCCTGAGTCACCATCACCATTAATCCTAACATGGTGATGACACTGAAAATCAAATTTGTACAGTCCTTTGTTGTCTGCAAAACACTTATTGAATTTGAGATGCGATAGATTTTAAATTCAGACAGACCTGCGTTTAAACCCTACCCCCCTCTTTTGTTCTGCTCTGTTGGCTGTGTCTTTAAATGAATGACTTAACCTCTCCATGTCTCAGTGTCCTTATCTTTTTTTTTTTTAAGATTTTTTTTTTGTTGATGTGGACCATTTTTAATGTCTTCTTTGAATTTGTTACAGTATTGCTTCTGTTTTATGTTTTGGTTTTTTGGCCACGAAGCATGTGGGATCTTGGCTCCCTGACCAGAGATTGAACCTGCACCCCTTGCACTGGAAGGTGAAGTCTTAACCACTGGACCGTGAGGGAAGTCTTCTCCAGTGTTCTTATCACTTAAATAGAGATAATAATGATGCTTGCCCCTCAGGTCAGTGGGAGAATTGACTAACACGCATTCTACAGGCTCAAGACAGTAGTAAGGCACTCACTCTACAATAATTTACTATGATGATATTACTGCTATTACTGTTATGTAAAATATTTACATGGTAAATTCAGTATTCACGAGGTTTTCATTGAGTGCTGAATATGATGGAGAAGGAAACGGCACCCCACTCCAGTACTCTTGCCTGGAAAATCCCATGGATGGAGGAGCCTGGTAGGCTGCAGTCCATGGGGTCTCGAAGAGTCAGACA
>NW_011494726.1:370464-383767 GCF_000754665.1 Bison bison bison
AGTCAGACACGACTGAGTGACTTCACTTTGACTTTTCACTTTCATGCATTGGAGAAGGAAATGGCAACCCACTCCAGTGTTCTTGCCTGGAGAATCCCAGGGACGGGGGAGCCTGGTGGGCTGCTGTCTGTGGGGTCGCACAGAGTCGGACACAACTGAAGCGACTTAGCAGCAGCAGTAGCAGCAGTAGGTGATGAGCTACATTGTTAAAAAGTTCTCACTAATTGGCAATCATCATTATGAGTATCATTAGGGCTTCACTGGTGGCTCAGATGGTAAACAATCTGCCTGCAATGTGGGAGACTTGGGTTCGATCTCTGCAAAGGGAAGATCCCTTGGAGAAGGGCATGGCAAACCACTCCAGTATTCTTGCCTGGAGAATTCCTTGGACATAGGAGCCTGGAGGGCTACAGTCCATGGGTCGCAAAGAGTTGGACACGACTAAGCGACTAACAGACACGCAGGGTGATTTAGCCTTACAGAGTTCCTGGAGAAGGTGGTAAAGTCACCCACCTTTTACTGATAGGAAGATGAAGCTCAGAGGGGTGGCCCGAGCGGTAAAAAGAACTTGCGCTAGTGCCAATGCAGGAGACGTAAGAGACGCGGGTTCGATGCCTGGGTCAGGAACATACCCTGGAGAAGGAAATGGCAACCCACTCCAGTGTTCTTGCCTGGAAAATCCCGTGGACAGAGGAGCCTGGCGAACTGTAGTCCATAGGCGCAGCAGGAGTCAGACAATGGCTGAAATGACTTCGTGCAAGGTGTTTCTAAAGCCCACTTAGCTGCTGAGAGGTGGGATGAGAATTTAATCCACGTCTTCCATCTAATCCTCTTCTTTTCCCCCAGCTTCAGGAGGGTTTTTGGAACAGTCAATTCCTACAAGAAGGAAGGGAAGGAGGGAGGGAGGAGAGGAAAGAGGGTAAGACCATTATGTGCAGGTTAAGGGGCTTCTCCAGCCTTCTCCCCCATGCCAGACAGTTTAGGGCCAACCGTGAGTCCTTTCTCTTCTCTCCCTCCACAGCACTCCACCAGGGAAATCCAATTTTGTTGCCTTTGAGGCATAAACGGGTCCTCAGGGGACTCTGTGCAGCCTGGTGGCTCAGCCATCTCCCCCTGCTGGCTTTGCAGCCCGAGTGCCGTCTGGGTCTTCTGGTCTACCCTGGCAGCCGTGTTGTCACCTTGTCCACTGTTTGCAGCTCTATCCCCTCCACCCTGAGTCACTGCCAGTGCTGACAGCCTGGTGTCCCCAAGCGCAGGCCCTACCAGACTTGCTGGGTCTGAAGCTTGTCCCGTCCTCCTTCCTGTCCCAGGAAAGTGGGCAGGAGCTTCAGCCACCGAGTTCTCTCTCCCAGGGAACTGGCCTTTCAGTTGGATCTCTCTGCAGTGGATGGAGGACCCCATCTCCATTCAAGAAACTACAGACTTCAACAAGGCAAGGAGAAATGTGGCCAGCAGAAAACTGAAAGTGTTAATCACTCAGTCGTGTCCGACTCTTTGTGACCCCTATGGACTGTAGCCCACAAGGGACCTCTGTCCATGGAATTCTCCAGGCAAGAATACTGAAGTGGGTTGCCATTTCCTTCTCCAGGGGATCTTCCTGACCCAGGGATCGAACCTGGGTCTCTTGCATTGCAGGCAGATTCTTCACTGTCTAAGCTACCAGGGAAGCCCGTGGCTAGCAGAAGGTCCCTATAATTAGACATACAGGTGGATTCCTTGCTGGCAAGGTGGGTCCCCAGTCCATGGTTCCTGTGTCTTTTATTCTGTGTAAGATGTCGACTTAAGCTTCCCTCGTTCAAGCCTTTCTGAGCTTGCTCTCTCCTTTGCACAACTTCAGCTGCCCTGTTCCTGTCTCTCCTTCCAATATCTCATTGATCAGGCAAATCTAATTTCTGATAGCTTCTGACAGTGGGGAAACGGTGGGCCAAGGGTCAAGAGACCAAGTTCTAGACCGGTGCTATCCAATAAGAGATTTCTGCCGTGGAAGGTTCTGTTCCTGCATTGTCCGAAACGGCCCTGGCCAGATGTGGCCGTTCAGCACTGTAACTGTGGTTCGTGCAACTCTGGGATCAAATTCTGAATTTTTTAAAGTTGTAATTAATATAAGTGGTCACATGTGGCTCATGACTGCTGTGTTGGGCAGTACAGATCTAGACCCAGCCCTGAATATGTTGAACTCTGAGACCTGAAGCACATTTCTTGCCCTCTCTGGGAAGATAAGGGGTGCAGTTCAGGAACCCAGAAAGAGGCTGTCTGGAATAGAGACTGAGGTCTGGGGTCAGCTACATCTGGAGTAGATTCCAGTTTTGCTCAATTCCAGCTGTGTAATCTTGGTCACGTCATTTAACCTCTCTGGGCTTCAGTGTCCCCATTTGTAAAGTGGGCTTACTAACCATCACCTCACAAGGTTAAATGAACTACAACGACTCTCTAAATGCCTTACTCCTGGTAGACTCTTGACAAATTGAGTATTGACTATTAATTGACTAGTATTGACTAGTTAAAAATTGACTATTTTTAACTAGTCTTATAGGAACCCAGGTTCCCCTCCTGCCTCTTTGGAAAGCTCGGACAATTCTTGCTTTTGATACAAATGTTTGTAAAGGGTTTCCTTTGGGGCCAGAAGTCATCACCTTGACTTTTTGAAATCACGTACAAGTTGTGTTGTTGTGCATCTGTATTTTTTTTCTTGTAGAAAACCAGAATTTTTTTTTTAATGGAGATATACAGCTTTCAAAAGATTTTTAAAGGAGTCCAAAAGGTTTAAGAACTCAGGGAGGGAAGGAAAGTGTAACTCACAGGGTCTGTGCAACAGGGCTGGTATGATCAGAAGATAGCAGACTCTGGCCCCAGATGGCCAGCATTCCAGTTCTAGCCCGGCCACCTCTCGGCTGCATAAATCTTGTTGAACTTCAGCTTGTCCATCTGTAAAATGGGGTAATATAGGATCGGTTTCAATTATAGAATTCAATAGACGAGTCCCTGTTAATTGGGTAGTATAGCACCCAGCACATGCCTAGCGGACGCCAGCTGCTTGTATCATCACCATCGTCATTGTGGTGGTCTTCATCATCACCATTGTTGCCATGCGCTGTATGCCATGCTTGATGCAAAGTATGTCTGTTTCCCCAAGTCTGTCCTGCATCATCTCAGACCACTCCCCTCACTCATTCTGCTCCGGCTGCTTTGGCCTCCTTGTTTGTCGGACACGCCGAATGTAAATCCACCCTGGGGTCTGTATGTTTGTGTCCTCTGTGTTGGAACCACTCACTCCTGAGATAGCCAGATGGCTCATTTCTTTACCCGCTTCATGTGTCATGGTGAGCCCCACCCCCTGACCTCTGTCTAAAGCTGAAACACTCACCCCTCCACTCATCACCTTCTGACACCCGCTCTGTCTTCATGTATTTGTGGGGTTTGGTGTTTGCTTGCCTCTCCTGGATCAGAGCTTCAGGAGGACAGATGGTTTCCCTTATTTTTATTCCCTGCTTTAGCTCCAGTGCCTAGAACAGTACTTGACATATAGAAGGTGCTCAGAGAAATGCTTGGTGAGAGAGTGAATGAGCCAATGGGTCTCATTTAGTCTGAGACAGGCCCCTGTAGGATCCTCAAACTCCAGGCGATGTCACCGATGTAACGTTGTTCGGTTGCTAAGTTGTGTCTGATTCTTTTGTGACCACATGGACTGCAGCACACCAGGCTTCCTTGTCCTCCAGTCTCTCCAGGAGTTTGCTCAAATTCATGTCACCCTGCTTATTTAACACATGCAGAGAACATCATGTGAAATGCCAGGCTGGATGAATCACAAACCCATGTAATATGTGCAATCAATAAATCTCTCCTCTGTGCCAGGTTAAGTCTCAGGTTCTAGGCATAGGAAGATGAAGCACATGTCAGCTTTTGAAGAGTTCATAGGCCTGGGGGTGGGGGTGGGGATAGCCACAGCCATGCTCTCTTCCAAGCACTTACTGCAGTTGGAACCACTGGATTGTCCTGCCATCCTGGTCTGTCTTCCACCCTAGACTGGAAGGGCACAGTGGACAAGGACCCCCATCTATCTGGCTTGACACTGTGTCCTCAGCACTGGGACAAGGCCAGCACTGGATGGATGAATGGACAGGACACACTGGTGGTGGGGTAGGAACTGGCTGAGGATCCATGGTCTGCGGAGCCGTGGAAGAGTTCACGTGGAAGGCGAGGAACCCTCCTCGTCCCTTGGCGGCTTGCCTTGACTCTCACTTGGCCAGTGATGGAGCAGCTTGGTGATGATGGGAGGGTGGGGGATTCCCCTCCCTCAGGAGCCTGGGTGGCCCACTGCAGCCCTTCTATATTTCAGTTCCTGCTTGCGTCTCTGTCCTTGGAGTTAAAAATAACCAAAGATGGGAGCACAAGGACACACTGTCCTCTGCCATGGAGCCAGAATTCTGCTACCTCCTCTCAAAGGGGGCTGCAGGGGAGCAGGTTTGAGAAGCCAGCAGCTTAAAGAATTATCCCTTCCTGCCCCCTTGAGGACAAGCACAGACCTCACTTTCCCCAATCTGGGGTGACTCTAAATGAGTTATGGATTGCTGCAGCTGGAAGGGCTATCCAGTGTAGGCTAGTTACCTGGCAGGAAGCCCATAGCCCTCCAGGCCTGGGAGCTTGGCAGACATTACCAATCAATTAAGCACCCCCCCACCTTTCCTGGGACCATGGCAGGCATCACCAATCAATCACAGCACCCTTTCTGCCAAATCTAGACACAGTCTAAGAATTCTTAACAATGAATATTTTAGGTAACAGCTATCAGAGTTGGCAAAAAAAGAAAAAACCTGTTTATCATCACAGTCTAGTCCAGTGCCCTCGTGGTGGGGAAACAAGCTCAGAGGGGGACAGAAACTTAGTGGATTTTACACAGGAGTCCACAGTGGAGCTGGGACCAGACCCAGGAGTGCTAACTCTGCTGGGACTTTTTTCCGTCGGTCCTCTACCATATCCTCTTTTCCATAAGAACTAAGGTTTGTCCAAAAGAAGGGTTTTTTAACCCATGGACTGCAAACTTCAGAATCTTATGCAGTGTTCTGTGTGTATGTGCTGACAGGTGCTTTTCTAAGGAAAAAGAGGATAGCATTCATCAGCTTCTCGAGAGGAGCCTTGTACAACCTAAGAAAGGCAAAGCAGTCAGAAAAGAGAGAGAGCAGAATGAATTAATGTCTTGCTACTCAAAGTGTGGGCCACGGATCAGCAGCATCCGCCTCACCTAGGAGCTGATAGAAATGGAGATTCTCAGGCCCCACCCGTACCTACTGAATCAGAATCTGCATTTTAACCAGATCTCCAGTTGGTTCAATTGCACTTTAAAGTTTGAGAAGCATAGGTCTGGAATTGGACATTGTCGCCTTTGGTTTCTTGAAGGTGTATGGAGTACCTGCTGAGGTCTAGACACCCTTGCCGGTCTACAAGAGGGCCATGAGCCTTGCTGTCATTTAAGGGAGTGGAAAGAAAGCTAGGCTCCCTCTCCAAGATGGGTCCCAGCTATTCGGCGACTGTTTAGGCCAGATCAAAGGAGGGATATGCTTCAAAGGAGGGGTTTGTTTAAACAGGCCAGATCAAAGGAGAGACTTGTTGAAAGGTAAAGGATAGAACTTCCATCCAGTGAATAGGAGACCCCAGCATGCACCGAGTGAGTGCGTAGGGAGGTTCTCACCTGGAAAGCCTTAGGAAGGTGCTGGGTTAGCTGCCCTTCTGTGCGGTGGTGCCTGGTTTGTTGTTCAGTTGCTAAGTTGTGTCCAGCTCTTTGCAACTCCATGGACTGCAGTAAGCCCGGCTTCCCTGTCCTTCACTATCTCCAGGAGTTTGCTCAAACTCACTGAGTCGGTGATGCCATCCAACCATCTCATCCTCTGTTATCCCCTTCTCCTCCTGCCTTCAATCTTCCCCAGTATCATGGTCTTTTCCAGTGAGTTGGGTCTTGGCAACAGGTGGCCAGAGTATTCAGCTTCAGCTTCAGTATCAGTCCTTCCAATGAATATTCAGGGTTGATTTCCTTTAGGATTGACTGGTTTGATCCCCTTACAGTCCAAGGGACTCTCAAGAGTCTTCTCCAGTATCACCATTTGAAAGCGTCAGTTCTTCAGTACTCAGCTTTCTTTATAGTCCAACTCTCACATCCATACATTACACTGGAAAAACCATAGCTTTGACTATATGGACTTCTGTCAGCAGAGTGAAGTCTCTGCTTTTTAATACACTGTCTAGGTTGGTCATAGCTTTTCTTCCAAGTAGCAAGCATCTTTTAATTTCATGGCTGCAGTCACCATCTGCAGTGATTTTGGAGCCCAAGAAAATAAAGTCTGTTACTGGAGGGGCTGGTTTTTAAGCACTCATGGGATTTGGATGAGTTGAGTGGGAGCAGAGCTGAAGAATTGATGCTTTTGAACTGTGGTGTTAGAGAAGACTCTTGAGAGTCCCTTGGACTGCAGGGAGTTCAAACCAGTCCATCCTAAAGGAAATCAGTCCTGAATATTCACTGGAAAGACTGATGCTGAAGCTGAAGCTCCAGTACTCTGGCCACCTGATGTGAAGAACTGACTCATTTGAAAAGACCCTGATGCTGGGAAAGATTGAAGGCAGAAGGAGAAGGGGACGACAGAGGATGAGATGGTTGGATAGCATCACTGACTCAATGGTCATGAGTCTGAGCAAGCTCCAGGAGTTGGTGATGGACAGGGAAGCCTGGCGTACTGCAGTCCATGGGGTTGCAAAGAGTTGGATATGACTGAGCGACTGCACTGAACTGAGAGAGGTTGCGATGCTTGAGGCCAGCTTCTCCAGCAGCCTCTGGTACCGAGAGCCACTCATCTGAGGTGGCTTTGCACTGATGAGTACTCGTGCCAGGTGGTTCCAGTTGGTACCAGTGGGTCTCAGGTGATCCTGGCTAGTTTTTCTGGGTCTGATGGGCTCTGAAGGAAGCTGACCCTGCGTAGACCGAGGAAGGTGGTATTGGGAGTGGGGCACAGAAGAAGGTTTGCCGTGGTGGGGCTCTCATTAAGGCATTCAGCCCCTGTCCTCCACGTGATCACTGCACGCTTCTTCCGTGTGCCACAGTGGAGATCCGAGTACATGTGTGTGCTTTGAGGTCCAAACCTCACATACCGGGATTCATCTGGCCTTTGCTACAGGCTTTGTGTTCTGGCCTCTTGCTTAGCTGGAGTCCTCTCTTGCCCCTGGCAGAGGCCAGTGATGACCTGAAAAGCCTACTCAACCCTGACACTGCTGGCCGCCTTATTCTCTGGGGTCAGTATAGACTAGGGGTTAACAGCAGAGCCTGGGAAGCCACACACACACATGCACACAGACACAGAGCTTTACTGAGATCATTCACATACCATACAATTCACCTATTTAAAGTATACAGTTTGATGGGTTTTGCTACATTTGCAGAGGTGATGCAGTCATCACCACAGTCAGTTGTAGAGCATTTTCATCACCCCCGAAAGAAACGTGTACCCATTAGTTGTCACACTCTAGTCCCCCCTCAACCCAGCCCCTAGCAACGACTAGTCTGTGATTTCTATCTCTCTGGATTTGCCTCCTCTTGGACACTTCATATAGGCACATCAATGGAATATGTGTTGTTTTGTGACTTGCTTCTTCCATTTTGCATATTTTCAAGGTTCATCTTTTGTAGCATTAATCAGTAATTCATTCCTTTTTATGGCTGAATAATATTCCAATGGCTGAATATATATTTGGCTTATGTAGTCATCCGTCGATGGACATTTGGGTTGTTTCAGTTTTTGACTGTTGTGAATAATGCTGCTGTGAACATCTGTGTTCAGCTCTAGGTGTGGATAGGGTGGGTTTGTTTTGCACAGTCCCTTCATCACTTACCTGCTGTGGGACCTTGGGCAAACTGCTTCAGTTCTCAGAGGCTCAGTTTTCTGAGAATTTCTGGGAACTGGGGATGCTGCTGTCTATCTCAGAGTATTATACTGGAGTGGGTAGCCTTTCCCTCCTCCAGGGGATTTTCCTAACCCAGGGATCAAACCCAGGTCTCCTGCATTGCAGGCGAAGCCCAAGAATACTGGAGTGAGTGGACTATCCCTTCTCCAGCAGATCTTCCTGACCCAGGAATCAAACCAGGGTCTCCTGCATTGCAGGTGGAGTCTTTATGAACTGAGCTACCAGGGAAGCCATTATTGGTAACAGTGGCTATCATTTACTGAGTGCCTTTATCTTTTTTGTTTGTTTCTTTGGTCACATTATGCAGCCTGGGGATCATAGTTCCCTGATGAGGGATCGAACCTGGGTCCCTGGCAGTGAGAGTGCTGAGTCCTAACCACTGGATTGCCAGGGAGTTCCCCTGAGTGCCTTCATCTTATCATGACAGTCATTGTACATATGCTATATTCTAGAGTTCAGCCCCACAAGGGGCATGAGAAGATTTATTTCACAGTTAATGTGGACTTGTGCTACAGTGGGCTAAACATGCTGCCTCATTACAGGAGATCATTTGGCAGCTTGATGAGATCTCCTTCCAATATTTGTGCCAAGGGGGAGAACTTCCTTACCTCCCCTGCACTTTTGGCCCTTTCACATTATTGGGAGGTGTGTTTTTATCTTTATTTTTATATATTAAAAAATAAGCCTAGAGAAATATACATAGAGAGGGAGTGACAGAGGATGAGATGATTGGATGGCATCACTGGCTCAATGGACATGAGTTTGAGCAAACTCTGGGAGATAGTAAAGGACAGGGAAGCCTGACACACGGCAGTCCACGGGGTCACAAAGAGTCGGATAGGACTTAGTGATAATCGGCAACAGCAGGGGAAAATGCAGTAACTAGAAGAGCTGTCTCCTGGTTCCATCATTTCTGTTTTCTCTCCACCATGAGAAGAGCATGCCCTAAGTAGGACATGCTCTTCCTTCTTCATCCTGCATCCCAGGAGAATTAATTCATGAAGTAGGGCCATACCTAACTCACAGAGGACATTTAATATGAGGAAGAACTAAACCATGGTTGTATAAGCCACTGAGACTTGGGGGTCATTTGTTACTGCAGCACACCCTAGTGAGAGCTGACCAATACATTTAATCCTTACAGCAATGTAAAATGGGTTCTATGACTATTTCTGTTTTTTGAGGGAACCGAGGCTCTGAGAGGTTCAGTAACTTCCTTTAGTTTACTCAGATAGTAGCAGAGGGGTGCTTCAAGTCCCAAGACCGGTTGTTCAGACTCCAGAGCCTGTGCTCTTCAGACGGAAGCGTGTGGGCTGTTTGGTGAGTGGTGAGTAATCGGTGTGGAGCACCTGGCGTGTATGTGACGTCAGACCTGTAGTATAGGTTTGGGGCAGATCCTGGAAGCCCTGAAAGCTGTGTGGATTGTGAAGCTTCCTAGTGCCAGATGGAACCAGAGACTCTCCTTTTGCTCACAGCCCAACTCTCCCAAAGCTTGTCCCAAGAGCTGGTGGGAATGGCTTCCTGGGGAAACTTGTGGGAATTGTAAATGATCTTCCTTCCAGTAATTGCTGAGATGCCCCCTGTCCAGGAAATCTTCCCACCCTGGAGTCTTCCCACGCTCGCGATAGACTGGAAGCTTGAGGAGAGGGAATGGCTTTTCCCTGGCCATCCCAGCTAAGTTACACGACCTTCCCCTTCCCCAAATGCATTTCCTCTGCTTTCAGAACTCTTCGTCCTCAGTTTGTATTTTGGTTTCACATTTTTGCCTTCCCTCTACACGTTTTCCGTTTGTCAGTATAGCCTTTGACTGTAGTCTCCCAAAAGGTAGCACTTCTGTCAGCAATAAAATCTTACGATTTTATTGGCAGTCAAGTATAACTCAGCAGCTAAGTAATTCTCCTTACAGCCCAGACCCTGCCTCTACTTCCAGTGCTGTATTAATTACTCTTTTCCTCAATTCTTGTAATATGCTCTGTATCTCTGCCCTTGAACTACACTGTGTTGTAATTATAATGCCTTGTGTTAAAAATCGCCCCTTTACTTGGCTGACTCCTGTAGACTGAGAGTTTGGGGCAGGTCTTGTTTTAGTTCACTTGTGTTAGGAGTCTTCAGCACAGGCCCTGGCATGGATAAGGCATTTAGTAAGAGTTTTTAAAATAAATGATCAATATTTCTGTTTCATTTCCCCTCCCTGTCTATTAATTATAAGTCCCTTAAGGGCAAGGACTGTGTCTTAGAATCTGCAAGACCAGGGCCTTCTCTGGTGGTCAGTGGCTTGGACGCCACACTCCAATGCAGGGGCCCGGGTTTGATTCCTGGTCAGTGAACTAGATCCCACGTGCTGCAACTAAGAATTCTCAGGCTGCAGCTAAGACCTGGCCCAAGCAAATAAATACAAATAAATATTAAAAGAAGAATCTGCAAGACCAAGAAAAGCTTGGTATAGAAAATGAGCTCAATAAATATATACTTCATTGGATAAGTGAGAATGACATTTCTTTCTGGGAACAGAATCGTTTAGAGTCACAAAGCTCATTATCCAGTTGATCCTCTCGAAATCTTCAAATTCTGCCTCTCTCGTGTTCTCAAATCCTTATCATGTGCTCTTTGCCTCCCTTGCTCCTGCCTGTTTCCTCTGTGCATCTTTATGATTTCTCCCTCTTTCCCCTTCACATCCTCTTGGAAAAAAGTCTGTGGGACTCTGCCCCCTCTTGCCCAGTGAAAAGTGGTCTAAAGGGCAGAAATTACACTCTGGTCTGCCCTGAACCAGGATCATGCTTCCATGTAACAGCTTTGCCATCTTAAACTAACCTCCCTGAGTCAGTTTTCTCTTCTGAAAATGGTGACAATAGTGGTTGTGTGGTTTGGATGAAGTAATAGATACTGAGCACCTATCATAGGTTCTGGTTGAGCTGAGTAAGTAGGAGTTCCTGTCTTTACATGGAAGGGTGGAATTGGAGACATCAACAAGCCTGTGGGAAGGGACTGTGGTTCTGAAACAAACAGGGGATAGGGTTACTTGGTTCTGAGGTCTCCCCTCCCAGTGAGCAGCTACCTCTGCCTCAGGCAAGCCCAGAACCCCCGCCCCAATCAGCACCACGGACAGTTCCTTCTGCATTTGGCTGTCAGGCTAATTACATCACAACTTTTATTTTTTGTACTACCAAAAGAGATAAAAAAAAAATGTCAGAATTTAACTCTGACATGCTCAGTTGTCTTTCACATCTTAATTTCATAGATGTCAGAAAATGTGTCTTAGAATCAACGAAATAATGACAACTTTATGAGAGGTGGTATCAGTAGGCTTCCCAGGTGGCTCAGTGGTAAAGAATCTGCCTGCTGATGCGGGAGACTCAGGTCCAACCCCTGGGTTGGGACGATCCCCTGGAGAAGGGCATGGCAATGCACTCCAGTATTCTCGCCTGAAAAATCCCGTGGACAGAGGAGCCCGGCAGGCTACAGTCCATGGGGTCACAGAAGAGTGGGACAGAACTGAGCATGAGTGCATAGTATCAGAGGGCATTGACCCCTGACCCTTGGAGAGGTTAATTATAATCCCCAGCACTTTCTGAAAGCCTACTGTGTCTCAGGCCTTTTCCACTTCTCCTTCTCTTGTCCTGGTGCTCTCTGCCCTCTGTACATTCACTTAACAAATACTACATTTGAGGAATATGCATGTAAGTCAGATAGACAGTCAACAGTTTTCTCATTATTGCTCCCCAAATATTCTAGCCCTGTACCTCATTTCTTCAGAGTATTGCTTCTTGCCGAAGGATAATCTAACGTGTTAAGCTTTCCAGTCCACATCATGCTTTACCCATTTAAAGAGCATGTCAAATGCATACCCTATGACCCAGTAATTTCATTCCTAGGTATGTGCCAGAAGAAGTGTACACAGATGGTCACCAAAAGACATGCACAAGATTGTATCTGGCAGAGCTATTTGTAATATCTCCAAACTGGAAGCTACCCAAATGCTCATCGACAGTAGAAAGAATAAAAATAATTTGGATATATTCATACAATGTTAGACAATGAAGCCATGAGAATAAATGAACTGCAGTGAAGCAGTCAGCGTGGATGAATCTCACAAACGTAATGTTAAGTGGAAGTCGGACACTGAAGAGTATGTACTAGGTGATTCTGTGTAGATGGGAGTACAAAACAGGTGAAGCCAATCAGGGCTGTTAGGAGCCAGGATAATGCTACCCTCAGAGGGGAAGTAACTGCTGCTCGTGAGGTGTTTCTGGAACATCGATAATCCTGTTTCTTGGTCTTGGTGCTGGTTCTATAAATGAGTGCACTTTGTAATGTTCACCAAGCTGTATGCTTAGAGTTGTACACTGTGTAATTGTACACTTTTGTGTACAACTTGATATTATACATCAACAAACAGTTGTTTTTAAAAGCATCTTTCTCCAGAGAGGAAAATGCTGAGAATTTCCTATGTGAGATGATAGGTAAGATATTTAGGGGTAGTTGGTCATGTAGACTATTTGGGGTTACCTGAATTATTCAGTGTGAATGGAATGCAGAGCCCACTGGGGAAAGGGAGGAAAAAAGACTGGAAATGTAGTTTGGGACCAGGTCAGAAAGGCAGTGTGTGTTAATGCTATTGGGATTTATTCTGCAAGCAGTGGAGTATCATTGGAGATTTTAAATTGAAGAGATGATATATTCAGGATGGAGTTTTAGAAAGTTCACGCAGGCCACAGAGTGGAGAACTGACAGAAGAGGGCGTTTCTCAGCTGGCGACACCAGTTAGAGTAAGAGTGATCTCCTGACCAAGCGTTTGAGTTATCCAGAGATTTCCAAAAACTGCAGGTTCGTGGTTCCCACCCTAGGCCTACTGAACCGGAGTCTCCAGGAGAGAAGACCAGGGAATCTGTTTTAACTAAGTTCCCAACATACTCACACTGGCCTCTAAGCAGGTGCTTTGGAGCCTCTGAGTTAATTGACTCTGACAGTCATCCAGGCCAGAGTAAGTGGGGATGTGAGCTGTGACCTTCGTGATGCAGAGCAGACTCAAATTTGTATCCCCAAAAAGGAGGCATGGAGACAGTTTCAGTTCAGTTCAGTCCATTCAGTCGTGTGTGACTCTGTGTGACTGCAGCACGCCAGGCTTCCTTGTTCATCATTAACTCCTGGAATTTACTCAAACCCATGTCCATTGAGTCAGTGATGCCATTCAACCATCTCATCCTCTGTCGTCCCTTTCTCCTCCTGCCTTCAATCTTTCCCCGCATCACGGTCTTTTCTAAGGAGTCAGTTCTTTGCATCAGGTGGCCAGAGTACTGGAGCTTCAGCTTCAGCATCAGTCCTTCCAATAAGACCGTGATGATTTCCTTTAGGATGGACT
>NW_011494726.1:383867-402422 GCF_000754665.1 Bison bison bison
TGATTTCCTTTAGGATGGACTGGTTGGATCTCCTTGCAGTCCACGGGACTCTCAAAAGTCTTCTCCAACACCACAGTTCAAAAGCATCAATTCTTTGGTGCTCAGCTTTCTTCACAGTCCAACTCTCACATCCATACATGACTACTGGAAAAACCATAGCCTTGACTAGACGGACCTTTGCTTGCAAAGTAATGTCTCTGCTTTTTAATATGCTATCTAGGTTGGTCACGGAGAAGGCAATGGCACCCCACTCCAGTGCTCTTGCCTGGAAAATCCCATGGACAGAGGAGCCTGGTAGGCTGCAGTCCATGGGGTCGCTAGAGCTGGACACGACTGAGCAACTTCACTTTCACTTTTCACTTTCATGCATTGGAGAAGGAAATGGCAACCCACTCCAGTGTTCTTGCCTGGAGAATCCCAGGGACGGGGGAGTCTGGTGGGCTGCCGTCTCTGGGGTCGCACAGAGTCAGACACAACTGAAGTGACTTAGCAGCAGCAGCAGGTTGGTCATAGCTTTCTTCTAAGGAGCAGGTGTTTTTTAATTTTATGGCTGCAGTCACCATCTGCAGTGATTTTGGAGCTCAAGAAAATAAAGTCTCTCATTGTTTCCATTGTTTCCCTATCTATTTGCTATGAAGTGATGGGACTGGATGCCATGATCTTCGTTTTCTGAATGTTGTGTTTTAAGCCAACTTTTTCACTCTCCTCTTTGACTTTCATCGAGAGGCTCTTTAGTTCCTCTTTGCTTTCTGCCATAAGGGTGGTGTCATCTGCATATCTGAGGTTGTTGATATTTCTCCCAGCGATTGATTCCAGTTTGTGCTTCTTCCAGCCCAGCATTTCTCATGATGTACTCTGCATATAAGTTAAATAGGCAGGGTGACAATATACAGCCTTGACATAGTCCTTTCCCATTTTGGAGCCAGCCCATTGTTTTTTGTCCAGTTTTAACTGTTGCTTCCTGACCTGCATACAGATTTCTCAGGAGGCAGGTCAGGTGGTCTAGTATTCCCATCTCTTTCAGAATTTTCCACAGTTTGTTGTGATCCACACAGTCCAAGGCTTTGGCGTAATCAATAAAACAGAAGTAGATGTTTTTCTGGAACTCTCTTGCTTTTTCTAGACAGTTTACTTAATTGATTGATACATATTTGTGTGTCATATACTAAACAGTGCTTACTATGTGCCAGACCTTATTCTAAGTACTTAAGAGAAAAAATACTAATTTAATCCTCATGGACATCCTACAAGGCACATAGTATTATATTCTTCATTTTTTTAAGAGGAGAAAACTGAGATACAGGTTAAATAATTTGCCCAAGATTGCACTACTAATACACCCCACTCCAGTACTCTTGCCTAGAAAATCCCATGGACGGAGGAGCCTGGTAGGCTGCAGTCCATGGGGTCGCTAGAGCTGGACACGACTGAGCAACTTCACTTTCACTTTTCACTTTCATGCATTGGAGAAGGAAATGGCAACCCACTCTAGTGTTCTTGCCTGGAGAATCCCAGGGACGGGGAAGCCTGGTGGGCTGCCATCTCTGGGGTCGCACAGAGTCGGACACAACTGAAGCGACTTAGCAGCAGCAGCAGCAGCAGCACTACTAATAACGTGACTGAGGTCAGCTGTACAACTGAAGCCATCAGGCTCCATTGTCCATGCTTAATTTTTTTTTTGCTACACGTGTGGCATGTAAGATCTCAGTTCCCAACTAGAGATTGAACCTGGGCCCACAGCAGTGGAAGCACGGTCTTAACCACTGGACGACCCGGGAAGTTCCATCCATTGTCCATGCTTTTTAACCACTATGCTTTGCTGCCCCTTGAAAATGCTTCAAAAATATTCATGAATGGCTGTTTACTGTGATAAGGAGCTGAGAGGCTGGTAATTAGGAGTCTGTGCATGCTAAGTCACTTCAGTCATGTCCGACTCTTTGTGACCCTATGGACCATAGCCCACCAGGTTCCTCTGTCCATGGGATTCTCTAGGCAAGAATACTAGAGTGGATTGCCATGCCCTCCTCCAGGGGATTTTCCCCACCCAGGGATCGAACTCATGTCTCTTACAACTAGTGTCACCTGAGACCTGAATCCTAATGCCAACATGGCCATTGCCCCATGTCCCTCCTGGGCCTCAGTAGCCCTTCTGCACAAGGAAGGCATTGCTGTGGACGACCACTAAGTTCCACCCAAAAGAAATTTTCTCTGCTTTTAAGGGAAGGCAGATGTTGCCAGTTCTGGAGAGAAGAGGGGAAAGGGAAAGGGTTCTTACTGAGGGTTTGTGCTTCCTTGACCTGTCCTTGGAGACACAGCCAGAAGCAGCATCAGGGCTGTGGAGGCCTGAGTTCCTGCCTGTCAGCTCAGTCCTTGGTTTTCAGATGAGTTTTAGGACCTGGACAGGGAGGAGAGGTGAGACTTGAAGTCATTGGGAATAGCTAGGCCAGGAAGAGGCTGACCATGGAAGCTCTAGGGTATTTATCTCAAAGGGACAGGAAAGGCAGGCGCTGTGGGAAGGGAGAGCAGTGAGCCCCAGAGGATTATCCTAGTTTGAAGTAACCTTCTGACCCAGAGCTCTATGTATGGAGGACTTCTATGTAGGGAGGACTACTCACAGACATGGGATTATGCTGTGGACAGTGGCATGGTTAGGGGTTTTAGAGCCTGGGGACCTGCAGTGAGTCATACAACCTTTCTCAGCTCTGGGCTTCTCATCTCGAAAACAGAGCTGTAAAGATCC
This sequence comes from Bison bison bison, assembly GCF_000754665.1. NCBI lineage: Eukaryota > Metazoa > Chordata > Mammalia > Artiodactyla > Bovidae > Bison > Bison bison. The sequence continues at coordinate 386,608 of NW_011494726.1, forward strand.
ATCTTGGATAAAATGTCAAAGTGGAGAATGGTTGTGTTCTTTCCCTCCTCCCCCTCCAATTTCCACATCACTGCAGTCTTAAGTGCTTAAGAATATATGATCTTACAGGTAACCTGGATTTAAAACCTAGCTCTGTCTTGTCTGCTGTAACATTGGGCCAGTTGCTGAACTGCTTTGAGCTTGGCTCCTTTTTGTAAAATTAGGATAATGATACTTGACTCTCAGAGTTATGGCTAAATTTTACATGTACACACACATATAAGAACATATATAAGTATATAAACAAATATATTTATAAATTTATAATTTGTATATTGGGCTTTCCAGGTGGTGCTAGTGGTAAAGATCCTGCCTGCCAATGTAGGAGACATAAGAGATAGAGGTTCGATCTCTGGGCCAGGGAGATCTCCTGGAGAAGGAAATGGCAACATACTCCAGTGTTCTTGCCTGGAGACTCCCATGAATAGAGGAGTCTGGCAGTCTGCGGTCCATGGGGTCACAAAGAGTCAGGCATGAATGAAGGGACTTGGCATACACACACATGCACAATTTGTGTATTATAATTTATATTAATTTAACATATAAGGGCTTCCATGGTGGTTCAGTTGGGAAAGAATCTGCCTGCAATACAGGAGACCTGGGTTCCGTCCCTGGGTTGGGAGGATCCCCTGGAGGAGGGCATGGCAACCCACTCCAGTACTCTTGCCTGGAGAATCCCCAAGGACAGAGGAGCCTGGCGGACTACAGTCCATGGGGTCGCAAAGAGTTGGACACGACTGAGTGAATAGCACAACACGTGTAAATACCATGCATATATGTGTATCTATCTATCTATATATAAAATAGTGTCTGGTAAAGAGTGAGTGCTAAAAATAATGTCAACTAGTAATTTATTATCATTTATCCTGTTACTTCATGGATACTTGCTTTTGAGAGGAGGTACAATAGCACATTCATACTCAGTATGGACAACTGAATGAGACTCACTTGTTTTCTTTACTGGAGGATTTACACTTTTCTTGAGGATGTTCTAAAAATAAAAGCAATTCAATTAAACACACTGTTAGTGGGATGGGCAATGCTGGGTGCTGTCCATGGTTCTGAAGGGAAATGAAGGCGGAATGAGCTTATACAGCAGACAAGATATCAAGTAGGTTGACCAAGGACTGTATTTCAAGGTGAAGTGGAATAGATACCCAATAAAAGTGAAGACAAAGTGCCCCCTGGGACTCAGAGAGTTTGATCAGAGAAGGGTTTGTGAAAGAGATGGCATTTGAATTCTGTGATAGAGCATAGTGAGTTTAGTGGTTCATTAAAAACATGAGTCAGAAAGACATGACTTGAATTCCAGTTCTGCCCTTAGTAGCTGTGTGTGTCCTTGGAATGGTTAGTTAACTTTATTTACCCTTATTTTCTTATCCTGTAAAATGGGATAGTAGTTATCTCACAACTTATTGTGAGAACTAAAATGAGAAGATGCCTATGTAAAACACGAAGCATCTGGCACAGTGGTGATACTAATAGTTTTTTGGTAATACTAATGTTAATAATAGTCATCTTGTTGATTGCTTACTGTGTGCCATAGCCCACCTAGGATGTCAGAGGATTAAATGTCATTATATCATTACATTACCTCATTATATTTAATCCTCGTAACAGCCCTAAGGGTTTGGTGAGTTCCTGATAAACTATTATTTAAAGCTTAACTCTGGAATATGGTTAGAATTTTGATAGGGAAGGTGAGGACAGCAGGAAAGTAAGAGAGAGAGAATGGGGATGAGGAAGCTATTGAGGATGTACCTGAAGCAAAGAGTTGCTTAGCTGGGCTGGAGTGCAGAGATGGAGGGGAAACCAGGAGCAGATGGGGTGGGGGGAGAATCAGGTAATGGTGAGTCGTGAATACCTGGGTGTGAAGGGGGTACCTCATTTGAGGGGCAGTGGGGAGCCATTGTAAAGTTTTAAATAGGATCATGGCATGAGGTTATGATTTATTTATAAATTTATATTTTACCTTCATTTCCATTCTAGAATTCATACATTTAACTGTAAAATCTCGAAAAGATACCACAGCCTACAAAAGAGAAATAAAATATCCCCACTGGGCTGATTGGAGTGTAAGTTGGTACAGCTCCTTTGGAAAATCATCTGGCAGCATCTGCTAAAGCTGAAGAGATGCTTGCCCTGTCACCCAGCAGTTCCACCCTTAGGTATATTTCTGAGATACACAGGTACAAATATTCAGCAAAGGCCATGTGCTAAAGTAATCACAGCAGGATTATTTCTAATAGCCCCAGCCTGGGGGGAAAAGAAAATGAAATGCCTGTCAACAGTACAATGGGTAAGTAGGTTGTGCTCCGGAATCTTCATACGGTGAAAGGCTGTGTAATAGTGATGATGGGCAGTCTACAGCTACGTACAGCAATGTGGGTGGGTCTCATATAGTCAACGTAATGTTGAGCAGAAGCCAACCCTGCCCCCCACAGACCATGCTCTGTGTATAAAGTTTAAAAACAGGCAAAACTGATATCTGATGTTTGAGATCAGGATAGTGGCTGCCTTCTTGGAGTAATATAGCCTGGAAGACTGGGCACTGTGAACCTCAGGGATCCTGGCAATGCTGTTTCTTCATCTGGCTGCTGGATACACGGATGTTTATTTTGTGAAAACCCATCAAGCTGTACACTAAAGGTTTGTTCACATTTCTGTCTGTATCGTATACTTAGATGAAAAAATTACAAAAGGACTTCCCTGGTGGTTCAGTGGTTAAGAATCTGCTTGCCAATGCAGGGGACATGGTTCGATTCCCGGTCTAGGGAGATTCCACGTGCTATGGAACAGCCACGCCTACTAAAGCCTGAGTCCCCTAGAGCCCGTATCCTACGAGAGAAGCTTCTGCAATGAGAAACCCGTGCCCTGCAACCAGAGAGTAGCCATTGCTCTTGGTGATTAGAGAAAATGCAGCAACGAAGACCCAGTGCAGCCAATGATTAATTACTTTTTAAAAAGTTACCAGAAAAACAATCTTCTCACACACCCTCTAGCGATCTCTTCCTACCGTTCTTCCCCATTAACAGTTTGGGTCATATCTTCCCGGGTTTTTCTGTGTCTAATCATAAAGAGAAAGATAAAGCTGCACTATCTATAGCTTTACAAAAATGGTCTTTTGTTTTACATACCATCCTGCAGCGTGCTTTTTTAACTCCACAGTATGCTGAGGCAGTCTTTCTGTGTCACTGAAGATGTAGGTCTTGATGATTCTTTCTAACATTTGCAGTGTTTTATTGTGGGGATGTGTCATTTAGTAAAGCCATCCCCACTGACAGACCTTTAATTCCAGCATTCCATTGGTGTAAATGATACTGTGGGGAAGTCTCTTCTTGCATAGCTTGGTGTACTTGTCTGTTTGTGAATTTATGAATTACTAGGAAGGGAATTTCTTGGTCTGAAGTGGTATTTTAAGATTGTTAATCTGTTAATGACTTGCTGAGTGGGTGGGTTGGAAGCAAGGAGACTAGTTAGGAGGCTGTTAAAATAATTTAGACTTGGGATAATTAGGGTGGTTGGCAGTGAAAATGGACAGAAAAGAAGAGAGCTAAGAGATATTAAGGGCAAAGATTTGATACAACCTGGCATCTGATGAGAAAGGGGGAAAGTCAGAGAGGTCCTTGGGGGTTCTGAGTCTTGGTGGCTGGGAAAATTGGGAACAGAAGTCAAAAGGAATTGTTTGGGGGAAGTGGGGTGGGTCAAGTTGCATTCAGGGAGCCAGTTCATCATCCAGGTAGTGATGTCCAAAATGCAGTTGGAAGAATTGCTCTCTTTTTATTTATAATTTTATTTATTTATTTATGGCTGTGCTGGGTCTTTGTTGCTGCAGGGGTTTTTCTCTAGTTTCAGTAAGCAGGGGCTACTCTCTAGTTATGGTGTCTGAGCTTATTCTCTTTTGGGGGGACATGTGGTGCGGTTTATGGGGTCTTAGTTCTGCACCAGGGATCGAACCTGTGCCCCTGCATTGGAAGCCTGGAGTCTTGATCACCGGACCGCCAGAGAAGTGCCACGGTGGCTTCTCTTGTTGCAGAGCATGGGCTCTGGGACATGTGGGTTTCATTAGTTATAGCTCCTGAGCTCTAGAGCACAGGCTCAGTAGTTGTGGTTGCATGTGGGGTCTTCCCAGACCAGGGATCAAGCCCAGGTCTCCTGCATTAGCAGTCAGCTTCTTTACCACTGAGCCACCACAGAAGCCCCAAAGTATTGCCCTTGACAGAGTTAAGGGCTGCAGATTGAGGCATAGGATTCCTTTGCTTAGGGTGGTCCTCATGGGGGCGGGGAATGAAATCAGCAAAGGAAAGGCTCTCGAGAGAAAGAAAACCTAAGGACTGGGTAGCCAGGGTCTCATGTATAGGGTGCTGACAATGCTCAGGCACAGGAGGGATCCACTAGAATCTACCATCATGGAGGCCAAGGGGCGGATCTGCAGTGACTGTCATTAGAACAATGAAGTAATCAGCTGCCTGCATCAGCCTCCCTCCTATTACCCTCCCCTGGTGAGTGCTGTCATTACATCTTTTTCTTGCTCCTCAAAACCCTTTACATACTTGAGATTAATCAGTGTGATCCTGTGTTTAATGTCCACTTCGGCCTCTGCACTGTGAGCTCCAGGGAGGCAGGAACCCCTTCATTCTTGTTCCCTCTTCCGTCCTCATCAGGTGTGTGTTTAGCACGTCGCAGGGTCGGTACCCGAAGTTGCTGCTGTGGTTTGCTGGGACTCTGGCTGTCCACACACACCCTCTGCCTGCTGCCTTCCCCCACCCGCAGCTACACACACACAAGCACACACACACACACTCTGCACAAGTTGGGAGAGGAGGGACTTAAAACCCACAGGGTACAGCAGGCGGGAATGGGTCACCAAAAATAGGTCATCCACACTCCATTTACTTGTACATCACAGTGGCCAGCTTGGGGCAGCCTCACAGTTGAAACCCGAAGTGCAGAGGACTCAAACTCCGGGTTTCCCCAGTGGAGCCTTAAGATAACCATGGACAACAGAACCTCTCATTTGACCCCATTAACCATCCCTTCGGAACTTCCATGCCTTCATCTTTGTGCAGCTGCTCTTTTTATCACTGGTTTTCTTGGAGGGAATGGTGTTTCCATTGTGATGCTGGAACCCACCTGTGCAGCGATGTTTGAACCTTAACTTCCTTAGGATAACAGCTTAGCCAGGTGCCTTAGGTCAAGTTTCCCCAAAAGGATCCAGCGATGAAATTTGTGTGTAGGTGTATCCCCGGTGTAGGGAGGGTGTTGTCCTTGGACATGACTGTGCTTGTGTCTGTGTGTGTGTGTGTGCGCGCACACATGCGTGTGTGTGTGAGTGACTGGAGGGATGTTTCTCTGTGCCTGTGAGTCTGTGTGAACATGTGTGTGTTTCTGAATCTTTCTGTGCCCCTGACCCTGCTGTACACAGAGAAACATTGGGAGAGGGACTTCAGATACAAATGAGGGAAAGAAAAAGGGGCAGGATGACAGGAAACACACAGGGAGACACACCTTCCCCAACATGGTCAAGAAACACCAGGGGACACACACATGCACACAGACACACACACACGCACCCTGTGTCAGTTCCTCTGTGTGCTTTCTTGAGTGGGTTGGTGTACACTTCTTATGGTGACGCGTCTGTGTGTGACTGGCACATGCCCAGACACCTGCCTTTTTAGCCTCAGAAGTAGAGTGGCAGGTGTGCAGAGACCCAGGGGTGCGTGCGTGCTAAGTCGCTTCAGTCGTGTCTGACTCTTCACAGCCCTACAGACCATGGTCACCCAGGCTCCCCGGTGCATGGGGTTCTCCAGGCGAGAAAGCTGGAGGATTGCCATGCCCTCCTCCAGGGCAGAGACCCATGGCAGCACACAAGTGTGGACACTTAGACACAGGTTGGCAAACTGCATCTTTGCAGGTGTGTTCCTCCGTGTGTGTGTGTGTGTAATTTTCTGAGTACGTGGGCATCTGTGTGCCTGAATTACGCAGATGTGTGTAGGAGAGGAACATGTGGGTACACCCTCTGAGAAGCACACACAGAGCATCTATATTTCTGTGTGTGCACGCATGTGTCTGTCTGCATGCAGGTCAGGGAGGAAGAGGGCACCATCGTTGAGTTGGGAGGGGGGAGACGGGGAGAAGTCCAGAAGGAGGTGCCCCGGCCTTGCCCCCTCTCCCCACACACAGACCCAGCTCCCCATCCTTTTACTCGGCAGGATCATGGGGTTTGGGTGGGTCCATTTGTGAGCACTGTTGAAGGCCCTGAGGTCTATCAGCTCATCCCAGACTCTGGGAAGGCAGGGAAGGTCCCGCTAAAGATCCATCTCCACTCCTAGAACCCACACCCCTCCAGGCTGGTGGGGGACGTAAAGCTTGCCTTGATCACCAGGCTGTGGAGCACGGGGGCAGAGAGCCCTTTGGGGTCAAATCCTCACCCCCATGCCTCCACTCCACCTTCTGGCCCTAGGCCACGGACCAGCCCCTTAACCCCATGTCCTTGGTGCTAAAAGTGGAGCAAGCAGGAGCAACTGCTTTCTGGGTGACTGAGGATTAACCCCACTCTCAGTGCGGACACCCCATGTCCTCGGTGCTAAAAGTGGAGCAAGCAGGAGCAACTGCTTTCTGGGTGACTGAGGATTAACCCCACTCTCAGTGAGGATACCCGTTCACCCAGCAGTTATTACTTGAGCACTTCCAAAGGCTAGGGGCTTCCCTGGTAGCTCAGTTGGTAAAGAATCCTCCTGCAGTGTTGGAGACCCTGGTTTGACTCCTGGGTTGGGAAGATCCACTGGAGAAGAGATAGGCTACCCATTCCAGTTTTCTTGGGCTTCCCTGGCGGCTCAGCTGGTAAAGAATCTGTCTGCAGTGCACAGTGTGGGAGACCTGGGTTCACTCCCTGGGTTGGGAAGATTCCCCTGGAGAAGGGAAAGGCTACCTACTCCAGTATTCTGGCCTGGAGAATTCTGTGGACTGTATAGTCCATGGAGTCACAAAGAGTAGGACACGACTGAGCGACTTTAACTTTCCAATGGCTAGACTCTGTTCTTGGCCCTGGGGCTTCAACATTCGACACAATGAAATTCGCTGTCCTCATGGGGTTTACCTTCTGTGTGGAGTCAGTAAACCGACGGTGTAGAACACATCATGGGTAGTGAGCGTCAGGAAGAAAACCACAACAGAGCACTGGGCAGAGAGAGGCCGGGCCAGGAGAGGATCAAGGAGAGCTTGGATCGGATGATGTTTGATCACAGTGGAAGTGAAGGTGCTGCCAGATCGGGGAGAGGGTGGTTAGAGGCAGGGAATAGAAGGGAAGAGGATCGGACTTCCCTGGCTGGCCAGTGGTCATATTTCCCCTGCAGGGGGCAGGGGTTCAATCCCTGCTTGGAAAACTAGGATCCTGCATGCCATGTGGTGCATCCAAAAAATGGAAAAGCAGGGCAGAGGACCATGTTGTTCTCCCATTTCACAGCTGAGGAAGTGGAGGCCCAGGGAGGTTAGTAATTTGCCCAAAGTCTCACAGTCTGTGAGGAGGAGATCCAGGACTTAAACCTGGGGCAGTGTGGTTTCAGAGCCAATGGCCTAGATGGGTGATCCTCGATCAAGGGTGATCTTTGTCCCCACTCCAGGGGATGTTTGGCAGTGCCTGGAGACATTTTTGACTGACACAGCTGACCTGGAAGGAGGACTAGCATCTAGTGGGTAGAGGCCAGGGAGACTGGTTAGACCTCCCACAGCACACGCGACCGCGCCTGACGGCTAAGCAGTAACGCGTCCCCTCGCCAGTTGTGCTGACGTAGAGAAACCCTGGTTTAAATCCATGAAAAGCACTTGACAGAGAATACGATACATCGTAGGTGCTCAATAAATAGTAGCTGAAGAGGAGGAGGGAAATGGTTTGGAGAAGACTGCAGGGCAGAAATGAATTCAAGAAACAGTACATGTTGGTTGAACCTAGAGGATATTATACTTAGTGAAGTAAGTCAGACAGAGAAAGACGGATACTATATGATAAGCCCTGTATGTGGAATCTAGAAATAAGACAGATGGATCTATATACAAAGCAGAAACAGATTCATAAACATAGAAAAGAAGCTTGTGGTTACTAAAGGGGAGAGAGGGAGAGACTGGGCGTATGGGATTAACAGATTCAAGCTGCTGCTGCTGCTGAGTCGCTTCAGTCATGTCCAACTCTGTGCGACCCCATGGACTGCAGCCTACCAGGCTTCTCTGTCCATGGGATTCTCGAGGCAAGAACACTGGAGTGTGTTGCCGTTTCCTTCTCCAATGCATGAAAGTGAAAGTAAAGTCGCTCAGTCGTGTTCAACTCTTAGCGACCCCATGGACTACAGGCTCCTCCATCCATGGGATTTTCCAGGCAAGAGTACTGGAGTGGGGTGCCATTGCCTTCTCCTCAAGCTACTGTACATAAAATAGATAAGCAACAAAGATTTACTGTATAATACAGGGAACTAATTATAGGGCTTCCCTGGTAGTTCAGCTGGTAAAGAATCTGTCTACAATGCAGGAGACCTGGGTTCACTTCCTGGATCGGGAAGATCCCCTGGAGAAGGGATAGGCTACCCACTCCAGTATTCTTGGGCTTCCCTGGGTGGCTCAGACAGTAAAGAATCTGCCTGCATTGCGGGAGACCTGGGTTCGCTCTCTGGGTTGGGAAGATCCCCTGGAAAAGGGAACAGCTACCCGCTCCAGTAGAATTGCCTGGAGAATTGCACGGACAGAGGAGCCTGGCAGGATGCAGTTCATGTGGTCGCAAAGAATCAGACATGATTGAGCGACTTCACTTCACTTCACTTCTTCACAGGGGATTATATTCAATATCTTGTAATAACCTATAATGGAATTTAATTTGAAAAAAAAAAAACCGAATCACGTTGCTGTACACCTGAAACTAACACAATGTTGTAAATAACTATACTTCAATTAAAAAAAAAGTATATGTAAATGAATCTGCCAGTTAAGAGAACTCATGTGATGCTGTTTGACGGGTGAGTATAAAGGCCAGGCTGCCCCTGGGAGGGTGTGTGCAGGTGAGGCTGGTGGTTGGAGGAGGTTGATGAACCAGGCAGGGCGTGAAAACCAATGCTGGGCAGCCACCAGCCTCTGAAAGACTAACCAGAGGCCTGGTCTCTCCGTTCCTTCCCATCCCGTGTCTCTCTCCCCATCTCTCTCGACCACTCTGCCCGGAAGGGGACAGCCGGAGGTTGAAGGGGGCCATCCAGAGGAGCACGGAGACCGGCCTGGCAGTGGAGATGCCCAGCCGGACCCTGCGCCAGGCCAGCCACGAGTCCATTGAGGACAGCATGAACAGCTACGGCTCCGAGGGCAAGTGAGTGTGGGGCCCGCAGTCGTCTCGGGTGTGGGGTGGGCGGGAGGGACGGAGCAGTGCCCTCTAGGAGCCCTGGGTCATCCTCGGCCTTGGAAGGGAGGTGATGAAAGCCAAGGATTCTCTGAGGAGGTGTGAGTGAGGCATGAATCTGGTACCCAACTGTCTGGGTCTCAATCCCAGCTCCACTGCTCACTGATGGTGTGATCCTGGGCAAGTCACCTCTCTGTGCCTCGGTTTCCTCATCTGTAAAATGGAGACAGTAGTACCAACCTCGTAGGGGGTGGGAGGATTAAATGGGTTAATATTTATAAAACGCCTGGCACAATGGCTGCCACAGCAGAGGTTAATGAAGAAAGGGGATCAAGAGGGGTTTTGTTGGGGTGGTGGTTATTTCCTCTTTAACTCTCTTAGTTTCCTTAAATCCCAATTGGTTTTTAAAAATATGTACTACTGCCTGATAAGGAGTTTCACACACATCAAGTCATAGCACATTAGGTCCAGCTGGCTCCTCGCCTATGTTTCTCTCCCTGGGCTGTACATCAGAATTTCTGGGAACTTGTTACAAATACCGATCTCGGGACCCTGAATCCAAGCTGCTGAATTGGAATCCATGAGGGTGGAGCCTGGAAGTTCCATTTTTAAAAGACTTCCTGGGACAAGATCGATCTAGACTGGGGCTCTCATGGTCGGGCTTCCCTGGTGGCTCAGGCTGTAAAGAATCTGCCTGCAATGCGGGAGACCCGGGTTGAATCCCTGGGTGGGGAAGATCCCCTGGAGAAGGCAATGGCTACCCACTCTAATATTCTTGCCTGGAAAATTCCATGGACAGAGTGCCTGGTGGGCTACAGTCCATAGGGTTGCAAGAATCAGAGACGACTGAAGCGACTGACACTGCACTTTCACTTTGAGAATTTTGGGAAAGTTTGGAGCCTGCTTTCCCCTGATAAATACGCAGATAAAATGTGCACCCTAACACACTCACACCATACACACTCATTCTCACATGCGTGGTCACACAGACACATTTCATGTAACTATAGGGGGCTCCCAGATTCCCCTAAACCCCCCTGGCAAATAAACTGTGATCCACAGTGACTTCTTCATTGTACAGATGACCAGGGCACTCAGAGAAGTTGAGGGGCTTGGCCTGGATCACACAGCATGTTCATAGGTCTGGAACCCAGGCATCCAGACTCTTAGCGGGGCTTGTATCACGGCACCCCATTGCTTCATTATCTCAGCCATCCTCAGCCAGGGAGGACAGGGGTATCATGACCTTTGTCAAGCACACGAGAAGACTGGGGCTTGGAAAAGTTAAGCTCCCTGCTGTCCAGTATGGTAGACCCCAGGCGCATGTGGCTGTTTAAATGTAAGTGAATGAAGATGAAATATTCTGTTCCTCTGTCGCTCTCACCGTATTTCAAGTGCTCAGTGGCAGCCTGTGTTCAGCGCCCACTGTATCAGACTGTGCAGGCGTCAGAGATTTCCATCGGCGCAGAAACTTCCACTGGATGGTCCTGGCTGAGTGGCTCATCCAAGGGCAGACACCTTCCAGTTTCTGGCTCTGCCTTGCAGCTGGGGGCTCTGCCGCCTGAAAGCCTTCCCGCCCCCAGCCCCTCCTAAACTGGGCATCTCCGGTCTCTCTGAATGGCCTTGCCTTGGCAGATGCTGCTGGTCCGCCCACCTCCTAGGGAGACTTTCCGGAGGGCGAGAAGAGGAGGAGGACATGCGGAAGGGAGAGGGAGAAGAGGAGGACGAAGGGAACAAATGTTTGCTTTAACCTGAGAAACTCGGCAAGACAGCGAAACTTGGAGGGAGATAGTCTAGGCGTCAGGGTAGCTAGCAGTGGGTCCCTGCTGAGTTTCAGGGGATCGGGAGATTTGGGTCCTGGTCCCGGCCTGGCCACTGACCCCGAGTGGCCTTGGGCATGTCCCTTGTCCTCTTTAAGCTTTAGGGAGGCTGATATACATCTTGTCTGTTGGCCTCACGGGCAGGTCAGAGGACCAGGTCAAGGAGGTGGTATTGTGGTGCAGTGAACAGCAGCAGGGGGTCAGACCTACATTCCCATTCTCCAGAAGAGGAGCTGAAGGCTCAGAGAGGCCACAGGACTCGTCCACGGGGAGCAGCATAGGAGGGCGTCGTGAGGAAGAAAAGTGATGCCTGCACATGGCAGGTGCTTGGGACGCGGCTCTTGTCGTTTGCTGTCGTGTGCTTTAAGGGACCAGAAACTCAGATTATACTACAAACATGTCCAAAGTCCGGACTCTGGAGTCAGGCAGTACCAATTGGGCCTCATTGCTGCTGCTTCAGAGCTGTGTGACTGCGGGGGAAGTTACTTTACCTCTCTGAGCCCAGTTTCTTCATCTATAGAAAGAGGTCCAGAATAGTACAGACCATTAATAGAGTTGTTGTGGGGAGGCATTGAACTAACGTATGTCAAAGCACTTAGAACAGTAACTGGCACATTGTAGGCATTTTTATTATTATAGCTATTACCGATGTTTGTCAATTCAGCCACTGTTATTTGGGCATTTTGCTCCTTGTTATAATTGTGTCTAGAATGTGCTTAGCACAAGCTAAGCATGGAATAAACGTTGGTGGTGATGATTATGATTTTTTAAAAATTATTTATTTGGCTGTGCCAGGTCATAGTTGAGGCATGTGGGTTTCAGTTCCCTGACCAGGGATGGAACCTGGGCCCCCTGCATTGGGAGCACAGAGTCTTAGCCACTGGACCACCAGGGGAGTCTCCTGTGGTGATTATTATGATGGTTAAAAGATTTGTGGTGGGTGTCTTGAGACAGTTGAGGAAGGATCAGGTAGGTTTGAGGACCCTTTGTCCAGCAAAGGGGAGATTCTTGCTCTCCTGAGAGGGACTGGGTCTTGGTGGAGCCCAGCCAGGTGCTGCTACCCACCCCCAACACGCACCTGACTGAGGAAGGGAGGTCAAAGGGACGGGGGGACAGGTGGGGACACTGAGCTGTAGTCGGCTTCCTCTTTGTTTTGGAGGTATTTTGGGCACTAGCAGGACCCAGATGCCAGGCTGTGAAACAGGAGGGGGTGTGACCATCCTCCCCCTGGGCTTCTGCCAGCCCAGCTGAGGCTCACAGAGAGCCAGTGCCTTTGTGCCGCCCCCACCAGGCTGCAGCCCCTGGCGCTGCCGGGCATGTGTATTCCTGCAAGTGGGCCCAGGGATGCTACCATGTGGATTTTCATTCAGCACCTACAGTATGCTGGACAGTCAGACCGAGCACCTCGGAGACCCTGCCTTTCACTGACCACAACTAGTAGTGTGGCGAGAGCTGCAAAGGACAGGCACAGAGAACTTTGGAGATGCTGTGTCCTCACTAGGACTCAGGGCTGGGGAAGGGGTGCACATTGGGTTGGGCCATTCTGCCAGTGATGATCCTTGGGCTCCGGGTTACACATTACCAGTTACAGTGGGTTGAGCCCTTGCTGCTCAAAGTGTGATTCTCGGCCCAGCAGCAGCACCATCCCCTGGGACCTTGTTAGAAGTATAGCATCTCTGGGTACTTCCCTGGTGGTCCAGTGCTTAAGACTCCACAGTTCCACTGCAGAGGGGAGGGGTTCCATTCCTGGTGCAGGAACTAAGATCCTAAGATCCCGCTTACTGCGTGGCACATCCAAAAAAGAAGAAGAAGAAAGGAAAAGAAATGCATCATCTCAGGCTCCTAACCAGATCCCCAGGTGTTTCACGGGTTAAGGTTGAGAAGTTCTGGCTTAAGGGTAATAATGTTCTAGAGCGAGCACTTTGTAAGAGCATTTGCTATGGGCAGACACTGTGCTAACTGTTTTTACATTTATTGACTCATTTAATTCTCCCAGTAACCTGGTAACTCTGGAACCATTAGTATCCTCATGTTACAGATGAGGAAATGAAAGCCAAGAGAGGCTAATTAAATTGCCCAAGGTCACAGAGCCAGAGTGGCTTCTCTGGTGGCTCAGACAGGAAAGAATCTGCCTGCAATGCAGGAGACCCAGGTTTGATCCCTGGGTTAGAAAGATCCTCTGGAGGAAGGCATGGCAACCCACTCCAGTATTCTTGCCTGGAGAATTCCATGGATGGAGGAGCCTGGTGGGCTACAGTCTGTGGGGTTGCAAAGACTCAGACATGACTTAGCAACTAACAGTTTCATACAGCCAGCGAGTGACATCAATTTCAGGGATTCAAATCTAGCATTTGGAGTCTGCCCTTAACCATTCTACTAGACTCCCTCCTTCATTTAATGGCTGTGTCTATCAGGATTTCCAGAGGTGGATGCTTCCAGCATGGTTTGGTGGCTCAGTGGTCTCTCCATCTTTTCCCCTCTGCAGACTTCAGCATGGTAGACCAATCCTGGTTTATCCTTGGGGACTGGGGAACTGTTTTCCTTTCCACTGCCCCTTTCTGCCTGATGGAAAAGTTGGTTCTGCATGTTAAGGATGGAAGGGAACAGCTATGAGTTGGGCAACCAGCCAAGCTCCCACCTCCCACCTCTCTGAGCATCTCCCCAGATAAAGGGCAAGGATTCAATACTCCTGAGAAAGGGCCAGGAGAACAGTACCTCCCCAGACCCCTCATCCATCCTGAGGTACTCCCTGGTGACCATCTGCTTCAGTTTGGATTTCCCAGAACCAGACGAAAGACATGGATTTGAGTGTAAGCATTTCACTTGGAAGGTGATTCTGGAAAACATGGTGGAGGAACCCATAAGAGAGACAGGGCAAGGGGAGGCCTCCAGTTACATGTGTGTTGAGAAGCCAGCTGCCGCTGTGTATATCCAGAGCTTAACCCTGATGGGGTCTCAGAACCAGCCTGACACACGTGCCTGAGAGTCACTCCCTGGGAGGCCAGGGGGCTGGGGTATTTATGCTCCCACTCTTACTGGTTACTGGTTGATGGCTGCTCATGGTTAAGTCTCCTGCCCTTCCTCTGGAAATGAGGGCTCCGGAGACCAGAAAAATTCCTTGTGGGCCAGAGAAACGTAGCTAGAGGGATGCAGGTACCAACAGTTAGAAGTCTGTGAGCACTGACATGGTGGGGGTCGGAGGACGTGGGGAATGGCAGCAGAATCCAGTACCTTTTCTGAATGCACAGCACCACTGTCTCCCAGCTGCCCAAGCCAGAAGGCTCTCCCAGACGCCTCTTGCTCTCTCTCTGTATCCAGCCCTTAACTGGGCGCTACCATTTCACTCCTAATTGTCTTTGACTCCATCCATCCCCCCTTTCCCCCAGCCGTGAGGCCACTCATCACTCTTGACTGGATACCTGCAAGTCTCCTTTGTGGCCTGACTGCGTGGTCTGTCACTCAGCACTTATTTCCTCTGGATTTTGCCAGCTTCCCCCCTTTCCCCCCAAGCTGTGTGCCCCAGCTGAACCTCTTGCCCTGCCCTCCGTGTCACCACCTGGTCTTTGCATACATTGCTCCCTCCCCTGACACTCTTTTTCCTATTCCTCCTCCCTCTTCGCCCCCTGACTCATTCCTCCTCCAGATCTCAGCTAAGAACATGAGCTTTATCTCGTGTGCCAACTCCAGCTAATTGATCGTGGCTCCCTGGAGTGCTGTGTTGAGAAGGATTCTGAAGTCCAGTCCAGGCTTGGCAGGAGTGTTGGGGTTGATTGGCAGTGTCCGTCCTGGGTGTGGGCAGGGGAAACCCGCCACTCCTCTACCTCCATCTGCAGTTTCCACAGCTGGGTCTCTTCCCCCACCACAGCGCCCAGCAGTCCTATCATACTTGTTACACGTGTGTGTCCTGCTACACACTTTAGTCTGGTGCCTGTTCAGTCCGGAGCCTGGCCTGCAGGGGGTGCGCTGCAAATCTGGGTGAGTGATGGGTTGGGACTGTGTACAGAAGCGCAGACACGCATGCGCGCACACACGTGCATGCCTCTCCTTCCCGCCCCTCCCCAGCCTCCTGCATCGCACATCCACCCTGTAAACCCGCAGCTCTCCACGCTGGCTGCCGGAGCCCCTCCTCCTTCCCTCTGCCCCTCGTGGTCCTGTGGCATCTGGGTCATCGGCACACAGCTCCCTGGGTGACCGGGTCACGGTGCCCACAGCTCTGGAGAGCAGAGAGTGAGCTGACAGCAGGGCCGCTGCAACCGGCCTCAGGGAGGCTTTCTGTCAAGGCTGTTTGCCTCGTCACCGAAGGCCCAGGAGTTGGTGGGTGGTCAACGGCACCCCACTCCAGTACTCTTGCCTGGAAAATCCCATGGACGGAGGAGCCTGGAGGGCTGCAGTCCATGGGGTCGCTGAGGGTCGGACACGACTGAGCGACTTCACTTTCACTTTTCACTTTCTTGCATTGGAAAAGGAAATGGCAACCCACTCCAGTGTTCTTGCCTGGAGAATCCCAGGGACGGGGGAGCCTGGTGGGCTGCCGTCTCTGGGGTCGCACAGAGTCGGACACGACTGAAGCGACTTAGCAGCAG
>NW_011494726.1:402522-420758 GCF_000754665.1 Bison bison bison
CAGCGGCTAGGAGATGGGGATTTGTTTGCTTCTGTTTTATAAGCACTGGTATTGGTTGAGTACTTGACTACACCGGAATCGGTTCTAAGGCGTTTATCTCATGTAGTCCTTATAGTTGCACCAAGGATGTGCTACCATTGTTCACTCCTGCTTCGCTGAAAAGCAAACCCAGAGTCTGAGCATCGAAGGCTGTGTCTGTACGACCAGTGAGTGGCGGAAGTCAGGGCTAATATCCAGGCCTGCTTGACCCCAGGGCGTGGACTGCAGATTCCTGTGCTTTGCCCCCCGGGAAGCCCTAGGTCCCCCTGGGACATGGAGACAGTGTAGCAGGTTGAGATGAACCCTGGAACCAGACTCCTGGGTTCAGATCCCAGATTAGTCACTTACCAGCCGTGTGACCTTGGTCAGGTTACTTAACATTTCTGTGCCGTGATTTCCCCTTCTGGAAAGTGGGTATTCATATAGTAAGTACCTAGCTTGCACAGAGTTGTTAAATGAGGGTTAAATGAGTTAATATTGATAACTTAGTACTATCAGCGCTTGGCTCATGGCAAGCTTTTGATCAATAAAAAATAAATCCTTGGCTTCACGCCCAGGAGCTATACTCTCGTGGCCCAGGGCAGGTGGGAGGGGGAGGCAGGTTTGGGAATGTCCTGAAAGCTTGAGAAGCTGGAGTCAGGGTTGGCTGATGCTGTATATCCTGGCACACAGTCAGTTCTGCTACAATGCTTGTTTTGAAAACGCAAATCTGTTCCAGCACGATTCAAGTATTCTGGAATAATTGGAGCACAATATAAATTTCGCCTTTGCTCAGGTGTGATTTCATCCATGGGAAACACAAGGGAAACTCAGGAAACTACACCCGTAGAGGGCTGCACAAAACACACCCCTTGCATCTGTCCACTCCCTCAACCCCCCACCCCCCAACACCTGATGTTGCAAGTTCCCACCCATCCGTTTGGAGAGCCCTCCATCACCACTTTGCAGTAACTCACACTGCAGATCTGCTGACAGTCATTTCCACAAGCAAATGTCAAACTGTCTTCAAGGTAGAGCACCATATTTATTGTAGTACCTATGCATTTATTTCATTTTTAAAAGACTTCTTTTTTTATATTGGATGGTTAGCATCACCAACTCAATGGACATGAATTTGAGTAAATTCTGGGAGATGGTGGAGGACAGAGGAGCCTGGTGTGCTGCAGTCTATGGAGTTGCAAAGAGTCAGACATGACTTAGTGACTGAACAACAACATAGCCAATTAACACTGTTGTGATAGTTTCAGCAAAGGGACTTAGCCATAAATACACACATGTATCCCTTGTCCCCCAGTCTATGCATTTCTTAATTCTACAGGGGTAAGAGAATCTACCCCTTATTAAACATTAAACCCCATTCTACAGGGGTAAGACTGTGCTACCATTTTTATTATGTCTTTTATTGTTGATAAACTTTTGGGGTGTTGTGCCCCTAACCGTATTTTCCCCATACTCTCTCAGATTTTGACTTCAGGACTTTGCCCTGCACTGTAGTGTTTAGGAATGTACATTTCGAGTTACAGCAGAACTGGCTGTATTGCACCCTCTGCGAGGCTGTGGGGGCGGGGGGGACGGATGGATGATGGACAGGTAGGGGCAGGCAGTGAATGGATGAACAGAGAGCCCATGAGAGCCCATGAACCTTTCAGGACCACATAATCCATGCTCACCACGAGGGCTGGGCCACCTTTTAATTTCCGATGAGTTGAGACAGGCGATCCATCTGGAAAACAGAGTAGACGTCAAACCCCCAAATAATCCAATTATTTCTTTACCGTGGAGAAAACAGAAAATCCAGGGGCCAAACCAAGCTCAAAGGTTAATAATAAAAGACAAATGGGTTTCAGCCCCACAAACCAAACTAACAGGATTTGAGAGGCAGGAAATCTCATTTCACCATTAACACAAAATAAAAGGCCAGCAGAACGTGAGTTTTAATCCTGTTTCAGGTCTCTGCCTCTGCCCATCTGGCATGCGTCCCTTGGAAGAATCAGCTGCTCTAGCCTCTCCCCCCCACCCCCCACACTACCCCCAGATGACCTGGGCTTCCTCTCAGGCACCCAGGTACTGCACTTCCTACTAGGTTTGAAATCAGAAGTACCATGAAAACACCACAGATGGGGAGAAGAGACTCTCCCAGGCCAGGCAGCAGAGACCTGCTGGCCACAGCGTCCCAGTCCTTTATTCATCCAGCCAATGCTATGTACGTTGTACATAGCAGTATCCTATTGACTGTCTCCAACAACTTAGCTGGGTGATTTTATACATTCAGCTCAGAGAGGTTACCAAACTTACCCCAGGTTGCACAGCATTGGAATCCAAGGTCTATATGATACCACAGTTCAGTCTCAACCAGTAGGCTTTCCCAGTTCCAGGTCAGGCCAAGAGATGTGGGTTCGATCCCTGGGTCGGGAAGATCCCCTGGAGCAGGGCATGGCAACTCACTCCAGTATTCCTGCTTGGGGAATCCCACAGACAGAGGAGCCTGGCAGGCTACGGTCCATGGGGTCACAAAGAGTCGGACATGACTGAAGGGACTTAGCACACACAAGGGTTTGGCAGTAAAAGCCCGGGCACAGCAACAAAGACCCAGAAGAGCCAAAAATTTAAAAAATAATAATAAGAAAACATGTATTGAGTTCCTACTGTGGAAGGCCTGGTCTCAGTAGTAGCAAGTATGTGGCACTTTATAGTAATTCAGCATGCTCTTTCCCATTGGGAATGGAGCCTCTGAGCAGAGAGATTCAAATCATTTAAAACTGGTATGGTGCAGGCAGCCAGCAAAGGAAGGAATGGCTGTACACAGTCTCCATGGTCGGTATGGGCTCATTTGCAGATAAGAAGATTCAAGGGCAGAGACACCAGCAGTTGGCCAGAGGTCACAAAGCAAGCACTTGACCAGCAAGGAGTTAGAGCAGCCCTGACTTTGTATCTTCTGCCTTCTGTCCTTCTCCCGAGAAAACCCCGAGTTGGAGCGGGGTCTCTAATGCAGTTGGTCCTCTGGCCAGCAGGGACCTACCACCACTTGATTCTTCCTCCCTCCAGCCCTGTGGAGAATGGGATAACCCGTTCAGGGTTTCTGGGGCGTCAGCCTGGTTCCTTGGCAGCCAGCGAGGCACCCTGGGATGGGAAATCAGGCAGCCGCTCAGATATTATAAACAATTACCGCTAATTACCAGGCCTGCCAGTTCCCTATTGTCTGCTCACAATCCCACCAGACACTGAGGAGCAGACACTGAAGATGTTGGAGGAAACTTTCAATTTCAGGCTGTAGAAGGCCTTGCTCTGCCTGGGAGGATGGGCCCCTTCAGTGCCTTAAAACCCACGAGGCACCACTGTTTCTTGGGCTTCAGGAGCCCAGACCCTCCTAACAGAATGGATTCCAGACCTTCAGGAGGCTGAGCTGAAAAAGAAACAGATGTGGCAGAAAGGCCAGGTCACCCGCTGTGAGAGTCTTGGGGCTCTGTGAGAGGACAGGCCATTCACAGGGCTCAGTTCCTGTGACTGTTGGTCTTCAGGATTCTCTCTCTCAGTTTCCCAGAGAGAGTCTTTGTCTCACTGGGTTTGGATCAGCTGTCTGACCCTGGATCCGTCAGCTCTGATCAGGGGACCAGGTACTGCCTTAGTTTAAATCAAACCAGTTTCTTCAGTCAATGACTTATGACTTAATGACAGTGACTTAGTATGAACATGTATTTTTTGCTCATGTAAACTTCAGCACAGGTGTTCTGGTCATTGCATCTAGCCAAGCTCCTTTGCTCTTTTTAAAAACAATCCCATGCGTGTTTATGATTCCTCTGCTTTCAGATATTTAGAGAGTTTCCATTTTCACTATTGTAAATCATCCATGGCTAAATACAGTCCTTTTCTCATCATCCAAAGGCCTACAACAATTGGTTTCCCTCTTTTTTTCCTGAATCTGCCCTTTCTGGTGTTCTATGACATTGCATGAACCTGTAACACTGACCTTCTCCAAGGTCATGAACTAGACTCTCTTGCCTCTGCCTTGTCTCCATCACCCTCTTGGGAGAGAAGTACTCTCTCCTGCTCCTTGCTGGGCTCCTTCACTCTTGTGGCGTCACCATCCTGAGGACCTCAGGACTCCCTGCTGATGACTCTGCTCAGTGTAGAGAAGATAGTATGTGGGAGGTGACCTCCTTTCCTCTCACCTTGTTACTGGGCCCTCTGTATCCTTCAGCCCCCCAGGTCAAATTCTTCTCTCCTGGTCCATTCTGGGCCACTGCAGCCTGCAGCGATTCCTCTCTTCTGATGGTCTCTGAGCTCTCACAACCCAAGGTGGGCGGGTAGGGGACTGGCTGCGTCTCATAAGAAGACAATCGTCCTCTTTAGTTGTTTCTGGGGGCAACACGTGTGTTTGCCCAGCAGAATGTAAGTTCTTTGTGCATGGGGTCTTCTCTTGTTTGTTCCTGCAGCTTGCTTGGAATTTTATACGTGAAGGTGCAAATATTCTTGGGCAGTGCCCTGGTATAGCAGTGGGCACTGCCAGTTTTCTAGCCCTCAGGCAGCTGTCTTTCTCACTGTGGGCCTCAGTCTTCCAATCTGTGAAATAGGGAGGCTGCTGGGTCAGAGGACACTTCCCTGTAACTATTTGCAGAGCTGGAGAGTGAATCCTTTGCCAACTGTGAGGATTTGTGAATTAGCAATGAGGTGTAAAGGCAGACAGTATGTCTAGGGTGTGAAGAGCTGGGTACAGCCAGAGAAGACCGTAAGTGAGTCATTGTATCCAAAGAACTGGAGCCAAGGTAGACAAGCAGAGGTTCAGAAGCAGAAGGGAACATCCTTTAGGTGGAACCAGATACCCCTTGGGTTCTCCTCTGGCTCCTTCAAGGCTGACAGCCCAGAAGGTTCCCTTGGAAGGAAGCTGGGGACAGGGAAGGGGGCTGCTCTTAGGGCAGGAAACAAAGCATGCAGTGCCCTCAGTCAAGTCCCGAGGTAGTCGCCCCTCCCTGCTAAAAGACCCTTTGGCTGGCTGCTGTGAAACCTGGCACAGTATGTGCCTGTTCAGAGTTAACTGTTGTTCTTGGAACATGCCCAAGTGGAAGGTCACCTGGGGTTGGCCCTAAAGGTGCTGTATCCATGTGCTGACTCTGCCCTGTGAATTCTAGCTTCAGATTGGGCCGAATCGGCCTCCTTACATGAATAATGCAGATAAAGGTTAAAAAAACAACAAAAAATGAAAAAAACCTCAACCTCCTTTGCCTGTGGCGAGGATCCTAAGAGAAAATGGGTTACAAGTGCTTTACTTCTAAAGATAATAGGCACATCAAGCTTGGTGTTTAGTGCCTGATTTCATTAAGTTTTTCCAGTAGTCATGTTTGGATATGCGAGTTGGACCATAAAGAAGGCTGAGTGCTGAAGAATTGATGCTTTCAATTCTGTGCTTTCAAGCTGTGGTGTTGGAGAAGACTCTTGAGAGTCCCTTTGACAGCAGGAAGATCAAACCAGTCAAAATCCTAAAGGAACTCAACCCTGAATATTCACTAGAAGGACTGATGCTGAAGCTGAAACTCCAGTACTTTGCCCACCTGATGCAGAGAGCTGACTCACTGGAAAAGACCCTGATGCTGGAAAAGATTGAAGGCGGGAGGAGGGGATGACACGATGAGATGGGTGGATGGTGTCATGGACTCAATGGACATGAGTTTGAGCGAGATGCAGGAGATGGTGAAGGACAGGGAAGCCTGGCATGCTGCAGTCCATGGGGTCGCAGAGTCGGACACGACTGAGCGACTAAATGACAACAATGACTCGTTAAGTACTTAACAGGTCTAGGAGATGGGAGTGTTACTGTTCCCATTTCAGAGATGGGAAAGAAAAAACTAAAATTGGCTTTAGCAAAATAATATAATAGTTGTTGTTGACGTACATAACCAGAAAGAAAAAGAAGTATCTCTTGCTTCAGGTAGAGTTTGATGCAGGAGCTTAATCAGTGCCACCTGTGTGATGGCCTCCTTCATGGGCTGCCGATGGCAGCAGGAGAGTGGCCAGAGGCTCCAGGCTTCTGTCTCAGGTTCGGATCTCGTGAGAAAAGAGAGTCTCTCACTTCCTACAGTTCAAAGAAAGCTTCCTCAGCAGATTCTTGTGGGCTTGGGTGAGATGCCCAACTCTCAACCAATCACTGGCCAAGGAAGGAATGGCCTGATTGGCCAGGCTGAGCCCATGTGAGCTTCTGAAGCTGGGTCTGCTCTGCATCACAGGAATCAATGTCTTGAGGAGGGGCCTCCCCAAAGGAGATTTAAAGTCTGGTTCCCAAAGGAAGGGGAGCGGATATTTGGCAGCTCCACGGCAAGGACAAGCGTGGACCTCCGAGGCTGAGCAACTGGCTCTGTATGTTTCTAACTGTCTAGTGCAAACAAGTCCTCTGGGGTTCCTGTTAAAAGGCAGTTTCTGATTCACCAGCTGGGGAGTGGAGTGGACCACCATTTCCTTTTTAATTAGCTCCCAGGCGGTGCTGCCAGTCCCTGGACCACACTCTGAGTGTCGCAGCTCTAACCCATAGAGCCAGGCATGGACAAGCATCACCTCCTGAGAGTCTTACCCGGAGAGGCAAGTGACATCATACCCATTTCATGGAAGAAGAACCTGAGACTTGGCAAGGAGAGGTCAGACAGGACACAGAAACTAAGCCCTAGACTTTTGGAGTCAGAGCGGAGATTTTAGGGAGAAAGTAGAAAGAAAGAAGCATAGAGAGTACACCAGCCTGCCTCAGACTGGGAGATGGATGTGGACAGAATCGCCGTGGAATTAGGGAGGTTCTAGAGCTGACTGCCTGAGTCATCCGAGTCCTCAGTTGGCCCCTGGGAACGTCTGCTTTTGTCTCATTCTTTCTTGCAGCCTTAACTACGGGGGAGTTTGCCTGGCATCGGATGCCCAGTTCAGTGACTTCCTGGGCAGCATGGGACCAGCGCAGTTTGTGGGCCGCCAGACCCTGGCCACCACGCCGATGGGTGAGTGTCCCAAGACCTGTTCCTAAGGGTGTGGGGGTCCCCAGCAGAAGCCCCTTGTCTTGCCTCTGCCTGGGTTACATCCACTGAGCACTCAGCCTGGAGCTGAGGTCACACCTGCCAGGCGCTCTGCAGAGCCCGGGGACTCGGCTTGGGGGTTGGTTCTGGTTTGTTTGTGGCTGGGAGTAGGGGAAGGGAATTGCATCCTCAACAGAGATGGGCAGCCGAGTCCTTGATGGAGCTTCCAAGCCACTTCCTGGTCTCAGCTCTTGGGGCCTATTGCAGGGGACGTGGAGATCGGCTTGCAGGAGCGGAACGGTCAGCTGGAAGTGGACATCATCCAGGCTCGGGGTCTGACGGCCAAGCCAGGCTCCAAGACACTGCCAGGTGTGGGGGCTGCCCTCCCATCTGTAAGACAGGGGTGGAGGTCTGGGAGGATGTCCTGAGCGGTAGCTGGGTCTAGAAGAGAGATGATGGTGTCCAACTGGGGGTCTCCCTCCCCCCAAAGCTAGTGAC
The DNA here is from genome assembly GCF_000754665.1 of Bison bison bison. Classification (NCBI taxonomy): domain Eukaryota; kingdom Metazoa; phylum Chordata; class Mammalia; order Artiodactyla; family Bovidae; genus Bison; species Bison bison. The sequence goes on from NW_011494726.1 coordinate 410,043, forward strand.
TCCTGTGTCACTGGCGGTTTAGAATTTATTCTGGAGACCCAGTTGAAATTGTCCATTGACCTTGTCCACCTCCTTGACTGCACTGAGCTCCTGGGGGTTCAGAGACCATCTTTGGTTTTTTTTTTTTTGTAGTTCTACCATTTGTGATTCTATCCTAGCACCTGGTAGGGTGCATGAAATGCCTTGAGTGTTCAGCAAACATCGGAGTGAGTGTGTAAGCCCAGGAAGGGTGGGCAGGCCAGGGACTGAGAGAGGGAAAGGGTGAGCAAGGAAAGGGTGAGCAAAAGGGCAGGCAGGACCATTTGAGAGGGTAGAGTAGACCCCAGCCAACCCTGACTGCACCCCACCACTGTTGCCTCATCCCCGGACTTCCTGAGGGCACCCCGATCCCCAGCAGCGGGTCCCTCTGCTGCACCCTCTGCCCACCATTGGAGGCCCAAGCTACAGCTCACCCTGCTGACCTTTGTCCTCAGCGGCCTACATCAAGGCCTACCTGCTGGAGAACGGCATCTGCATTGCCAAGAAGAAGACCAAAGTCGCTCGCAAGTCGCTGGACCCGCTATATAACCAGGTGCTGCTGTTTCCTGAGAGTCCCCAGGGCAAAGTCCTGCAGGTGAGGGGCCAGGGGGCCGGGCAGAGTCTCACCTGGAGAAAGCAGAGCACTCTGGTAGATCTGAGCGCCACCTTTTGTGGTGTGACTTGGAACAAGTTCCTTTCTGAGCCTCAGCTTCCTTATCTGTAAAATGGGGATATTAATAGTAGCCACTGATAGAGTTACTGTGACAGTGGAATGTGTGCTTTGTGTAAGAAAGGGATTGCAAGTTCGGCCTGTAGTAAGGGCTCTACAAGTGGCCACCATTGTTATTATCATGATTACCGTCATCACCAACCTCAGGAGACTAGGGGCTTGGCATGGAGTGCAGTGCTAATAGACTGAAAGGCTTTTGAGGATCCAGAGGTCTTTGGCCCCCTAACTTTTAGGAAGATCCTAGTGGTCATCTAGGGCTTCCTTGGTGGTTCAGCAGAAAAAGAATCCACCTGCCAATGCAGGAGACATGGGTTTGAAGAAGGAAATGTCAAGACACTCCAGTACTCTTGCCTGGGAAATCTCATGGAAAGAGGAACTTGACAGGTTACAGTCCATGGAGTCAGAAACGACTTAGCAACTAAACAAAAAACAACAAAAGATGTTTGCTGAAACTAGCGTTAGCTGCCCGTCATGGGGTCAGCAGGGCCCGGCTGGATGCCTCAGGAGCCGCATGCCTCCTGTCTTCGAGCTGCCATTTATTTTTGTTTGCCTTTGTTTTTAAAAATACTAATTTTTTTTTGGCCACGCCAGGTCCTAGTGCAGCACGTGGACTCTTAGTTGCAGCATGTGGGATCTAGTTCCCTAGTTTACCAGGGATCACACTCGGACGCCCTGCATTGAGAGCGTGGAGTCTTAGCCATTTGACTGCCAGGGAGGTCCCTCAGAGCTGCTCTTTGGGCATCTCTAGTTTATACCTCAGTTTCTTGCTCCTAACCTGAACAGGCAAAGCACACAAGGGTAGGCCCAAGGTGTTCCACATCTCCAAGACAGCGGGCTTTTGCCAAACTGGAAAGCCTGGGTCCTGTCTATGGCACAGTCTTTCCATTTGTAGGTTGTGACCCATCAGCAATTTATGAACTCAGTTTAGTGGGTTTTGTTTTTTTTTTAATGGAATGGAATAGGAAATAGGAAAGAAATGGAAAATAGGACTAGGAAAGAAAACATTTCTCATTCTTAGTAAGGCAGGTCTTATTTGGTGGAGCCACTTGCTTCAGTTGTGAATCTCACGTGTTCACTGGGTGATTTAAATGTCTGTCTTGCTGTATATATTAGTCAGAACAAAGTTGGGAAAAATCTTTCTGGTCTAGAGGCATTCAAAGACAATTTAAAACAACCAGAAGGCCATCTAGGGGCCACGCCTGGCCCACTGGACTGAGGTCTGTGTTTTCTGGCCTGAGCATCTTTGAAGAAACTCCAGAGCACATCCCTGTCTGGGATGCAGAGAGATAAAGAAATAGAAATCTGGCATGGGGGTCCTTGCTGCTGAGCCTTCTGACTAATGTCAGGGCAAGACAGACCCACCACGATTGAGTGATGCCAGCTGTGTTCGTCTGCTAAAGCTGCCATAAATACCATAGACCTGGGGTCTTAGACAACAGAAATTTATTTCTTACAGTTCTGGAGGGTAGAAGTCCAAGATCAAAGTGTCACAAGTTATGTTTCTGCTGAGGCCTCTCTCCTTGGCTTGCGGACGGCCACCTTCTTGCTGTGAACTCATACGGTTCTTTTCCTACACGCAGGCATTCCTGGTGTCTGACTGTGTGTCCTAATCTTCTGCTCTCATGACAACACCAGTTAAAACTGCAACCCACACTAATGGCCCATTTTAATGTAATCACCTTAAAGGACCAGTCTCCAAATACAGTCATGTTCTGGGGTTAGGGCTTCAGTATGCAATTGAGGGGCACACAGTTAAGCCCATAATGCCAGTGATAACAAATCCATTCACACACTCAGACGTGGGCTGCTGCTTTTTTTTTATTGAGAATATAGTTGCTGTACAATGTTGTATTAGTTTATGCTGCACAAGGAAGTGAATCAGCCATATGTATACATATATCCCCTCCCTCTTGAACCTCCCTTCCACTCCCCACCCCTCTAGGTGACCACCGAGCACCAAGCTGGGCTCTCTGTGCTATACAGCAGGTTCCCACCAGCTCTCTGTTCCCACCAGCTCTCTTTACACATGGTATCTGTTCAGAGTTACCTAGGTAACATAGTTACCTAGGGGGCATTGACCATTTATTAGTTGAGTGACCTCGGGCAAATGATTTAACCTCCCTGAGCCCCAGTTTAAACAGCTGTGCAATCGGAATCCGTTTTTATAGCGTTATTGGGAAGATTGAATCTAGGGCTGATTTGGCCTTAGACAGTTCCTGACGAGCAGTCACCAATAGCCGTGGCCCACGTTGTTTGTGTACCTCTCTGCGTGCTTGAGGAACGGCTTACAGCTTACAGTGAGCTTCCACATTTATTATCTCCTGTGAGCCTCGCCTGCCAGGTAAGCTGAGTGTGGAAGATTCCATTGACAAACAAGAACCCTGAGTCTCGGTGAGGCTAAGTGACTTTGCCCAAAACGACCTAGACAAGACTGGAACTCGCCCCTACACGTGTCTGACCCCAAAGTGTGTGCATCAAGACAATAGGTCTTGTGAGCGATAAGCCAGCCCACATTTAGAGAGGGGCAGAGTTACAACCTGAGGAGAGCAAATGAGGGTCCTGCAGCCACAGAGACCACCTGTCTGGCTGCTCTAAGAAAGAGAGGTTGACCGAGAAATGGGGAAGGTACTGCACAAAAGAGTCTGTTGGAAAAAAGGAAAGAGGCTAGTATGTGTGTTCTACATGTGGCAGCCACTTTAAAAGTTGAAGTATAATTGATTTACAGTATTGTGTTAATTTCAAATGTGCAGCAAAGTGATTCAGTTAGTTTTTCAGATTTTATTCTACTGTAGGTTATTATAAGATACTGAGTATATTCCCCTATATGTGTGTGTGCACTAAGTTGCTCAGTTGTGTCCGGCTCTTTGCTACACCCATGGACTGTAGCCCGCCAGGCTCCTCTGTCCATGTGGATTCTCCAGGCAAGAATACTGGAGTGGGTAGCCATGGCCTCCTCCAGGGGATCTTCCCAAACCAGGGATCCAACCCAGGTCTTCTTCATTGCAGGTGGATTCTTTACCATCTGAACCATCAGGGGAGCCCATAGTCCCCTATGCTATACAGTAAATCCTTGTTGCTTTTCTATTTTATATATAGTACTTTGTTAATCCCATACTCCTAATTTGTCCCTCCCATCTTCCCTTCCCTTCCCCTTTTGTAGCCATAACTGTTTTCTGTGTCTGTTTCAGTTTTGTGTGTACATTCATTTGTATTATTTTTCTAGATTCCACATTTAAGTGATATCATATAGTATTTGTCTTTCTCTGACTTCTTCACTCAGTGTAATATACTCTAGGTCTATTCACCTTGCTGAAAATGGCAATATTTCATTGTTTTTAAAGCTGAGTGTGTGTGTGTATGTGTGTATACATACCATATCTTCTTAAGCCAGTTGTCTGTTGATGGGCACTTGGGTGGTTTCCATGTCTTGACTTTGTAAATAACGCTGCCATGAACATTGGGGTGCATGTATCTCTTCCAATGAGAATTTTCATCATTTTCCAGATATATACCCAGGAGTGGGATTGCTGGATCATATGGTAGCTCTATTTTGATTTTTTTAAGGACCCTCCATAGTGGGCTATGCCAATTTACAGTCTCATGAACAGGGTAGGAAGTTTCCCTTTTTCCCCTGTCCTCTCCAGCATTTATTGTGTGTAGACGTTTTGATGATGGCCGTATTGTCTGGTGTAAGGTGATACCTCATTGTGGTTTTTGATTTGCATTTTTCTAACAGTGATGTTGAGCATCTCTTCATGTGCCTATTGGCCATTTGTGTGTCTTCTTTGGAAAAAAATCTGTTTAGGTCATCTGCCCCTTTTTTGATTTTTTTCCCCCAGTATTGAGTTGTATGAGTTGTTTTATCCATTTTGGATATTAACCCTTTGTCAGTCTTATTTTCTCCTATTTCTGTCATTTGTCTTCATTTTTTGATGGTATCCTTTGCTGTGCAAAAGTTTTTTGTACATTTGATTAGGTCCCATTTGTTTATTTTTGCTTTTATTTCTTTTGCCTTGGGCAAGCGATCTATGAAAGTATTGCTACTGTTTATGTCAGAATGTTTTGACTAAGTTCTTTTCTGGGAGTTTGATGATGTCATGTTTTAGGTGTTTAAATCATTTTGAGTTTACTTTTGTATATGCTGTGAAAATGTTCTAATTGCATTGATTTACATGTGGCTGTTCTAACCACTTTTATTTTTTTAATTTATTTAAAGTTTTTAAAAAATTTATTTATTATTTTTATTTGTCTGTGCCAGGTCTTAGTTGGGGCATGTGGGATCCAGTTCCCCAACCAGGGATCCAACTCAGGCCCCCTGCATTGGGAGAGCAGAGTCTTAGCCACTGGACCACTAGGGAAGTCCCCAACTACTAGCCCCATTTAAAACCTTTATTTCTGAGGATCTGGAAGCAGAGGGCAGGTGGATGAGGGGGTAGGTAGGACACTCACAATGTAGGGTCAGCCCTCAAGGCTGGGGCTCAAAGATGGGGCAGGTGGAAAGAAAGAGCAAGATTGGAGGCAAGAAGCCCATCATCCAAGAGCATCTGGTGGGACTTGAGCCATTTTAAGGAGGTAGACTTCCAGGACCCGGAGATGAATGAGGCACACGGTGACCCCAGGTTCTGTTTCTGGGCCTGTGAGTGGCGTTGGCAGGATCTGAACCACTGTGTCTCTTGCTCTGCAGGTGATCGTGTGGGGGAACTACGGGCGGATGGAGCGGAAGCAGTTCATGGGCGTGGCCCGCGTGCTGCTGGAGGAGCTGGACTTGACCACCCTGGCCGTGGGCTGGTACAAGCTCTTCCCCACCTCCTCCATGGTGGACCCAGCCACCGGCCCCCTGCTCCGGCAGGCGTCCCAGCTGTCCCTCGAGAGCACCGTGGGGCCCTGTGGCGAGCGATCTTAGTGCCGGGGAGGGGGAGGGGCTCCCCGAGATGGTCCGGAGACCCTACCTGGGACCCCAGGCCCCAGGGCATATTGAACAGAGGAGGCCGGGGTTCTCCCCACCCAGTGGGGAAGCTGAATGGGGAGACTTGAACCCCCCAGGGCCCCTCCTCACCCCTTTTTTGCCTCCTATTCCCCGAGACCTTCCCTCTCCCGATGGGATTGGCTGCACTTTTGACTTGGCCGGTTCTTGACCTGGTGGATGTGTCTGCAGTCCGGAGAAAGGAAAGATCGAGGCGGCAGAGCACACCATCCTCCTGCCCCCGACTCTGTCCGACCGCACCCCCTTTTTGCCTCCTTGGAAGCTCGCTGCCCGGAGTCATGTCCAGAACCCAGCGGCCATCTCCATGGTGCCAATTACCAGCAAGTGTCTTTCCTGCGGCACCGGGTTCAGGCAGCTACTCCTGCCCCCCGAGCCTACGGGGCAGCTTTGCAAGGATCCGGCGCCAACTCCGGGGGCCCCGCGCCCCCGACTTGAAGAGGAGCTCAGGCCTCCCTCCGCCTGCCCATGGAAGGAGCTCTGCCGCCGCCTGTTCGAGTCCATCTGTCCGTCCCCTGCCTGTTCCTCTTTTGGTGGCTCTAGAACATGGGGTCCAGCGGGGACCAGGGGAGAGGAAAGGGGTGCCGGGGCCTGGCAGGGGCCCCCAGGGCACCTGGCTTTGTGGGATTGTAAGAAGCTAGTTTGCACGCTGTGGGCAGACTGGAAAGAACTCTGTTGGCTGTGTTTCGACCGAGGAGCTGGGGGACCCTAATTTTCGAGAACCCCAGCCCCAGAGAGCTCACCAGTCTCTGAATTTGGGGGATGCCGGTTTAGAGAGGGAGTGTGAAGAAAGCTGGGATTGGGACTCGTGGTGCCAAGGTGAGGGGTTCCCAGGTAGGAGAATCCCGCCTTGTCGGATGAGGTCAAAGGTCATCTTGTCTGGCCCTCTGCCTCCAGGCTAAGGGCCTGGGGAGGCACGCGAGCTCCCCAGTTTTAGTCTTTTTAAACAAACCATCCTGTACTAAGGGCAGAACCAACTGCTCTGGCCTCAGTGACCTTGGCTCAAGGAGAGAAAGAGAATGAGGCGAGACAAGAGTGTGAGAAGGGGGAGATTCCTTCTTGAGCAGACCTGGGGGCTGCCTTCCCGGCCCCACCCGGCCTGGTCCTCCCTGGAGCCTTTGGAAGCCCTTTTGCATGCGGGGAGGACACAGGCTGGCCCCTTTCTGTAGAAGCACATTTCTGCCACCTCCCCTGGGAGGCACCCAGCCACCCACTACCCACACACACACCCGCCGCCCCCCCATCATTACCCAGTCCTGCTGTGTAGGACGTAGTCTTGGTTAGCCGAGTAGGCTTAGAGTGCCTGGCCCTGGGCCAGGTCTTAGCTTCACATAGAGTCCTTACAGAGGGGATGGAGAAAATTCCAGGAGGCAGCCTTCTCCCTGCCGGCCTGGCCTGGGTCCAAGCCTGGACCTGGTTCAGGGGAGGCTGGCCCCTCCTCCTGCTCCTCCCTTTCCTCCCCCTCTTCATGTAGGGTTGTAGCCAGAGCCGCCCATGACACTCAGATGTTCTGATTTATTACCCTTGGGACTGATTTTATTTAGGAAGCACTCCTGAGGATGTGGGCCTTGGAGGGGGCTGGGGCTCCATCAGAGGAGGTGGTTTTCCACTGAGGATTGCCCGGCTGTGTTCTGTCCCACCTTATCCCCACTCTCCCCACACCCCACCATTTAGGCTGTGGACCAGGTGAGCCCTTCCACCTGGAACTCTCCCCTCCCCTGGCCTGTTCCCAGCCCTGGGCATCCTTTGAAGTTCTGGTTGAGTTATAGCGCTCCCCTGCATAGGGATGGGGAGATGGAAGCGTCCCCCCCTTAGTCCAGGAGGCCTTCTGACCTTCCTGGAATCATGGCGGCTGGAATCCCAAGGCTGGGATGGAGGCAGCAGGGCTCAGAACTGGCCCCTCCCCTGTGCTTTTTTTTTTTTTAAACCAGTGTGATTTCTCTGCCGTTTGTTTATTACTCACCATTCGGAATATTTTGAGCCAGGAGAGCGCTTTCTCTCTCCAGCTGTCACTGCTCTGGTAGTTCAGGGGTAGCATTTCAAAGCCGGGTTGGGGCCTGGCTGTCCCAACCTGAGGACAGGGTGGGCACAGCCTTGCTCCCCAACCTGAGCCCGCCCTGTTGGGGGTGGGTCTGCACAGCCTTTATAAAGAGAGAAGGCGCTCCAAAGCAATAACATCCTGAGGGTGGTCACCGAGGGCCCCCCTCAATGACTTTCTGTTTGTTCTGTGGTTTTTCAGCTCACCTCCCGGAGGGGTGGGGTGGCACGGGGGCTGGAGCCCTCTTTCTTTGTATCATCGTTGTGAGCACATGGCCGCCTTCCAAGGGGCTCCGACCATTGGGCATGAGACCCCCCATCTGTCCTCACAACAGGGATGGGGGCTTGGGGAGGGAGTGGCTGTTCTCATCATTAGCTTTGGGGAACCTTCCAGCCTGCTCCTATCTGGTCCTTTGCCAGCTCAAACTTCCCCATTTGAAGAGGAGCTGAGAGGGTGGCACTGGGGGAATTAGGGGTGTGAGGGGCCTGGGGGTCTCTAAGGGACGATTCTTTTTTCAATCTCTGGGCCAAAGGTCACATGCCAGGGTACGGTGGGAGGGAGTCATCTCCACCTTCCTTCTCCAGAATCTGCCTGTCACACTAAAGGAAAAGGAGCTTTGGGACCATCGGTGAAATGATTTTCATCTTAACAGAGAGATCACAGGCCCCTGGGGTCACCTGTGAGTTCACGACACTGGCAATCTGGGCCTCCTCAACCCCCCGGAGGCTGAGCTGGAGCCAGGGCAGGACCAAGTGGGGCCACCATCTCCCCCCCGCAATATTTCCTCTGCCCTTCTCTCCATGGCCTCCTCCCAGGGGCCTTGAAAAAGATGGGCAGCGCTGATTATAGTCCCATCTGAGAGGGCAGGAAACCAAAGCTCAGAATCAGTAAGTGGCTTGCCCAAGACAAGACCCCTCAGCAATGAGGCCAGAACAGAAGCAGCTCTGTCCTTCCTCCATGGAACAGCAGACCATTGCTCTAGGGCACATTTGCCATAATGAGGATCTGTGACCTTTAGGCCCTGGACCACCCCGCGCTGCTTGCTTGCATCTTGATGGGCCAGTAACTTTTCTGGGCCTTGGGTTTAGGGGGAAGGGTTGCCATAGAGACCTTGCTCTCCTGGGTGGGGGATGGGGGGGGGGTCTGCCCTGACTGACGTGAGGCTGTGCAGGCTGTGGTCCTGGTCTTGATGCTAAGTGGGGACTCCCCCCAAGGGACCACAGCCCCTCTGAGACCACTCTGAGGGAGGCCAGACAGCACTTCCTGGGGCTGTGTGGGAGTGAGGGGGGGCGATGGTACACCTCACATTAAGGCATTCCCCCCCAAACCTTTAGAGAGAATAACATGGGAACTTCTCGGAGTGCTTTTCACACCTGTTTGTTTTCAAAGTGCTTTTATCTCTCGTGTACCCTCACAAGAGCTCCCGGGCAGTCGGTGGAGGCCTGGGTGAGTTATCAGCCCCATTTTACAGAAGAAGCTGAGGCCCGGGGAGGGGAAGGTACTCGCTAAGGTCCCACTGGGAGTTGGTGGCTGAGCTCAGGGGAGAACTCAGTTCCCCAGCGGTTCAGAGCTCTTTTCTTCAATGTGGGGCAAAGCAAAGTTGAGGTCATGTACTTGACAAGCTGATCCACCGTCCAGCTCCTTACATCTGGAGCTCATGGGCACATCTCAGCGTTGAGAGGCACCGCTGAGCCCCGCTGCCCTTGGAGCACAGCTGTTGCGTTAGGCAAGGCCACCTGCATTTATTTATTGAGCAGCAGCCCTGTGCCAGACCCAGGGGACGGGGTGCCCGACTCCATCGCCCACTGTCCTGTAATGACTCCTTTGGGCTCCAGGAGGCCCCATGTCTTATAGCAGCACCTCAGAGTGGACGGAAAGCTTTCATGTCCATGAGCTCATCTGACTCACAAACCCCGCCCGGGAGCCGCTGACATGCCCGTTTGACTCATAGCTTCTGTGAGGGCAAAGTGGAGACTTGAACCCGGGGCCTTGGACATCATCTCTGAGCCCTTTCACCGTACCACTGCCTCCTGAGCGGGTGGCAGGAAGGCAGACCCCTGGTCCTCAGGCCCACTCTCCACTCACCTTTCCCCGTCTTCCCTCTCCAGGAGCAGGAGCCCCTCAGGCTTTGGGGGAGGGAGGGTTTCTGGGGCCCCTGGGTTGGAGCAGGTCACGTTGCATTGTGTTCATGACCATGTAGCTCATGTTGAAAATTAAAGTTTTTGGCTTTTCTAACCCAGCTTGCTCTGTTTTGTGTTGACGAAGTTCTCTCTGGGATGCTGAGGGCTGTTAATTTTAATGACCTGAGTGCTGTGCCATTTCAGCTTTGTTAGTGTCCATTTATATAGGTCTGGGGCCCATCCCAGCACCACTTCCAGAGATGCACAGGAGGGAACAGGGTACTGGGTGAACTCATTTTACAGATGTGGAAACTAAGGCCCAGGGAGGGGATGAGAATTCCCTCAAGTCCCATTGTGGGTGATTGGCAATAACCAGACCTCACAGTTCCCAGAAGAGACTGTGGCCCAGGGACTGCCCTGGCGGTCCAGTGGTTGACTCCACACTTAGAAAGTAAAGATTTGATCCCCACGACTGAAGTGACTTAGCAGCAGTAGCAGCAGCAGGGAACTAAGATCCCACATACTGCACACAGCGGCCAGGGTTAGGGGTGGGGGGAAGACTGGTCCAGGTAGTCCCAGTGACACGGTGGGTGTCAGCAAGACCCCCTCCCCCATCCAAAAATGGGGCTGGCCAAGGACAAAGAACATGACATTTGGGGCTGGGGCCAGTTCCACTCTACATGCCGAGTAAGAGAAATGAGTAGTCTTTAAATGGTGCACATTTTGCCCAGTGGTCCACGCTGGATGGTAAATGTTTTCAGTCCATCTGATCCCCGTGTTTCTCATAGTGGGAGCGGCTGGCCTCACTGGTTAGGATTCCAGTGTGGGA
>NW_011494726.1:420858-421362 GCF_000754665.1 Bison bison bison
TTTCACACAACAGAAAAACGGGCATCGTGGAGAATGTGTGTGGCCACGCCTTCCTAGAACAATTTGGACCACAGGGGACTTGCACCTACGGGGCAACTTAAGAGTCGTGCTTTTGCTTATGATGCGACTTTTAATGTATTTTTGGAGAGGAGAGCGGGGCTCACGCCCCAGAAGGGAGTGAGAAACTGCTCGTGGCAGAGGACGGCATTGAGGCCGCGGCCCCTCAGCCCTTCTCCAAGCTCTGGGGAGGGGGCGACGACAGGTGAATCCAGACCCTCAGGTTCTAGGATCGACCCCCCGGATGAGTTTCTGGGGCCCAGCCAAGGACCACTTCCAGAGATGCACAGGAGGGAAGGGCTATCAGATGGACTTCCGCCGGGCCGGGGACCTATCGGCTCTGCCGCCGCCCCCAGCCCCGGGGCTGGCGGGGGGCGAGAAGCCGGGATTGTCGCGGGAGCACAGCTCCAGCCGGTGGAGGCGGCAGGAGACGGAGATGAGGCCGGC
>NW_011494726.1:421462-426579 GCF_000754665.1 Bison bison bison
CCGAAGCCGATGGTGGTGAGCGTGATGAAGCTGAAGGCCACGTAGGGCGGCTTTCTCTGCAGCGCCTCGTCGTTCTGCAGCGCCACAAAGTCGCCGAAGCCGATGGTGGTGAGCGTGATGAAGCAGTAGTAGTAGGCGTGGAAGAAGGTCCAGCCCTCGAAGTGCGCGAAGGCGGCGGCCCCGAGGGCCAGGGTGCCCGCGCACACCAGCAGCCCGGCCACCGCCATGTTCTCGGGGGACACGCGCGGCCGCCGCAGGCCCAGGCAGCGCTTGGCCGCCAGCAGGAGGCGCCGCACCAGCGCGTTCAGCCGCTCGCCGAGGCTCTGGAAGGTGACCAGGGTCAGGGGGATGCCCAGGAGCGCGTAGAACATGCAGAAGACCTTGCCCGAGTCCGTGCCCGGCGCGGCGTGGCCGTACCCTGGAGGAGGAAGGAAGGGGGAGGCTGACGAGCGTCCGTCTCCTCACACACAGGCCTTCTTCCTGCCGGGTCTCTGTCCCCATCCTCCAGAGCCCGCAGAGCATGTTGAAATGCTGGTTCGAACTAGGTCATTCCCCCGGCTTTAAAACCTTCTGTGGCTACCCATAATCGGCCCAAGTTGTAAACAACCTAAAATACCCTTCTCCTGGGGAATGGATAAACAACCTGTGGTACATCCATACAACGGACTGATTCTTTTCCGCCACAGGAAGGAAGGAACTGCTGTTTCCTCAGCAACAGAAGATGGATCTCAAATGTTTTATGCTGAGTGAAAGGAGCCAAGCTCAAAAAGCTATATATTGCTGGGTTCCATTTCAATGACATTCTGTAGGGTAACTGGCACAACTTCTGTGGCAAAACTAGGATCAGCGAACAGACCTGTGGTTGCCAGTCCTTGGAGGTGAGAGAAGCGAGTGAACTAACTACAAACAGGCACGATGGAATTTTGGGGAGGGCTAGCAATGTTCTGCCTTGAAATCATGGCTGCAGTTACACGACAGGTTTTCTTTTGGCAAAACCTGTACAGGTGTACACTGAAAAAGAATGAATTTGAATCTGTAAATTGTGCCCTTGATAGAAAAAAAAAATCTGTTGTGGCTCCCCAGTATCCTCAGGGTACAGTCCGCGCTCTCAGGCAACGCCGTGACCTGAACCCCCTCTCCCTGCAGCCTCACATGCCGTTTCTGCCAGCCTGTCCTTTTCTCATGCTTCCCCTCCCCCCAGTGGACTTTCCCCCTGCCCACACCCAGGTAGCCGTTCCCAGTTCCTGTGCCAAGCCAGACTCTCATGAAACACCTATTTCAGTCTGGTGGAGTCCCTCACTGATCCCCTAAATGTGTAGGGAACGCAAACATGAGTGGGCTGCCTTGAGTCCGGCACAAGGAACAATGAATGATTGTCCGGAACAGTCATTGTGGGATTGGTGGATGTGTATCTCTTCCAGGACCCAAGGTCCTGGAAAGTGGAAGCTTTCATGGTATTCTCAAAGGGCCCCATAACCCAGGAAAAGTCATGTGTCCCTTCCCCAGTAGAATATGCCTCTTCCAGCAAATTGTCCCCATCTGCCAAACGATAAATACACCTTTGGCCTGTGCTGTTCCTCAGTGAGGAAAGCAGTCCTCTAAAATACTCACACGTGCAAAGTGATGTGTGCATGGGAGTTGTCGTTGCCACAGTGTTGGTGACAGCAAAAATAAGAAGCAGCTTAAATGTTCATCAGAAAGAGCCTGGTGAAAACAGCTATGGTGCCATCCAATGATGGTTGTGGTTCCAACTGAGGGCCATTTAGCCCCTGAGGGGACAGTTGGCAATGTCTGGAGACAGGTTCGGTTGTCACACCTGGGAGGTGGTGGGTGCTGCTGGCATCTGGTGGGTGCAGGCCAGGGTCCTGTTTAACATTCTCTGATGCATGGGACAGTCCCCACAATCGGCATTTGTTGTTTAGTCGCTCAGTCGTGTCCAACTGTTGGGGTCCATGGACTGTAGCCCACCAGGCTCCTCTGTCCATGGAATTCTCCAGGCAAGAATACTGGGGTGGGTTGCCACTTCCTTCTCCAGGGGATCTTCCTGATCCAGGGATCAAACCTGCGACTCCTGCCTTGGCAGGTGAATTCTTTACCACTGAGTTACCAAGGAAGCCCACCAGAATAGCCAGTCCAAAATGTCAACAGTGCCAGGGTGGAGGAGCCCTGCTAATCAGCCATGAAAAAGAGGACACAGTTCTTCAGGGACTGATGTAAAGAAATCACCAGAATATACGAAGTGAAAAAAGCAAGAGACAAAAAGGCATGTATAACACAATGCCTCTATCATGTATAAAAGTACAAGTAGCTCAGTCGTGGCTGACTTTGCAACCCATGGACTCTATACAGTCCATGGAATTCCCCAGGCAGAATACTGGAGTGGGTGGGGATCTTCCCTTCTCTAGGGGATCTTCCCAGGCCAGGGATCGAACCCAGGTCTCCCGCATTGCAGGCAGATTCTTTACCAGCTGAACCACCAGGGAAGCCCAAGAGTACTGGAGTGGGCAGCCTATCCCTTCTCCAGCGGCTCTTCCTGACCCAGGAATAGAACTGGGGTCTCCTGCATTGTAGATGGATTCCTTACCAACTGAGCTACCTGTGTGTGTTGTAAAGGAATATATAGGCAGAGAAGATACTTGGAAGGATACTCAAAAAACATAACTGCATTTGATCCAGAGAAGGGAATTTATAGGTTGACGGATGCGGAGAAAGGGAGACTTCCTTTCATCCTATACCTTTTGTACCGTGTGAAGTGTGTGCATATATAACATTTGAAATATCAACACTAGATACATATATATATATATATATTTAAAGATCTATGACTCCACTTCATGTTTCTACTTCATGGCTCTATTAGTCTGCCTCTATCTATCTGCGGGGCAGGGACCCTGCTGCCACTAAACGGTGAGGTCCTTGAGGCCAGAGACCAAACTAGTCATTTCTCACGTCCCTGATCACCAGTGCCCTGCACAGACTAGGAGCTCGATGAAAGTTTAAATAATCAGTAATAATAATACTCAAACCAGATTGAAGGAGGTACAGAGTGTGAGACGGAGGAGCGTCTTTAAGAATAAAAGGCCAGGCAGTGCTGTTTCCAGCCATTTGTCTGGTTTTGACAGACAGGAAAATGAATAATGATAATAACTAGGCATGCTAGGTACTCTACATGGATTATTTTATTTAATCGTCTCAATGACTGTATGAGATTATTATCCCCATCTTACAGATAAGGACACTAGGCTCAGAGGGAGAAAGCTGCCCAAAGGTCACAGGGTTGAGCTGTTAACCACTATCCTCCATAGCTTCTCAGTGGCTCTTTGCTGTTCCTGCAGAGCTCAGCCCCTGGGTTCTGTCGTCTGGCTCTGCAAGGCTAGCTTTTGCAGCCTGGCTCACACAACCATACTGGCGCCCCCAGGTGGCAGAAAGCGGTAAAACTGCTATTTCCTCAGTCGCTCTCCACACCCTGGTCCCTACTCCCTCCCCATCCCAGGTGCAGGTCAGATGCAGCAGTCAGAAGTGGAGGCCACATCCAGCTGGGAGGCCTCCGAAATGTGGGGGAGGGCAGAGGAGGTGAACAGGGTCCCACACCCTGGGTGCAGAGACAGGGAGGGTCTTAGGCTGAGCCAAGAGAGAGAAGCAGGGGTGCCCAGGCTGACAGGAGGGGTCAAAAGGGCTGAATAGGAGCTGGGCCCACAGTTGGCAAATAATGAATTGTCATTATTGCTAATTAACAGTCCCTACTTAGCCTCAGGACTTGTGCTATGCATTTAACCTGCTTGACCTCACTTAAACCTGGCAATCACTCAGTAAGATAGCAACAGTTGCACTTTGTAGTTGAGGAAACCGGGGCTCAGAGAGGTACAATCAATTGCCAGAGAAGGCAGGAGGCAACAGAGATGAAAACCGGAACTCTGGCCTATGTAATTTCGGAATGTAGGCTTTCAACTCCACCACTAAACCCACAAACTCACACTGACTTGCAAGAGCATTATGGAGGAACTTTCTCCGCAGCACTGGTTTCCAGGGTGGTGGTCCAGGCCCAAAGAGACACTGGGACCTCCACAGCCAGCCTGGGGTGGTGGATGGAGCCCCGAGAGCCTGCTCCACTTCTTTTCTGCTTCCCCAGGCTTGGGCTCCGCAGGTACCAACCAGTCGGTAGCCATGGCAACGGTTGGCGGTCCAGATGCTGCAGAGAAAGTGCTCTGAATCCCCGAGGGTGAGGTCCAAAGCTGGTGGTAATCAGTCATTCCTTTAACAAATATTTATTGAGTGTCTACTACAAGCTAGGCACTGGCCATATTGCAGGGACTAAGACAGATTAAGCGCCCGTTCTCTTTTTTGTTATAACACAAAAATCAATCTCCCCCCCTCCCCCGCCCCCGCCGCTTTTTGTTAGTGCTTTCTACTTGTCAGGCCCTGTGCTAAAACTTTATACATATATTATCTCCTTAATGAAAACTGTCTCACTACAGCCTTGAGATAGGGCCTGTTAGCACCCCTCTTTTACAGAGGAGAAAACCTGAGGCTCACAGAGGTTAAGCAACTGGTCTGAGGTCACACAGCTAACGTGATGCCCCCCAGGCAAGGAAGCAACTCCAGCCACTTGGGCTTCCGACTCCACTTTATCAATCTCCCAGCCCCTGCCACTGCCTCTTGGCAAAGGGGACCTACTGTCTCCTCCCAGCCGGGCCTGCGTGGAAACCACTGAGCCCATCCGACAGAGGGAGGCAAGTGAGGTTCGGCGAGCTGAAATGACTGCTCCAAAGTCACCCCGCCTGGCAGAGGCAGAGGTGGGACTGAAACCCCGGGACGCCGCGGGTGCCTGGGGATGGAGCAAGCGCCGAGGGGGAGGCGCCGGGGGCCGCTCACCGATGGTGGTGATGACGGTGATGGCGAAGTAGAAGGAGCCGGCGAACTTCCACTGGCGGCCGGCGCGGTGCGGCTCGGCTTGCAGCGCCAGGCGCTCCAGCTCGCGGTAGTCCTCGGCCGAGAAGCCGTACTTCCTCCGCAACTCGCTCCGCTTCTGGGCCAGCAGCCGCTTGCGGCCGCTCTCCGCCTCGGACTCGAGCGCGTCGAAGACGGCGGCGCCCACCAGGAGGTAGGAGAGGATGCAC
>NW_011494726.1:426975-427465 GCF_000754665.1 Bison bison bison
GAGGGCTCCTGCAGCTGCCACCTGCCTGCGCCTCCCCTGCCTTTGTTTCCCCGGCGGCACCCCGGGGCTGTAGCGTCTGCAGGTCGTGACAGCGAGACCGAAGCGCCCAAAGTCCAGCTGTGCAGGCGTCCGGTCTCCACCGCCCTCCACGTCCTGTGACCTTGGGCAAGTCATTCATTCCTTCGTTCGGTTGGTCATCCAGCAAATACTTACCAAGCACCTGCTGGTACACACGATCTATTACATTCCTGGTGTAAATAGAGCGGATATCCTAGGATAGAGGGTTGTATGAAAAACAAACAAAAAGATAATTTAAGAAAAGTGTGAGGGTCTTCTCTGGCGGCCCAGCGGTTAAGACTCCGCGCCTCCACTGCCAGGGGCGCGGGTTGGATCGCTGGTCGGGGAACTAAGATTCCTACAGGCCAATGGCACGGCCAAAACAAACAAAAAAAAGCGTGAGAAGGAAAACATCCTGTCTTGCAAGGCAGGT
>NW_011494726.1:427565-428496 GCF_000754665.1 Bison bison bison
AAGGAAGACAGAGAGTCCAGTTCACAGGGGATTTTACAGGCCCTCTGAAAAGTTCCCTGGTGGCTCAAATGGTAAAGAGTCTGCCTGCAGTGTGGGAGACCTGGGTTCGATCCCTGTGTCAGGAAGATCCCCTGGAGAAGGAAATGGCAACCCACTCCGATACTCTTGCCTGGAGAATCCCGTGGATGGAGAAGCCTGGGGAGCTAGAGTCCATGGGGTCACAAAGAGTCGGACATGACTGAGTGACTTGACTTGACTTCTTCAGTTCAGTTCAGTTCAGCTCAGTCGCTCAGTCGTGTCCGACTCTTTGCGACCCCATGAATCACAGCATGCCAGGCCTCCCTGTCCATCACCAACTCCTGGAGTTCACTGAGACTCACGTCCATCGAGTCAGTGATGCCATCCAGCCATCTCATCCTCTGTCGTCCCCTTCTCCTGCTGCCCCCAATCCCTCCCAGCATCAGAGTCTTTTCCAATGAGTCAACTCTTCGCATAAGGTGGCCAAAGTATTGGAGTTTCAGCTTTAGTATCATTCCCTCCAAAGAAATCCCAGGGCTGATCTCCTTCGAATGGACTGGTGGGATCTCCTTGCAGTCCAAGGGACTCTCAAGAGCCTTCTCCAACACCACAGTTCAAAAGCATCAATTCTTCGGCACTCAGCTTTCTTCACAGTCCAACTCTCACATCCATACATGACCACTGGAAAAACCATAGCCTTGACTAGACGGACCTTTGTTGGCAAAGTAATGTCTCTGCTTTCGAATATGCTATCAAGGTTGGTCATAACTTTCCTTCCAAGGAGTAAGCGTCTTTTAATTTCATGGCTGCAGTCACCATCTGCAGTGATTTTGGAGCCCCCAAAAATAAAGTCTGACACTGTTTCCACTGTTTCCCCATCTATTTGCCATGAAGTGATGGGACCAGATGCCAT
>NW_011494726.1:429147-449139 GCF_000754665.1 Bison bison bison
CCCACTTGACTTCACATTCCAGGATGTCTGGCTCTAGATGAGTGATCACACCATCGTGATTATCTGGGTCGTAAAGATCTTTTTTGTACAGTTCTTCTGTGTATTCTTGCCACCTCTTCTTAATATCTTCTGCTTCTGTTAGGTCCATATCATTTCTGTCCTTTATCGAGCCCATCTTTGCATGAAATGTTCCCTTGGTATCTCTCATTTTCTTGAAGAGATCTCTAGTCTTTCCCAATCTGTTGTTTTCCTCTATTTCTTTGCATTGATCGCTGAGGACTTCTTCAGTACAATAGAAAACCCTGGAAAGGCTTTAGGCAGGAAAACAAACACCAATGATCTAATTGACTTTTTTTTTTTTTTTTTAAGAGTGTTCTGGTTATCTTTCGGGAGAGAGATGGTGGCCCAGAGTGAAGGCCAGTTAGGAGACTCTTGTCCTCCAAATGTGTGCTGGGGGTCCGATGGAGATGGAGACGATTGGGTGGGTCTGAAATGCAGCGGAGGTGGCTCCAGGCACACTCGGCCAGCCGCAGGCTCACATGACAATGGAGTGAGGGCAGAGGTGACCTACGTCCCATCCAGGCCTGGTCCATAAACCTGCGCCACATGCCAGGCCCCCACCGTTCTCCCCCAACCGCACACAATTCGGATGCCAACCAGCCCATCCTAAAGGAAATAAACTCAATATTCATTGGAAGGACTGGGGCTGAGGCTGAAGCTCCAATACTTTGGACCCCTGATGCGAAGAGCCAACTCATTGGAAAAGACCCTGGTGCTGGGAAAGATGAAGGCCGGAGGAGAAAGGGGCAACAGAGAATGAGGCGGTTGGATGGCATCACCAACCAATGGACATGAGTCTGAGCAAATTCCAGGAGATGGTGAAGGACAGGGAAGCCTGGTGTGCTGCAGTCCATGGGGTCACAAAGACTAAACAAGTCTTTAGGCGAGGACAGAGCCACGGGGTGGGAGGAGCTGGGGAGACACACTGCAAAGGGTCCCCCAAAGGAACACCTATTTTGAACTTCGATGGCATTAAGCCCCTGACGTCTGGAGTCCATCTGTTACTATACCTAGTGTTACCCAGATGCACAGAGCAAAGGACATGCTGGTGGGTTAGATGTGGAGGATGAAGAGGAGGACTTAAGGATGATCCCAGGGTCGCTGGCCTGAACAGCTGGGCACTTGGGGCACCTTCCATTGGCAGCACTCCCTGAGGCATCTACCCCTCCCCACCAGCACCAACATGACGCTCATGTCAGAGTCCTAGGTGGGCCGGCATGTGTGGGCAGGGTGCTGGACAGCCTCTCCTGCAGCTGTCTGCACCCCCACCCTCCCAGCTCTCTGCTGCAGCTTAAAAAAAAAAAATCATTTATTTCTTTGGCTTCGATGGGTTTTAGTTGTAGCACGAAGGATCGCCGGTCTTCTCATGGGATCTTGGATCTCCCTTGTGGCATGTGGGATCTTTAGTTGCGCCATGCAAACTCTTAGTTGTGGCCCGTGGGATCTAGTTCCCTGACCAGGATGGAACCCTGAGCCCCTGCACTGGGGAGCCCAGAGTCTTAACCCCTAGACCACCAGGGAAGTCCCTCTGCTGCGTCTTTGACATGCATCGTTTGTCCTCTGTGATCGCTCTCCCTGCTGCCCCTTTGCATTTTCTTTTTTTTTTTTGGCTCCGTCTACATTCAACTTTCAGTTCCTTCTGCAACCCCTTGCTTTGCTTGGAACAGCCTTCTCCTCAGCGCACTCAACAGCCAACATTTATTGAATGCCTGCTAGGAGTATGGCATTGGTACAAGCGCTTTACATGCATTAAGGCATTTAATCCTCACAACTTCTTTATGTAGTAGAGGCAGCTGGCTGACACTCTGTTTGTCCTGTACCCCTCCCTTAATGGGACATCTTCCTGACTCCTCAGGTGTCCCTCCTCTGGGCTCTCTGAGGCTTCCCGGCTCCTGCCATTTTGCATTCCTCCCGCTGAATTCCCTATGTGTGTCCCCCTGAGGACAGGGATCCCATCTTGGTCACCAGTCTGCCCCTAGCACCCAGATGTGGCACAGCGCTCATATCCAGGGACTGTGGACAAGCAAGCAGCAGAAGCTCAGAGCGGGGACTCTGCATCCCCAGTGCCTGCAGTCATTCCCTACTTTTGCTTATCAGTTGTGTGACTTGGGATGCTTCAGTCTCCCTGCTTTCTAGGGGGGTTAGAAAAGTTCCAGTCTCAGAAGATGCTGTGGTCAGCAGAATAACGCTCCCCGCCAAAGATGCCTAGCCATGCTGTCTCTTCAGTCATATCTGACTCTGCAATGCTATGGACTGTACCCCGCCAGGCTCCTCTGTCCATGGGATTCTCCAGGCATGAACACTAGAGTGGGTTGCCATGCCTTCCTCCAGGGGATCTTCCCAATCCAGGGATTGAACCCGCATCTCTTATGTCTCCTGCATTGGCACTCAGGTTCTTTACCACTAGCGCCACCTGGGGACCCCCCCAAAGATGTCAACATCCTATCCCTGTGAATATGTTAGGTTATGTGGCAAAGGGGAATTGAGGTTGCAGGTGGAATTAAGGTTGTGAATCAGCTGACCTTGAGATGGGCGATCATCCTGATGCTCTGGGGGGGTCCCAGTGTGATCAAGGGTCCTCAGAGTTGGAAGAGGGAGGTGGAAGAGGGGGAACCAAGGTGAGAAGGACTCGGCCTGATGTGGCTGGCTTTGAAGATGGGAAAAGAGAGCCACATGCCAAGGACAGCAGGCTGCTTCTAGAATCTAGAAAAGGCGAGGAAACAAATTCCTTTCTAGAGTCTCCAGAGAGGAACGCAGTTTTGCCAGTATCTTGATTTTAGCCCAGGGTGACCTGTGTAGCCCACCATCCCACAGAACTGGAAAGTAATACAGTTGTGTTTTTCAAGCCACTTTGTTGTTATTTAATAGCTCAGTCATGTCTGACTCTTTTGCCACCCCGTGGACTGCAGCCCACCAGGCTCCTCTGTCGGTGAGATTTCCTAGGCAAGAATACTGGAGTGGATTTCAATTCCCTCCTCCAGGGAACCTTCCCGACCCAGGGATCCAACCCGTCTCCTGCATTGGCAGGCGGATCCTTTACCACTGAGCCACTTGGGAAGCCCACTTGAGGCCCTAAGCATGTGATCATTTGTTATGGCAGCAACATCCCACTAGTATAGTGGTTGCAAGGATTAAACAAGCCTCTAGACGTGCCGCCCGAGAGCAGCGCCTGGCCTGCGGACCTACGTAGCAATGCTGCCTGTGTTGCAAGTATCACAACAGAGCAAAGGCCCAGGTCTGCACAAGTCTAGACTCAGCTCCTGCCCTGGCTCAGTTCTCGGGCAGAACTGGGGTCCAGTGCTTAGGAGAGGGGCCTTGGACCCCCCTCTCTTCTCCTGAGAAGCTGGAGGCGGGCAGCTCAGTGGCCCAGAAGCGAGGGAGCTGGTGCCGCTGTCTCAGCCTTATTTTTGCTGATGGCATCAGCAAGTTTGATTTTCTGACTCCTGCTCAGACTTCAGAGGATCAGAAACCTGGCTACAGTCTCAGACTGGGGTGGGTGGGGCACCAAGGACCTACAGCCTGAGAAGGGCCTGAGAAGAGCTTGTGGGGGACAGCATGGGGGTAGAGGAATGGTTGCTCTTAGGAGAAGGGCGGGGTCCATCCTAGGGACAGTTAATGAGTCCCGCTCCTGGACACAGCTGGGATCAACAAGGTCTGGATTTAGATACTTTTTACCTGAGTATCTTTGGATAGAAGACTTTCCCTTCTCTGTTCCTTGGTTTTCCCATCTGAAAAATGGGAGTAATGCCCACCTCCTAGGACCATGTCGAGCATTATAAAAGACACTTGTGTGTCCCTGTCCAGGTCCTCAGTAGCCACTTTTCATCCATTTTACGACTGTCTGCCTGCAGATGTCAAGAATCCTTTTTCCAGAAGCGGGGGTGAAGCTAAGACTGTGGAACGCTGTCTGCACTAGGCACATTCACAGATGTTGCTAAGGGGGTCCTCACTTCCCAGGACAGGAAGACGGGGGTGGGGTTTGGGAGAGGAGAAGAGACCCCACTTGCCAAGTCCTCAGAGCCGGGCAGCGGCTGAGTCAGGACTTGAACTCGGGGCTGTCTGGCCCCCAAGGTCACAGTCCTTCCGATACATGGTGCCGCCTCATCAGGAAAGAGGCTGGGGGCTTTATCACCCTCCGGTGGCCTCTCTGGACCTCACTTTCCCCATCTCAAAGCAGAATCTGGGTGGGGGGTTGCTGGGAGGCTGCCTGCGCCCACCCTTGTGACCATCTTATGAGATGCAGCTGAGAGGTGCTTTGTCAAATGGGCCCTCGGGAAGGGGTGGGTATTATTGGGGCCACAGCGAGCTGCCTGGCCCTGTGAGGCAGGTGATTCTGCCCTGTACTTGGCATTTTCGGCTCAGCAGCTCTATTTTAAGCCAGAAGAGGTTAGAGTGTTATGTGTGTTTCTCAGCTTGGAGGGCCGTCAGCTGAGCAGTCACCAAAAACAGCAACACCCCATGGCACCCCCTGTGGCTCTTCCTCCCTCTGCCTCCCCGCTGCTTTTTCTTTTGGGAAGCTGAGTGGACCTAGTGATTTTCCTCCATCCCTCCAGGCTAGAGTTGCACCCGGGACCCATCAACGAGGCCTTGGATCTTCTTCCAGAGCTGCAAGGTTGCCCACCTTGAGGACAATGAGAGAGGTGGTTCCAGTCCCCAGATGAGTCCTCGATGCCTTTCAAAGCACTTCTCATCCCTGATGAGTCAAGATCTTTCTGGAAGCTGTATGAGCCAGGCAGGCCTTGTCATTCCCACATCAGAGAGAGAAATGGGCATAGACAGAGAGGAAAGTCTGCTGTCTAAGGCAGTGCATGGTAGTACAGGGGTTAATAAAGAACATGCGCTTCCGGGCAAGTCAGATGTCAGTTTCGTCTTGGGCAAGTGACCACATCTTCCTGAGCCTCGGTTTCCTCATCTGTGACATGGGGATAAAAGAATCTGCCTCAGGACTTCCCTGGTAGTCCAGTGACTAAGACTCCACACTTCCAATGCAGGGGGGGCACAGGTTTGATTCCTGCTTAGAGAACTAAATCCTGCATGCTGCCTCTGAGATCCAGCACAGTCAAATAAATAAGTAATAAATAAAATAAATATTAAAAAAAAAAAAAAAAGCATCTGCCTACCAGTGTTCCTGGGAGGGGCAGGAACGCATGAAGGGGCACTCAGCACAGATAAGGTGCCCAGCAAATGTTAGCACCCCCTCCACCCAATTAATTTCTTCTTTCTCTTTTCTACACTGGTTATTTCCTAGACCTACTGAGATCCTAAGGGATTGATTTTTATAGTTAGGATATAGTTCAGTAATTTTCTAGATGTTCAGAAGCCCTGAGCATTTTCCCTGATAAGATCTCTGGTCTCTCTCCTAAAAGAATGGATTATTTTGGCCTCGGGGGAGGATAAATATCAGCTCCTTCGAGATGTCAGCCGTGACTTTTCTGTAACCTGAGCGCCTCTTAGGGATCTGGGCTGCAAGAGATTAAAAGCTGCAGCAGGCTAGCCAGTGTGGTCCATTCCATGTGAGCGCGGCACTCCTGCCCCAGAATGCTCACAGCTAGGATGCCACTCCCGGCATCCTTGCTCCTTTCTGCTCTCTCTCCCTTAGAATGGTGTTTGGGGCTGAACGTCTGTATTTCCCCCCAGATTCATACATTGAAATCCTAACGGGCTTCCCTGATGGCTCAGTGGTAAGGAATCCACCTGCTGATGCAGGAGACATGGGTTCAATTGCTGGTCCGGGAAGATCCCACATGCTGCGGAGCAACTAAGCCCGCGTGCCACAGCCACTGAGCCTGTGCTCTAGAGCCTGGGAACTGCAATGAGCAAGGCTCACGCATCCTAGAGCCCACGCTCAGCAACCAGAGAAGCCACTGCAATGCGAAGCCCTAGCACCGCAACTAGAGAGTAGCCCCTGCACGCTGGGCAACTAGAGGAGAGCCCGCCCAGCAATGAAGACCCAGCACAGCCAATATATGTAAATAAATAAATTTAAAAGAAATTAAAATAAAAAAGAAACCCTAACCCCCCAATGTAATGGTATTAGGAGGTGAGGCTTTGGGGAGGTAATTAGGTTATGAGGGTGAAGCCCTTATGGACAGGATTAGTGCCCTCCAAGGAAGAGATATGAGAGAGCTTGCTTCTTTTCTCTGCTCTCTGCCAGGTGAGGATGCCATGAGAAGGTATCTACCCTTGAGAAGTCAAAGAACAACCTCCCAATAACTCCAATCAAATGGCCCCAAACACATGTTAGGAATCCTCTGAGCAGCCCTGGCACATCCCAACGGCTAGAGACAGGGTCATGCTCAGATGGCTGTCATAATACTGTCACCAGCCTGGGAATAATGGTGTCTCCCACACAGGTGTGGCCATGAGCTGATTAAACAGACATTAATAAAGAGAGCTTCTTTGCCTCACTGACTCTGTCAAAGACTGTAGTGTAAGACTTTGAGGATGAACTTATGGCTGGGGGGAAAGTTGGAGGGAAGGGAGAGTTAGGGAATTTGGGATGGACAGGTATGCACAGCTATATTTAAAACGGATAACCTGTAAGAACCTATTGTATAGCACATGGAACTCTTCTCAACATTATGTGGAAGCCTGGATGGGAGGGGAGTTTGCGAGAGAATGGATATATGGCTGAGTCCCTCCACTACTGACCTGAAACTATCACAATATTGTTTACTAATCAGCTATGTGCTGTGCTTAGTTGCTCAGTCGTGCCCAGCTCTTTGTGACCCCATGGAATGTAGCCCACCAGGCTCCTCTGTCCATGGGGATTCTCCAGGCAAGATTACTGGAGTGGGTTGCCATGCCCTCTTCCAGGGGATCTTCTTAACCCAGGGGTCGAACCCAGGTCTCCCACATTGCAGGCGGATGCTCTACTGTCTGAACCCAATACAAAGTAAAAAGTTAAAAAAAAAAAAAAAGACTGTAGTGTAGAGTTGTCTCTGGAAGACACCTGCCCAGACAGAGACTACATTTCCCAGCCTCCCAATCCAATGAAGTGGGGTTACTTCTAGGGGGGACCTTTAGGAAGCAGCTGAGCTTCTCTGTTACTGCCTGCACTTTAGAAGCTGCTACTGCTGCTGCTGCTAAGTCGCTTCAGTCGCGTCTGACTCTGTGCGACCCCATAGACGGCAGCCCACCAGGCTTCCCCGTCCCTGGGATTCTCCAGGCAAGAACCCTGGAGTGGGGTGCCATCGCCTTCTCCAGCACTTTAGAAGCAGCAGGCTCCAAAGCCCAGGAGCTGCTGGGGCTGTAACAAGTGAGTCACCTGGCTCACCACGTGAGGGCAAGCTGCCCTGCAACCAGGAAACCTGCCTTGGAATATCAGGTGAGTAAGAAGTAAACTTCTGTTGTCTTAAGCCACCGAATTTGGGGGTTCGCTTGTTACAACAGCTACAACAAAGTGAACTCTAATGAATAAACTTACCTTATGGGGCCAGTGTGAGGATTCAATCGGAGGATACCCATGTAAGAAACTCTTTTTTAAAAATTTGTTTTTGTTTGTTCACGTGTTTCTCTTCGACTGTGCTGGGGCTTTGTTGCTGTGTGTGGGCTTTCTCCGGTGGTGGAGGCGGGGTGGGCTGCTCTCTAGGTGTGGTGATGGGCTTCTCACCGCGGTGGATTCTCCTGTTGCAGAGCTCCAGGGCTCAGTAGTTGTGGCACACGAGGTTTGTTGCCCAGCAGCATGTGAAATCTTCCTGGACCAGGGATCAAACCTCTGTCCCTCACATTGGCAGGTGGATTCTTAACCCCTGGACCACCAGAGGGAGTCCTCACAGGCTGGCAAATGGGACTTTCCCTGCTGTCCTGTATTTCCAGTTAAAGCCCCAATGCTGGGACACAGGGTTCTGAACACCCCCATATTCCGGAAACCACCAGACACAGCCTGTGGGACTTTTGGAGGGATGTTGTACCAGCTTTTCTCCCTCTCCGTCCCCACCCCTCAGCCTCCGTGTGCAGAAGACCAGAATTTGAGAACGGGGAGAAAGGGTCAAACTTTTCTGCTCCCTTGGGCGAAGAAAGGAACCCCCATCCCATCCTGAGAGGTCCCACTGGTAGAGATTTGGGGTTCCTGCCAGCAGTGGTGAGAGGCAGCTGACTCTGACGGCTCACGAGGCAGGGTTGCAGGTCCGCACTCAGTGCCTGTTTGAGCAGGAGGAGAGCGATTAGGAAGACGGCAGAACAACAGTCATCCCGTACACCCACCACTTGGCCGAGCAAGAATGAGTGAGCTCCCCGTGAGCTGAGTGGGTGCTGGGCCAGCTGACCAGGCTCCGGCCCCTGAGTGATGATTCTTGTGCTTCCCAAAACCTGGCAGAAAGAGGCTGGGACACACACTCCTGGGGACAGGGTCTGAGAGAAGTCAGGGGGTTCAGATCTCCTCCAAGTCAGGAGACACTACAGGGACCCCTGAATAAGCTGGTCATGTGGTCTAGGAACACGAAGCTTTAAACACTTGCCACTGCAAGGGAATCCATCTCCCGGAGGGGACTCGAAGGGAGAGGGGACCAGCTACGTTTTTTCCTTCTTGCCTCCACTGATCTTTCCAGGCGTCGTAAACTGGAGAAGCTAGAACTCAGAAGGCGAGAATGGAAAAGGGTTTTAGAGACCCTCATACTCTCTCTGCATAGAATTGTAATCAGAGATTCAGGGTGAGTTTCTGAAGCCAGACAGCCTGGGTTTCAATTCTGTGTCTCTGCCTCACTAGCTGTGTGACCCTGGGCAAGTTACTTCACCTCTCTGGGCCTTAGTAGCTGTAAGATGCCATAAATAATAGTATGTACTTCACAACCTCATAGCATTGTCAGTTCAGTTCAGTTCAGTTCAGTCGCTCAGTCGTGTCCGACTCTTTGTGACCCCATGAATCGCAGCACGCGAGGCCTCCCTGTCCATCACCAACTCCCGGAGTTCACTCAGACTCACGTCCATTGAGTCAGTGATGCCATCCAGCCATCTCATCCTCTGTCGTCCCCTTCTCCTCCTGCCCCCAATCCCTCCCAGCATCAGAGTCTTTTCCAATGAGTCAACTCTTCGCGTGAGGTGGCCAAAGTACTGGAGTTTCAGCTTCAGCATCATTCCCTCCAAAGAAATTCCAGGGTTGATCTCCTTCAGAATGGACTGGCTGGATCTCCTTGCAGTCCAAGGGACTCTCAAGAGCCTTCTCCAACACCACAGTTCAAAAGCATCAATTCTTCCGTGCTCAGCCTTCTTCACAGTCCAACTCTCACACCCATACATGACCACAGTCCAACTCTCACATCTCACACGACCACAGGAAAAACCATAGCCTTGACTGGACGGACCTTTGTTGGCAAAGTGATGTCTGCATTGTCAGGTGCGTGTAATTAGGCTATTTAATAGTTTGTTCAATAACAATGCATTCTTGAGGTGAAGGGTCAGGCTCGACTGAGAGGAAGTGTTAAATGGTTTATCATTAGATGTTCAATCTGGACTGAAAGGCATGGGGCAAGGAGAGATTCGAGTGGATGAGGTCAAAAGCAAACAGAGATCCATTTCTGTGTGTCCCTCACCAAGTTCAGGTTGCTCGTTAAGCCAGTTACACGTGTGAAGTGTTTAGGTCAGTTTGGGACACACTGAAACCCTCAAAACATGGGAACTATTAATACTATTCAAACTTGCGCCAGGTCAGAAATCGAATCCTTTCAAAGATTTATTAGTTTTGAGGGATAGTAAGAATGGCTATTTTTGTGGTGGCTTAAAGCACTTATTCTCATACTTCTGGGGCTTCATAAAACCACCCAGTTGCATAAAATGTTTGTGAATCCAGATCACATTGCCAACTCCACTTGCAAAGTAAAAACAATGGGGGAAATGCACAAGTACTATATTTATACTCCCCATTTTATAAAGGAATGAATTCCATTACCTTTCAAATGAGGAAGGTCGTAAGTTCAGAGTAAAACGCAGTCTTACAGATGGAATCCATTTCACTTGATGAGATTTCACTGTGTGGTTCTTATTTTTAGTACCAGTTGAATGGCTAGAGCTTGAAGACCTCACATATAAATTCCCATAGAGTTTGCACACATCCAGAGGTGTTCTCCCCTTTCATTCTCAAGACTACCCTGTAAGACTGGGACCTTGGTCTACATTTTCTTTTGAGTATATGGAGGTTCGGGGCTTCGCTTGTGGCTCAGCTGGTAAAGAATCCGCCTGCAATGCTAGAGACCTGGGTTCAATCTCTGGGTTGGGAAGATCCCCTGGAGAAGGGAAAGGCTACCTACTGCAGTATTCTGGCCTGGAGAATTCCGTGGACAGTCCATGGGGTTGCAAAGAGTCAGACATGACTGAGCGACTTTCACTTTCATATGGAGGTTCAGAGGTTAGCTGGCTCATTCAGGGTCACCCAGCTAGAACAAAGCCTGGCTTCAGACTCCATCTTCCTGGTAAAATATGGTCTTTTCCTCTGGTTTGAATACATGTTGGAAGGGCCTCTGCTCTACGTGGTCATTCAGGCACGAAGGCTCCTTCTCTTTTGTAACTCTGTCCTGTCCTAATGCAGAGATTCTTTTCCCAGAGACAATACCCAAGGGATCTGAGGCAAAACTCAGGGATTCCTGAACTTGAAAGGGAAAATAATTGCATCTTTTTGCTGACCTCTAACACCTAGCACTTCCTCTGATTACTAATGGAGAAAACAAAGTAGTATAATGAGGACCTATTTGTCACCAACAAAATCACTAGAAATCAACATGCCACAAAGTCCTTATTGCAGATATTGCAAAATACTGTTTATATTATTGCCACTTTGCAAGTATGGTAATTATGCAACTATCTCACCCACATTTCTGTTTTGGTTACCATATTTCAATAACTTGTGTCCTTTGTAATCCCATGTATTCGATTTTATGTGTTTAATACAATGAGTCTGAGAAGGAAGCTCATAGGCTTCACCAGTAGCCCGAGGAGTCCTAGGTTCATAAAGAAAAGTTAAGAGCAATGTTCTAGAGCCTTGAGGTCCTCCATAGGGTCCTCTGCATGTGAGCAGCAGAGGTGGGCAGAGAGCGAGTGTGGAGGGTGGAGAGGGGCATTATGGTCTGGGTCTGGAGTCATCACCCAGGGCCAGTCCTTGGTCACCACGACTGGGAGATGTGGTCTCTCTCTGGGTGCCCAGAAGGGGGACAACTAGCCAGCTGCTGCACCATTATCATGTCGTTTGCAATGGTTCAAATTCAAGGAGAGACTGGGACCCCCTTGTCCCAGGGATTTCTAGTGGGGAGGGCACGTGAAGTAGGTGCTGGATCTTGCTTATTTCATCCACAGGGGCAACACGTCTAGTGTTGCACGGAGGCGGCATGGAGGGCAGTTAGAGTTGCTCTTCTCAGCTCTTCTGCTCCAGCAGGCTGTCTGCTTTGTGCCCCAGGAACTCACAACAGAAGGCGGAGGAAATCAGGATAAAAATGTACATTCTTGAAAATGTAATTGTGGCTCCCATGTGTGCAGAGTACTAGAGTTTGCTAAGCACGTTAGTAAGCATTGGGCTTCCCTGGGGGCTCAGCTGGTAAAGAATCTGCCCGCAATGCGGGAGACCTGGGTTCTGTCCCTGGCTTGGGAAGATCCCCTAGGGGAGGGAAAGGCTCCCCACTCCAGTATTCTAGCCTGGAGAACTCCAAGCCTGGGCTCACCTTGGCCTTTCTGCAGCCCTCCAGGAAGGCAGGGCCAAGAGAATCATCTCTACTGTGGAAAGTCAGAAAACGAGCTCACAGAGGAGAATTAGATGCTCAAGGTCACAAACTAGAGGCACAATCAGAGCTAGAACCCAGGCCTCCCGTCACCATTCAGCGCGCGCGTATTAAATACCTACTGCCCTGCCTCACCCGGAGGCCGTGGGTAAGTCCTTTCCCTCCCTCCTGGCCCTGAGGATCCTCCCTGCCGGTGGCCTCTCGCCGGCTCGTTCACCAAAAAGCCACAAGGGGGCAGCAGCACATCACCGTTTTCTTCTATTCTTGTATGAAGCCGCGCTATGAATCTTACACAGATTTTAAGGAGGCGGAGGGCTTGTTAAAATACGGATTTCCGGGCCTCCCTTCCAGTTTCTGTGGGTCTGGCATGAGGCACAAGATATTTGCAATGCTAGTCATGTATGGATGTGAGAGTTGGACTATAAAGCAAGCTAAGTGCTGAAGAAATGATGCTTTTGAACTGTGGTGTTGGATAAGACTCTTGAGAGTCCCTTGGACTGCAAGGAGATCCAACCAGTCCATCCTAAAGGAGATCAGTCCTGAGTGTTCATTGGAAGGACTGATGTTGAAGCTGAAACTCTAGTACTTTGGCCACCCGATGTGAAGAAGTGACTCATTGGAAAAGACCCTGATGCTGGGAAAGACTGAAGGTGGGAGGAGAAGGGGACGGCAGAGAATGAGATGGTTGGATGGCATCACTGACTCAATGGAGATGAGTTTGAGCAAATTCTGGAAGTTGGTGATGGACAGGGAGGCCTGGTGTGTTGCAGTCATTGGGGTCACAAAGAGTCAGACACAACTAAGTGACTGAACTGAAATGAACTGAACTGAACCAGTTCCCAGGCTACGATGATGCTTCCAGTCTGGGGACCCCACTTTGAGAACTAGCAAGGTTGAGGATTGGGAGCGAGGGTCCAACGTGACCTCTGACCCTCACAGACAGGGCGACTGGGAAATCATTGTGAAAAGGGAAGCCACTCCCCCTGGTCAGTTGCATATTGACTTTTCCAAGCCCCGTTAAATCCCTTTATAAAAAGCAAGATATATTTCACTCCTTCAATGATGACTGGGCTTGGTCCATCCAGAGCACAGTTCTAGGTCCTGGGAATCCATCAGTGAATGAAGCAGACAAGTTAATTCCCACCGCTTGTGGAGTTTGACAAAAAACAGTAAATGTTCTAAATAAGTAAGTTACCTAGTATGTTAAAAGGGGCTACTTGCATCTGGGGTATTGAAAGATATGTATTTCTCAGTGAAATGATGACTTGTGAGTCAAACTTGAAAGAGACCAAGGGGATTCACCATGTGGGTGTCTGGGGGAAGATGATGTCAGGCAGAGAGAGAACAGCCTGTGCAAAGGTCCTGGGGTGTGAGCAAGTCTGGCATGTTTGAGGAAAAAGAGGGAAGCCAATAAGGTCAGAGCAGTGTGAGCGGGGAGAGAATAATTGAGGATGAGGACACAGAGGTCACAGGAGCAAGGTGGGAGGGGATTGTAGATCTTGCAGAGGCTTTTCTTTATTAAAATTGTTATTTTTTAATTTATTTTCGAGTTGCTGGGTCTTCATTGCTGCCCCACAGGGTTTCTCCAGTTGTGGCACGCAGGGGCTACCTCCGCAGGGCTTGAGCTCTTGAGTGCGGGCTCAGCAGTTTGTGGCACATGGGCTTAGTTGCCCCAAGGCAGGTGAAATTTTTGCAGACCAGGGATTGAACTTGTGTCCCCTGCATAGGCAGGCGGATTCGTAACCAGGGAAGCCTGTGCAAAGGCTTTTCTCAGAGTGAAAAAGAGTGGCATGATCTGACTTGTTCTAACAGAATCCCTCTGGCACCCTCTGTATGGAGCAAGAGTGAAGCCAGGAGAACAGACGGCTCCCCAGTTATCTGGGCAGAGATGATGGTAGCCCAGTCAGTGGGGAGCAGTGGAGCTGGAGAGCGTGGTAAAAGGTTACACACACACACACCTGCATGCTGTTTCATAACTAAACCAACTGGTCAGTCTCATTATCCGCCTCTCCTCTGTCCAGGTGGCCCGCACTCTCAACCTGAACTCTTTCCTCTACATCCAGATCTGCCTCATCTTTGATCTCCAACTGCCTCTAGCCACACTGCCCTGAGATGACTGCTGCTTCCTCAAACTCAGAACATCTAGGACACCCCCTTCTACCGGCCACCAACGCAGGCTCCCCTCTGCTCTTCTCAGTTCCCGGTGACGGACCCCCCTTCTCCCCATCCTCCAGCAGAAAGCCCAGGAATGTGTTTAGCATCTTACTTCCCCTGTCCTCACATCCATCCTTCCAACAAGATCTCACAGGCATGGTCAGGCCCTGCCGGAGTCTCTCATCTGCTTCTGTTCCTTCATTCCCACTCCTATGGGCCTTACCTCTGAACTCTGCAATGTCTGCATTTGGGGTAGCCTGGTGGCCAGGACAAGGGCTCTGGAGCAGGACTCTCTGGGTTTGAGTCCTGGCTTTACCAACTTTGAACTACGTAAGTGTGGGCTGTTTCTTGAATTTCTCTGTACCTCAGTTTCTCCATTTATAAAATGGGTATGATTACACTTACTTCAGAGCGTTATTGTGAGAGTTAAGTGAGTTGTTACATAGAAGACACTTGGAACAGAGCCTGGCATGTGCTTCGCACACAATAAATGTTAGCTCTCATTTTTATTCTTTTAGCAATAAGTCTTTATTGAGTGTCTATTACATGCAGAGACCTCCATCATGCTCAGAGATAATCTGACCCAGAAGAAAGAGTATAGGCCTTGAGTCAGCAATTCTGTTCCTAGATGCGTACCCAACAGAAATGTTGACCAATATCCACCAGAAAACATGTACTAGAAGCTTCACAATGCCTTATTCATAGAAACCTCAAACTAGAAACTGCCCAAATGCCCATCGAGGGTAGGATGGATAAATAGCATGTGCTCTATTCGCATGATGGACTGTTCTACAGTGACAAGAAAGAAGGCACTACTGCTACTTGAATATCGTGGATGAATTCACAATATGATGGGGCGTGGCTGGGCTGGGTCCCTCCCAAGTCTGGCTTCAGTGCGGGTGGCCTGAGTTTCCCCTGGTGACCTCTGTTCCCAGCACCATCCCTCTTCACAAACAAGAAGGTCCCCAGTCTTTGCCTTCACATCAGTCCCTGACTTGCAAAGCATCACTGAGGCAGGATGATGGCAATAGCTTATTTTCAGGCGAACATAAAGGAATCACCCAACATTCACAGCATGTGATGGGCACTCACTCCACACAATCATGCTGGATGATGGGCATTACTATTTATGCCCATTTTACAGATGAGAAAAGCCAAAGCACTAAGAGGTCAAGTCAAGGTAATGATAGCTAAAATTTTCATTTAAATTACATAATACTCTCAACAGCCCTCTGTGTTGAGTAGTCCTATTATCCCTATTTTAGAGACTAGGAAACTGAGGTACAAAGAAGTTAAGTACCCTGCCTGAGATGACAGCAGACAACCAGCCAGGAACAGGTGGGCAGGTTGGCTGGGCCCACTCTTCATGGCTCTGCTTACAGCTTCTCAGGGGTGAGGTCATGGGCCTTGCAGCCAACCTGGTCCAGAGTCCAGCAGCACAACCCCAGCACAACTCATTAATCACTCTGAGTCTCAGTTTACCCATCTCTAAAATGGGAACATCAGTAGCACTTTCCTCTAGGGATGTCCCAAGTGTGACATGTAATTATGTGGGTAGCACTCTTGGCGGAGAGAGCCCCATATGCAGGAATAGTTCAGTGAAGGTCCATGGTTCTCATCCTGGCTCTCAGCATGTTATCAGACTTGTTCCGGGTAATGTGTGCAGAATTTACTCATATAGAACCAGACACACCAAAGCTCTCAGCCTCTGAGAGACCACAGGCCCAGCCTGAAAAGTCAGATAAACTTGGCTTGGACTAAAATCCCACCTAATTGTAAACCAGCTTTTGGACAGATCATGCTTCCAAGCTGCTTCCTCATCTGTGAATCAGAGTTAGTTCTATCTTGTGAAGATTAAATGGTTCCAAAAGCTGCCTGTGATTTCTCAAACTGGGGTTCCCAAAGGAGGTGGTACCCGACTGAAGTGCTGGAGGCCAACGTACTGAGGAGCAGGTCACTGACCACCTGTGTGCTGGGGATCGCCTGTCGCCCAGCTCGGCTTTGAACCTCAGGGCACTGCATTCCTGGGCTCCCTGGTCTGCCCAGGAGGTTTGACCAATGGGAGGCACTTCTGGGAATTGGGGGCTGGGAGAGAGCAGAAGCTGGGTTCTCTCTCCCCATCTCCATCTGCCTTTTGTTAGGATCAAGGCTGCATCTCCATGGTGGCTTCCGCTCCCAGCAGACAGCCCTGCTGTGAGTCCATCTTCCGCCTTCTGGTCCTGGCTTCTGGGCTTTGCCTTCTCTCTGCCTCTCCACCCTTAGGGCTGGTATTGAGGGAATGAAGCCCTTCATTAAAGAATACCTACTGTATGACTCTACATGAAGTTCAAGAACATAACAACACCTCATCTATGATGGAAATCAGAACAGCAGTTGCCCTTGCGGGTAGAGGGGATCACCTGGCCAGGGGAAATTTTCTTCTTTTTTAAAAATCTTTGGCTGTGCCACACGGCATGTGGGATCTTGGTTCCCCTGCCAGGGATCGAACCTGTGCTCCCTGTATTGGTAGCTCAGAGTCTTAACCATTGGACCACTGGGGAAGTCCTCAGAGGAAATGTTCTGTGATGATGCAAATGTTTTACACCTTTTCTGAGGTGTGGTCATATAGGTGCATACATTTGTAAAGACTCGTGAAACCATGCGCTTAAGACCAGTGCATTTAACTGGGTGTGAATCATCCCTCAATCAGATTAGTTTAATAAGAAGAAATCCTGGTAAAATACCAAGAATATATTCTAATGTCCTGGCGAGGTTCCGATGAAAACACAGTTTTTATTTTTAAACAAATACAGGTAGACTGCAGAAGAGGACATGACATTTGTATGTGGCATTTTTGTTTGTTTGCTTTTACACTTGGGCAGACTCTGGGAGATGGCGAGGGACAGGGGAGCCTGGCTTGCTGCGGTCCGTGGGGTCGCAAAGAGTCAGTCGGACACAACTGAGCAATTGGACAACAACAAAACAATAAAACCTGCGACTCCAAACAGGATTTCGCACGAGGGTTGGTTTATTTCAGGCCATGTTCTCCCGGTTTCTGGGAGGCATTCTTCATCCTCCCCTGCTTTTCTCTAGTCCAGAATGTTTCCCAGCACTGACTTGTATAATGTGTAGCTTGGCCTGGTGCATTGCGGAGTCGTGAAAACGGTTAGTTCTTACTAATACGAGTTGGGTTTGATGGGTCCCTTTAAGGGACATTTAAGGGTCCCATTTTGACTGTCTTCAAGACAGGGTGATTTACATAGAATTCAGTCCCTGAATTCTGCCCAGGGTGGGGAGGGAGGGTTTTCTCAGCACAAGTACACAGACGCGTGTTCAGGGATGTTCCTACCTCACTCCAGGAAAGGAAGCAGGAGGCTGAGAATCTCTGTGCCCCTCTTCGCTGCACCCCTAGAAAAATAGCCCATCCAGCCCAGCACCTGCTTCAGTCTAATGATTAAGGGGGGGTGGTTGCCCATCTCCTGGAAAAAGCTCTGTGCGTGTCTTTGATAGAGGCTGGGAATGGCTCAGAAGAAACGTGGCCATTCTCCTAGGCTGTGAGTGAGAGCGAAGGGAACTAGGGCATGCTTCCCGCGGCATCTCAGGGTCCAGAGGGACCAGCTGGCTTGGGAATACGCTTGTCCTTCAGGGCCTGGATGGCAGACCCAAGCCGGACTGTGGCCTGCAGCCCAGACTGCCTGCCGAGCGGCTGACACAGAGTCTCCATCCTCAGCCTTGCTCTAAAAGGCTCTGCTTCTTGGGCTGTGGCCCCTGGCGGGTGGGCAGGGCCCCAGTACGCACAGGCGTTGCTGGGTCTCCAGGCGGCAGAAGCGGTTCTGATTGGACACTCGGGTGGCCACGCCCAGGCCGCAGGTGGTCGAGCAGGGACCCCAGGCAGTGCTCCATTCCGGGCAGGGGACGCCAGGGGCTAGGGGAGCGACAAGGCCAGAAAACTGGGATCCTGGGGGAGAGAGAGGGGGTCAGTTCGGCAAGGTTTGGCAGCCAACTCTACCCACTGGCTTGCGGTGCAATCTGGGTCACGTTGCTTAACTTCTGTGGACCTCGGTTTCTTCCCATGTAAATTTCCTAATAGTTGATCGTTAGGCATGAATAAAATAGTGGATGTGAAGTGCTTAACAGTGCCTGGTTCTTGTCAGCACTTCTGTAATATTGGTTATCAGGCAGCTATGATCGGATTGACCATGACGGTCCTCCAATAAAGGGCGAGTGTCTCACTTCTGTATCCTCCACAAGTCCTGTGATAAGTAGCATCGTAGGGAGGAGGCTGGGGCCTGTGTGTGGTGCTGCCCGTGACCTGGCGGCAGGGATGCTGGTGACGGAGAGGCCAGGTCTGGAACAGGGTGGCGGGTTCATCGTGGTCTAGCTTTTCCTCCTCCTCCAGTCTTGCTCTGCTCTGTTAATATTTTGTGTCCTTCCTCTGTTCTTTTGTAACCCGTGGTTCTTAACTGCGGACCGTTTTGCCCCCTGGAAGATACTTGTCAATGTTTGGAGACATGTTTTACTGGTCACAAGTGAGGGGTGGAGGCTACTGAAGTCTAGCACAGATGCTGCTAAACATCCTACACTGCACAGGACATCCTTTCACAACAAAGACGCGACCCGGCTCAAATGTCACTAGTGGCCTGGTTGATACACCTTGTGTTATCCACATGTGTGTAGGATGTCTATGTGTTCATATGGCTGTAGACACACACATATGCACACACACAGTGGAGTTCAAATTACATATACATTGCCCTGGCCTGCTTTTTACATGTAAGGCAAACCTATCGGCATTCACCAGTGTACTGGGTTGGCCAAAAAGATCCTTCGGGTTTTTCTGCATCAACTTAAGGGAAACCTGAAGGTATTTTTGGCCAACCCAATATTTAAACAGATGTATCATATTCCATTGTTGGGATGATAACAGCTAAGGCCCTGGAGTGCTGTGTTGCTTCGCTTGTATTTACTCATCCAGGCTTCACAACAGTTCTGTGAGGTGGATGTGCTTATTCTCATAGTTGGAGGAGCTGAGACAGAGCAGTTAAACAATTTTCTCAGAGTCACACAGTTGGGCTTAGAACTCAGGCAGCCTCCATGCTTAAGCTGCCTCATTCTACTGCCTCTCCGGCGGCACCATCTCCTATGCAACCAATGCTCTCTTTTCGGTTGCCTTAAAAAATCATATTCATATAATAATAATAGTTTCCCTAGTGACAATATGCGGAGAAGGCAATGGCACCCCACTCCAGTACTCTTGCCTGGAAACTCCCATGGATGGAGGAGCCTGGTGGACTGCAGTCCATGGGGTCGAGAAGAGTCGGATACGACAGAGCGACTTCACTTTCACTTTTCACTTTCATGCATTGGAGAAGGAAATGGCAACCCACTCCAGTGTTCTTGCCTGGAGAATCCCAGGGACGGGGGAGCCTGGTGGGCTGCCGTCTGTGGGGTCGCACAGAGTCAGACACGACTGAAGCGACTTAGCAGCAGTGACAATATGTATAATTATGGCTGATTTGCATTGTTGTGTAGCAGAAACCAGCACAACATTGTAAAGCAATTTGCCCCTAATTAAAAATAAATTAAAAAAATTAAAAAACAAAAATCCTAGTGACCTACCATACATAACATAATCTCTCAAACTCAAGAGTTTACAGGCTGAGGTCACTGTCTTTCCTGCCGACCCCTAGGCCCACATTCCGGAGGCAATCACCTTGCCCCATTCAGTTTAGAATTCCTCTTTTAATAAACCCCAATAATGACATATTAATAATATTATATAATATTTAAACTGTGTTATATTAATATGTATCCATGTCAGTATAATGACAATCTATATTATAATAATATACCTCTATATTATACCTCTGCTGTGAAATGTGAGAACTTGGTTCAAGTGTCCTAACCCTCTTTTCCTCTCTCTACTCTGCCACCAATTTTTATTTTTAATTGTGTGTTATTTAAAATCGTATACTTGCACCTCTGCATCTTGTTTGGTCAGTTCCATTTTCCTAAGAGTCCCCTTAGCCACCTGCCCCTCCTAGCTTTTGTCAATATAACCTTGGCTTTGATGTATCCAGTTGTCCTGGTACCTAAG
>NW_011494726.1:449374-450108 GCF_000754665.1 Bison bison bison
CCCCCATCCCCCGCCCATCGCCCTCCCTCCACCACTCCAAACAGCCCTGGACCAGCCCGGCACTCACCTTGGGCTGGGAGGGGCTGGACTCCCAGCCCCACTCCCTGGTCGCACACCCATTCAGGGCAGCACTTGCCCGGGACCTCCACCCTCCTGGGGTGCGGACAGTCCCAGCTGGGGAGCCGCACGTCCTCGCTGCAAAGGGGCACACAAGTAAAGCCGCCGTCCTCGCAGCGGCAGCGGAGCCTGCAGTGAGGCTGAAAGGTCTCCCCGTCCCGGTAGAGGCGGCCGTTCACCTCGCAGCTGCCGTCATCTTCTCCCCCTGCGGAGGAGAAATCGGACCTCCATCGGCGACCCCCCAACTTTTCCCTGGGCAGGGCTGCGCCCGCCGCCTCCTCCGCCGGGTCCTCTCTGCGGAGCTGGTCTGGAGGCGCTGGGGACGCAGAGCCCTTGGGGAAACTGAGCGCTGCAGGGGGCTCCGCCCCTCCTCCACCCCAGCCCACCCCCAATCAGAGCGGTCCTGTCCTGTCACCCGCAGGAAGACAGCGTGCCAGGCTGCTTCCTGGAACAGGCTTGCAGGAAGACTGGCCTGGTTTCAGCTGCTTTGCTAGCTGTGGATCTTGGCCAGTGATTCTACTTCCGCTTTTAGTTTCCTCACCTGCAAAGTGGGTTATGAAGTGAAGTGAAAGGCGCACAGTCGTGTCTGACTCTTTGCGGTGACCCAATAGACTGCA
>NW_011494726.1:450208-450373 GCF_000754665.1 Bison bison bison
CCCCATGGACTGTATAGTCCGTAGAATTCTCCAGGCCAGAATACTGGAGTGGGTAGCCGTTCCCTTCTCCAGGGGATCTTCCCAAACCAGGGATTGAACCCAGGTCTCTCGCATCAGAGACGAATTCTTTACCAGCTGAGCCACAAGGGAAGCCCAAAGTGGGTA
>NW_011494726.1:450473-464079 GCF_000754665.1 Bison bison bison
CTGTCCATGGGATTTTTCCAGACAAGAATACTGGAGTGGGTTGCCAATTCCTTCTCCAGGGGATCGTCCCAACCCAGGGATGGAACCGGGGTCTCTTGTGTCTGCTGCATTGGCAGGCAGATTCTATACCACTAGCATCACCTGGGAAGCCCATATATAATAGAATTAATAATATGTATTATTTAATATAAACATATAAAATATTATGACTATTATATACGCATGGAGATTTCATGCCACAAACTTTCCTTGTCCATCTGCTGTGTTACAGTTACCACCATCAGGTCAGGGCTTAACTTGCTAGCTGTGTGACTTGGGGTAAGTGACTAAACTTCTCTGAGTCACTTTAACAATAGCAACGATGAGAACAATGATTAGAACCTTCAGGGACACATCTAACACAGGGTTAGGAATTCAAGAAACACTCTTTGGAGGAAGCCCTCAAATATTATGGGCATCACAGCCTCTTCCTCCACTGGCCATGAACTCCTTGAGGGCTGGGGCTGAGAGTGTTCATCCTGGCATCTCCTGTGCCAGCTCAGAGCATGGATGGGACACACAGAACCACAGGAAATGCCCCTGGAATGAATGCCTGGCACAAGACTCAGCACATGAGAGACACTGATAAAATAGTCCTGATTCCTTATTCCTTTCAGATACACCGCGCCCTTCCTGGGTACCACCCACTGTGCTCCCAGACAGGACTGAGAGCCAGTCCTTACCCAGGGGGACTCAAGGGTCAGTGCAGGGCACAGATGTGGACGCTGCATCTCCAAGACAGAATAAATCGAGAGCCCTGCAGAGGTGTCTGTGAGCCACTCAGGAAGTGCAGAGAAAGGAGGGTTTCCTGGATATGTGGGTGGCACTTCAGCTGGATCTGGGAGACAAGACTCATGGGAAGCTGCTTTTCCCAGGTCTGCTGAGAAAAACCTCAAATAGGTCCACATACATGCGGAAATTTTAGAGGCACAGAGACCTGGTTCAAATCCCAGGGGATAATAACTTTAGCAAGGTTTCCTGGCATCTCTCCTGGGTCCTCCAGTTCAAAGCTGATTGGGGTGGGGGTGGGGGGATTATGATCCCTGGGCAGCAGTCTCCACCCTGGGATCTGTGTGCGTCATGTGCATGGTCCCAGACACCATGAGGCACCTCCAAATGTACTTGCTGTGAGACCCCCACACCTATGAAAGTGAAAGTAAGGTCGCTCAGTCGTGTCCGACTCTTTGCGACCCCATGGACCCACACCTATACACACGTATAAAACCCTTCTCCTTCTGGGCTCTCTCCAATGGTCTCCTTGTCCAGCAGCTTCCCCCAAATAACTTCAGGGCATAATCTTGTCATCTGGTAATTTCTGCATCCCTTTCTCTCTGAGAGTCCCTGGCAGGAGAAGGAACACCAAGGATTTGTGTTTGTTTGTTTGTTTGTACCCGCAGCCACTTGCATATTAGTAAAGAACCTGCCTGCCAGTGCAGGAGACATAAGAGATGCGAGTTTGATGGGAGTTTGATCCCTGGATCGGGAAGATCCCCTGGAGAAGGAAATGGCAACCCACTCCAGTATTCTTACCTGGAGAATCCCATAGAGAGAGGAGCCTGGGGGTTTACAGTCCATGGAGTTGAAAGAATCTGACACGACTGAAGCAATTTAGCATGCACACACTTGTACATTGTAGGGCCTTAGGCAGGTGACTTAACCTCTCTGAGCCCCAGTTCCTTCACCCTCAAAATAGTGATAATACCTCATTATTAAGGATAAAGTGAAATCATGTATATAAAGGACTTGTTCATAGTACATGCTCCATAAATGGTGCCTGTTACTGCACCATTAGGGCTTCCCTGGTGGCTCAGAGGTTAAAGCGTCTGCCTGGAATGCAGGAGACCTGGGTTCGATCCCTGGGTCAGGAAGATCCCCTGGAGAAGGAAATGGCAACCCACTCCAGTACTCTTGCCTGGAGAATCCCATGGAGGGAGGAGCTTGGTAGGCTACAGTCCATGGGGTCGCAAAGAGTCGCACACAACTGAGTGACTTCACTTTTACTTTCACTGCACCATTACCCCACCAAATGGTACCTTCACACAAGCCCCACCAGAACTGTCATTATTGTTTATGCACTCAACAATTATTTACTGAGTGCCTACTATGTGCCAGACATTGCTCTAGGCAACTTGTGACATAGCAATGACTAAAACCAGCCAAAATCCTGCCTTCACTGGAGCTTTCGCTCTAGTGGAAACAAACACAAGAAACAAAGTTGAGTTTGTGATGTTAGATGTCGATTAGTGCTCAAAAAATAAAGGAGGGCAGGTTTGAGGAGTAGAGCAGGGTTGTAATTTTTCAATATGGTGATCAGGGAAGGCCTTACTGAGAAAGTGATGTTTGGGTAAAGATGTGAAGGAGGAGAGAGAACTTGCCATGCAGAAATCTGGGGAAAAGAATGCCGGTAGCAGGAACAGCCTGTGCAAAGGCCCTGAGGTGGGAGCGTGCCTGGGGTATCTGGGAGGCCAGTGAGGATGGAGCAGAGGGCAGGAGGGAGTTAGACGGGTCAGAGAGAAAACAGGAGCAGGGTCCTTGTTGCCTGCTGAGAGGGCTTTGGCTCTTACTCTGAGAAGATGGGAGGCTACGGGAGGCTTTTAGGCAGAGGAGGGACTTGACCTGTGATCTGATTTACGTATTTAAAGGAGCCCTCAGTCTGCTGTGTTGAGAACAGACTAGGGACCAAGGACGGAAGCAGGGAGACAGTTAAGGGGTCTCTGCAAAATCCAGATGAGTTACGGTGGGGATCAGGCCCGGTGGAAATACTGTGAAGGATTTACTGGTGGGGAGTGAGTGGGATGTGGAAAAAGATGAGAGAGAAGTCAAGGATGACTCCAGAATTTGAGGCTGAGCCACGGAAAAAAGATGGAGTTGCCCTTGGCTGAGCCGGGGAAGCTCTGCTTTTAAAGTGAGGGAGAAGGGCTTCCCTGGTGCTCCAGTGGTTAAGACTTAGCCTTCCAAAGCAGGGTTGTGGGTTCGATCCCTGGTTGGGGAGCTAAGATTCCACTTGCCTCAATGTCAAAAAACCAAAGCATAAAACAGAAACAATACAGTAACAAACTCAATAAAGACTTAAAATGGTCCACATCAAAAAAAAAAAAAATCTTAAAAGAAAGCAAGCCACACTGAACATGCACACAGCTCAGAGGCAGTCCCCGAGAGAGGGGCTGTCCAGCTAGTGGGTGAGAGGAGAGATTTGGGCCAGCATGTTCCCTCCAGAGCCAAGACCCAGGCTCAGTCTCTGTGCCGTCTTAGTTCTGCCTTGGCTGAGGCTTCCCTAGCTCCCAGCCTCCACTCAGTTCCAATCATTACACACTCACGAGCACCTGTAATTCATTACACATTCATGAGACACATTTGGTGTCACCCAACCAGAGCTGGAAGTTGCAGAAAGGAGCAAGGACCAAACAAATTTTTGGCCTCCAGGTATTCAAAGTCTGAATCAAGGTGGAATAAGAAAAGCCCCATAATAAATTTAGTGACAGTAACTAGTCATATACTGAGCGGCAGACAGTAGAGTGAAAGAAACAAAGATTGTGGAGTCAGCTCCCTGTGTTCAAATCCCAGCTCAGCCACTTTTGAGCTGTGTGACCTTGGGCAAATTACTTAACCTCTCTGGGCCTCTTTTTTCCATTTACAAAATGGGGATGACATTAGGAGCTACTTCATATGGTTGTTGAGAGGTTAAATGAGGTGATATTTTGAAACTCTAGGTAAGTGCTAGGCATGTGTTCAATAAACAAATTTTGCCAAGTGCTTGACATGTGTGATGGCTTCTCTAGATAACAGCCTGATAAGCTAAGTGTTGCTTTTCTGAGTTTTTTCTTTAGGTACATTTTTTTCTCCCTTCATAGGTGATATTTATTTGATTTTTTAAATGGAAGTATATTTGATTTACAATGCTGTGCCAATCTCTGCTGTATAGCAAAGTGACTCAGTCATACACATAAAGACATTTTTTACATTCTTTTCCACTGTGGTGTACCTATAGGGAATCCAATATAGTTCCCTGTGCTATACAGTTGCTATACAGTAGGACATTTTTGTTGGTCATCTTTTTTAAAATTTTAATTGGAGGATAATTACTTTACAATATTGGGATGGTTTTTGCCACACATCACCATGAGCCAGCCATAGGCATACATGTGTCCCCTCCAGCCTGAACCCCCATCCTGTCCATTTTATTTATAATAGTTCACAGCTGCTAATCTAATCCCAAACTCTCAGTCCTTCCCTCCCCGACCCCTCTCCCTTGGGCAACCACATTTGTAGGTACATTTTTATTACCAATCATCTCTAAGTTTATAAGAGACATCACCCCTTTCTCATTATTATACTCCCCTTATCAGAAAAAAGTATTTAACAGGGATTTACCATTGATAACTTTATGTCTATAAGTCCTTTTTTAAAAAAAAAATTCGTTTGGCCGTGTTGGGTCTTAGTTGCAACACATGGGGTCTTCCATCTTCGTTGTGGCATGTGGGATAATTTTAGTTGTGGCATTTGGGATCTAATTCCCTGACCAGGGATCGAACCCAGGCCTCCTGTGTTGGGAGTGTGGAGGCTGAGCCACTGAACCACCAGGGAAGTCCCTGTAAGTTGTGTTTTTCTTTTTAACAAGTTTTTTTTTTCCTATAGATGGATTCATTGTCAGTGATTCATGAGCCTTTCTTCCTTTCTCTCTCCCATTCTTTTTTTAAAGTGCTACATGTACAAAGATGGGAACGGTAAAGTGCTCTGTAAGGCTTATTTAAAAAGAAAAATAGAGCACAGAACAGTCCCCACCCCTTTCTATTTCTCTAAAGCAGTGGTTCTCCACTGGGGGCGATTTTTCTCCCTAGGCAACATGTGAAGGGAGATGGTCACGACTTGCTGTTTGGGGTGCTACTGGCATCCAGCAGGTAGAGACGAGGGATGCTGCCTTAATTCCTATCATGCACAGAACCGCATCCCACAGCAGAGAATTACTCAGTCCCAAATGACCCGGGAGCAAAGTTGAGAAACCCTGACCTAAAGCCCACCCGGAGGGCACAAGGGTAGAGTGGTGGGAGGTGTAACATGCTCAAGGTTGCTAGGAAATAGCAAACTCAGGGTTCACAGGTTCAAGGGCTCCCAACCCCAGAAAAAGACAGAACGGAATGCTGCTTCAGAGCCTGTTTGACCCAGCCCCCAGCTGTGTAACGTTAAACATGTCTGTTAGTATTACGGAACCTCAGTTTCCTCATCTATAAAATGGTCTGAAAGTACGTACCGCAGAGGATTATTGTGAGGATCGTGTGACTTAGGAGGTAAGTGCTTAGTGCAGGGCCTGATACACCTTACGCCTGAAATAGAGAGCTGCCCTTTCATTTTCCCAAGAGTGTCGTGAGGGTTCTGAGAAAGGGTGGTGACCTCTGGTTTGAAGAATCTGGGAGGGCTGATCAGGGGAGGAGGTGTTTGCGCTCGGCTTTGAAAGATGGCTAAATCTGGATGGATAAGAAGGGAGGTAGGCTGTTTGGGTGATGGGTGTGATCTGAGCAAAGACAAAAGAAAAGAAGTGAGGAGCGGGCTTAGGGAACCTTGTGTCACCAGGTTTGGCTGGGAATGAAGACGACTTCTCCTGGACTCAGGACCTGAAGGCCTTGACCCCCTCCCCATCACCCCCTCCACCAGACCCGCAAACCTGCTTACAGAGGCACACGGCCCCCCGGCCTCCAGGGCCCGCCCCGGGCTGGCAGACCAGGCCCTGGCTGGGGTCACAGACGTGGAGATGGTCGCAGGGCTCCCCCAGCCGCCGCGCACATACCCGGCAGCAGTTGCAGCTGTCCAGCACCAGGGGCACCCCCGGTGGGCATCGGGGTGGTGGCCAGGGACAGGCACATGGTGTGGGGCACAGCTGGGCACACACCTGCAGAGACAGAGACCTCCCTCAGCCA
This sequence comes from Bison bison bison, assembly GCF_000754665.1. NCBI lineage: Eukaryota > Metazoa > Chordata > Mammalia > Artiodactyla > Bovidae > Bison > Bison bison. Next base: position 456,425 of record NW_011494726.1, read on the forward strand.
AGGTCATTCAAGGTGGGCAGTGAGACCCTCACGACTGACTCCTTCTCTGCCAGGCTGTGCAGTGTAGCATCACACCTTGGCCCCGGAGTGACATAGACCTGGCCTTGAACCCCAGCACCCCCACGTCACTCTGTATGAGATAGCATGGCATTGTGGTCATGAGCAAGGGCTCTGGATTAGAATTCCTGTCTTAACTCTGTCGCTTATTAGCGGAGCAGCCTTGGGCAAGTTACTTAAGTTCTCTGAGCCTCAACTGCCTCATCTGTGAAGAGGGGGCAATAATATATAACTCAAAGGATTATTTTGAGGAGTACATGAAATGAGGCATATAAAACTTTTAGTTCACAGCCTGCCATGCAGGAGATGCTCCATGCATTTAGCTATGATGACTGGTGTGTGAATTATAATAGCGGGCTTAGCCTCTGCCTTCTGGGAACTTACAGAGGCAAAACCAACAGAACAGAGGATTAAAATGACAGGGTACTATACGTTTTCTAGCAGGAGGACTGTGGATATTTATCCTGAGGGCTGAATAAATCAAACAGTATCATGGATGTTTCTGATCTTTGGAACAATCTAGAATATGTTTCCAGATGAGCCTCAAATAAGCCAGGAAAACTTGGCCTCCTGTGGGACTTATCAATTCAGAGCTTCCAGAGGCCCAGCCCTGGAATCTGTTTTTAACGAGCCATCCAGGGGTGTTTGATGCACAGCTAGGTTACTGGTACTTCACCTCCACTCTAACCCCTCTCCCCGTCATATAAAGATGCGGAGACTGAGTTCCAGAGAGAGGAAGAGACACAGTCCCCGTGGGTTAGCTACATGGCTGGGAGTGTGCTTCCCCACTGAAGACCCACGGACCCAAAGTGGGTGTAGACTTCCTGTAACAGGGAAAGGCCCCAGCCAGGGTCCAACCCCCAGGGGCAGGCTCAAGGTATCAACCCAAGTGTCCTGACTGCCCCTCCTCACTTAGGACCGAGAAACAACCAAACCAGAAACCAGACACTCTAGGTTCCCCATATGTCCATTGGAAGGTAGGGACCGAGGGCCATGCATAATTCAAGGTGTTACTAGTGACCCACCCCACCTGAGGGCCCTTGGAAGTCTGGAGGGTTTTGTGTAGAGGATTGAAGAATTGGATGCAGTTTTGGAAGGTGAAATTAATAACCTCCTAAGTCCTGTGTGTGGCCCCAAAGCAGGCAATGACCTCTCTGCCCTAATCCCTACCTTTCCCACCCTTAGGACTCCTAGTCCTGCAAACCTCTCTGTGGCCTGCAGTTCCCACCGTGGCCACTAGGGGCCGTTCCAAACTGGCAGACCAGCCTCCTGTGTGTGTGTGGGAGGGTGGGTCACAGATCAGGAAGCAATGACAGGGCCCATCTACGATGACACTGGTAACATTAGATGTGAGTGTGCAGCTGTGTGCCTGGAGCCTTGCCAGAGGACGAGTTCCCATCTCCGCAGGCATTTCAAGCAGGAGACTGGGTGACACCAGATTCTAGAGAGGATGGTCTAGCCTCACCCTTCAAAGTGAGGTCTGGACCGGCAGCAGCAGCACCGGGAAGCTTGTTAGTCATGCAGCATCCAGGGCCCTTCCTTATGACTCTGAATCTGCATTTTCATAAATCCAGATGTGATCCACACGGCACTGACCTGAGAAACAATCAGCTGGACTTTGAGTTTCCCTTCTAAACCCTCAGAGGCTGAGCTCCCTGAGTTGGTGGGAAATAAGCAGGGTGAGGGGTAGGCTTTTGACCAGAAATGGCTCTTGGGTCCTTTCCTCCTGAAAGCAGAGGTGCCAGGACATAAGCTGTGTGCTTTGCACCTGGGTTCTCACTTTGGGCTCTCTACAGGGCAAGCTTGACAGGGCTGGATCTACAGGAGGGACCTGATGACACCGATGCCCGTGACTGTCATTCACCACGGGCACACCATGCGCTGAGCTCTGTAATGTGCTAGTTTAACCCTCCAGTGGGAGCTACAGCATTATGCCCATTTTATTTATTTATTTTGGCTGCACCATGTGGCGTATGGGATCTTAGTTCCCCGACCAGGGATTGAACCCGTGCTCCCTGCAGAGGAAACACGCAGTCTTAATCGCTGTACTGCCAGGGAAGTCCAGCATTATACCCATTTTAAAGACAGGGAAACTGAAGCTTAAAGCAGTATAGCGACATCACCAATAACAGGTAGATCAGGAACAGAATCAAGGTTCATATGCATCCAAGACCAGGCCTCAACCACACCCACCTCTCGTCACCCATGGCTCTGATGCCAGCTTAGCCTCTGCGTCAACTAACTGTTCAAGAGGGATGGGGACAAGTCAGGGAGGGTGTTTCAGCACAGCCAAGGAGGGAGAGGTCCTGTCTGGTCTCTATCTCTACACCCTTTCCAACCAGCCCATTCCCATGTTCAAGCTGCTCCGTCACACCTGGTTGTCCCAGACCTTCCTTTGCTGTGGTCCCCAGCTGCGCAAGAGCCCTGGACAGGGAATCTTCCAAGCAAGAGTTGAGATCCAAGTTCTACCACTGACACGCTGTGTGGCCTTGGACACTTCACTGCTGCACTGAGAGGGAGCAGTTTCCTCCTAAGTAAAATGAGGTGGAGACCATCTATCTTGGAATCAGGGTTTTAATGAGGTCATGGCCAACTTCTGGTCAATGTGGCCTGGCTTGTTTCCAGGTCTCTACCACCTGTCTCTGTCCACAGGCCTGAGCTCAGGAGCTCACAACCTGCCTGCGAGACTTGAAATTCTCTCTCTGAGGATTGTCACGGCTTTCATGTGTGTGATGACTAAGTCCCTGCGTTCTGAGTGGGATGTTGCCTGGCTCCCTGGGGCCTGGGAAGAATGGAGGGCTGGGGGAGAGAACAGTGAGTCTAGGACTGCTTCATTTTGGCCTTTCGTTTGATCCCAGGCCCAGAACCCCAAGTCCCCAGCTCCCCCTACCCATGCTACCCTTCCTGGCATCATGTCCTGACCATCCCGGTTTGGAAGAACAAAAAGCAAGGTTAGGATGCCAGCAGGGTTCTCAGCCTTCCCCCAACCACTGCCTGGATCCAGGAGAGAGGCGTTCCTGCCTGCGATTCTCAAAAGAGCATGAAAATATAGTGAGATCATAGCTTGCAGCAGGGCCAATCCCCATGACACCGGGAACTTGGCATTTGCTAAGGTGATGGCAGGCTCAGCAACTGTGGCCTCGGTCCAGGTTGGAGGTGGACAGATACAGACTGCAGTCCCCTCTCCTCACACCCAGGCCAGTCCTGGCCTCTGTCTCCTCTATTGCTTTGATGCTGTGTGGTTTCAAGCAAGTTGCTCACCCTCTCTGAGCCTTGCTTGACTGAAAACAGGAAATAATCATTCCTGATGAGGTTGTTGGGCATGTTAGGCAAGGTGGATGTTCCACAAGCCCTTTGAAAATATCCCACAGGAGAAGGTCTTTATTCTCTAGAGCTGTCTCCCTACCCCCTCCAGCTGGGGTCAGCAGGCCACTCACTGCCTGAGGGCCCGACAGCATTAATGCCTGTGTATGAAACTTCCAATGGGCTAGGCACCCAACATCCATTCAAATCCTAGCTCCTAGTTAGACAAAGCAGGCCCCCTCTTGAGGCTCCCCATTTATAATGAGGGGACCCACTTCTGTTTGCAGAGGGACTTCAGGGATTGGTAATCATGAAAGTCCTCTCTTAAACATTTGTCATATTCCAGGTCCTGTGCTCAGCCCTGGAGATGAACTATGATAAATGACCTTCCCAAAGGCCTCATGAACATTATACCCATTTAACTGAGGAAGGAGCTAAGACTCAGAGAGGGGAAGGGATTTGCCTGAGGTCACACAGCAGACTTGGCCAGAGGGAAGCAGCTCTCTGGGCATCAGGGAGAGAAGCTCAGCTGAGCCCCAACAGAGGAGGCCCACAGGAATTCTTCCAGGGGGTCCTTGGCTGTGATTTAACATCTCCCCCACCACACCAAGGAAGCCAGCAGTACATTTCGGGGCCCAGGGCCCCCTTACCTTGGAGAGGAGACAGAGGAGGGAGAAGGCGAGGAGGTGGGTCTGAAATGTGCCTCTCATGTCACTGTGTCCCCCACGGAGCCAGCTTTGAGCCTCGGAGGCAGGACCTGTAAGTCTTTATGTTCCGGCGGCTGTGAGGTCACTCCCAGGCACGCACACACACACACACACACACATACACGCATGCACACACACACGCTGGCCTTTGTAGCCCTGCTTCTCTCCCATCCTCATCTTCCCACTGATGAGCCCATTTACCTGGAGGTGAGACCTCCGAGGCCACCAAGAGGGTGCTTGCCAGTATGTGTGTGTGTGTGCGCGTGTGTGTGTGTGTGTGTGCGTGCGTGTGAAAGTCAGAGCCAGTGCCAATGCCGAGAGCCTGTGACAGGCTGGCAGGGGCCTCTGTAGCTCCTCCCAGCCCCAAAGGGCCTACCCAAGCCGCTGCTGGAGCCGCTGGAGCCCTGCCCCAGACCCCCTGACCAACCCTGGCAGTAGAGGGGGTGCTGTAGATCCAGAAAGTGCTCCACAGACACCCCCTTTGCAGAGCTGACCCAAGTCCTCCTAAGCCCCGTGGTCCGGACTCCAGGCGGCTTCAGCGGGCCTGCGGTTTCTGGCAGGAAGATTGGCAGCCGTCCAGAAGCGGGTGTGACCCACAGCAAAACTTCCCTGGGCGGCCCGTTTGCTTTTGGCAACCAGGAGCCTCCCCATGGCCTTCTTGCTGAGCTGTGGATGGTGACCTGCGGTGGCTGAGCCCACGCGGGCTGGACCTAGTGTGTGCTCTTGCTGGGCCCTGCTACATGAGGGGGTCCTCAACAGTGATCTGCAGGAACCAAATCCTTTTTGTTGAATTCAGTCAGCTCTGAGGCCCCTCTGTGGTGTCTCCAGTTCCTGAAGAGGAGGTAAGCTGAGAGGGGGAAAGGACAGTAAGTGGCGGCAGGTGGAATTTCAGGGAATATAGAGGAAGGGTCCTGTTCAGACAGAGGGTGAGGGTGAGCTCTCTGAAGTGGGAGCCAGGGATGAAGGGAGTGAGAGAGGACGATGCTGCAGGCAGAGGGAACAGCACACAGATGCCTAGAGGTGGGGGACCGCGTGACAGCAGGGCCTATTCTGGGAGCCAAGAATGCCTGCTGTGTCTGGAGCCGACAGTGAGGTGGGAAGCGGTGTCACACGTGAGGGGGTAAGACACATGAAATTCACACCACCAGAGACTCTGTGCTTCCAATGCAGGGGGCCAGGTTCGATCCCTGGTCAGGGAACTAGAACCCACAGGCTGCAACCAAGAGTTCACAGGCTACGACTAAAGATCCTGATGCTCTGTGATCTTTAGAGGGGTGGGATGGGAGTCGGGGCGAGAGGGAGGCCCAAGAAGGAGGGGATATATGTATACTTATAGCTGATTCCCTGGTGGCTCAGATGGTAAAGAGCCTGCCTGCAATGTGGGAGACCCAGGTTTGATCCCTGGGTTGGGAAGATCTCCCGGAGAAGGGAATGGCAACCGACTCCAGTATTCTTGCCTGGAAAATTCCATGAATGAAAGAGCCTGGAGGGCTACAGTCCATGGGGTCACAAAGAGTCGGACACGACTGAGCGACTAACACACACACGCATAGCTGATTCACTGTGTTGTGCAGCAGAAACTATCACAGCATTGTGAAGCAATTACACTCCAATTTAAAAAGGAATACTGGAAGTCAAAGAAAAGCAGTGCAGATCCCACATGCCACAACGAAGACTGAAGATCCTGCAAAGACACAGCTAAGCCTCGGTGCATCCAAATATATAAGTAGATATTTTAAAAAACCTCACCACCAGTATCACTAGGAGCAGGAAGATATAAAGACATGAGCTTTGACTGTAGAATTTGGCAAAGGTAATACGAGAGGGGGGGAGTGTCAAATGTAGCTGGAGAAGGCTTTGGCCCCCATCATCTCCCCCAGTATCCCAAATCTCAAAGTGATGGAGCTGGACAGCAGAAGAGTCGGGAAAGGGCAGTTGGCAAGGAAGAAAAGTGACTTGATGCTGGGAGCAGTTCCAGGACGAGGAGTTGATGTGAACAGAGGTTGAAGATGAAAATGTGGGATTTGATCATTTAGGGCTGGAGGAAGTGGCTGAGGGTGAGGGTTGTGGGTTGCCAGACTTGGAGAGAATGAGAAACAGTGTTATTTATTCAGGCTCATGTTTGAGTTAGAAGCAGGCCTAGGGTATTTTACACCCAGAGTGGATCAGTTTTGGAATACCCACCACCTTCATATAACAAAGTGTTATCTGTCATCATTGTGAGAAGAAACAAATATAGTTCATTTATGAATTAGAATTTTGTACTTACCATGCAAAAATGTTACCCTTCGCAGTCTACACTGTTTGACTTTTCTAAATTTTAAACACAAATTAAAATTTCAAGAAGTCATCTTGGATGACAGACTTGAATTACCTGTATCTTCATCTTCTCCATCACTCTACAGCCATTGTTTTCTTTGAATCTACTTGTGAGATGCAGAAATATGTAATACCGCAGGGCTGGAGGCAGGAACTGTACTTGGAGCAAATACAAAAGATTCCAAGCTGTTAGGAACTCTCTTGGTGAACCTGTGTTCCTGAGACCCTGTGTGCTGCTGGCAACTGCGTTCCTAGAAATTCTCCATGTCGAAGAGGTTTATTAAAGGATAAATCAAAACATGCTGATTTGAAGCTTAACTACATGTTATTAAAATACAACTGGTGTTAGTCACTCAGTCATCTCTGATTCTTGACATGGACTGTAGTCCACCAGGACTCTCTGTCCATGAAATTCTCTAGGTAAGAATACTGGCGTGGGTAGCCATTCCCTTCTCCAAGGGATCTTCCCATCTCAGGGATCAAACCCTGGTCTCCTGGGTCACAAGAGTTGGATACGACTTAGCAACTAAACTACCATCCCAGGTGGCGCTTGTGGTAAAGAAGCTGCCTGCCAATGCAGGAGACACAGGTTCAATCCCTGGGCTGGGAAGCTCCTCTGGAGAAGGAAATGGCAACTCACTCCAGTATTCTCGCCTGGAAAATTCCATGGAGAGAGGAGCCTGACAGACTAGAGTCCATGGGGTCGCAAAGAATCAGACGTGAGTAAGTAGCTGCACATTTATTTATTTATTTTCTATGTTTTGGCCAGGCCAGGATCTTAGCACCTCAATCAGGGATCGAAACCCATGCCTGCCACAGTGGAAGTTCAGTGTCTTCACCACTAGACATCTAGGGAAGTTCCAGGTCCCTGGTTTTAATAATAATGAAAGTGATTACATATTGAGCACCCAGTGGGAACTGCCCCTGTGCTGAGTACTTGTTATAAAAAGTGGTGTTTCTAATCCTTGTCATCCATACCTTAATAATAAAAAAAAGAAAAAATGAAATCCAGAGAGGTTAAGCAGCTTGCCAAAGGTCACACAGCTAGAAAACAGAGCCAGATTTTCAGCGGAGGTTCATATGACTCCAAAACCTATGCTGTGGTTATTTATTTTTGCTACTGCTTAGAAAGCTCTCTGTGGCGTATATATTTTTTTAAATTGAGGGGTAACATATAAACAGAAATGCTTACAGTGCACTCGTGTTAAGTGCACATCTCGACAACTCTTCACGTATGTACACACCCATGTAACCACCACCAAGATACAT
>NW_011494726.1:464179-466248 GCF_000754665.1 Bison bison bison
CAGAAAGATTCTGATGCCTCTTCCAAGACTGTATGCTCTGCCTCCCAAGGTACTCACTGTTCTGACCTCTGTCACCATGGATTAATTTTTGCTGGGAGAAACAGTTTTGTTTTGGCTTTTTATTTTTTCACTTTTTATTTTGTGTTGGCGGATGGTGGACTAACAATGCTGGGATAGTGTCAGGTGAACACTGAAGGGACTAGGCCATACATACACATGTATCCATTTGGGAGGAACATCTTTGAACCACTTCTTCCTCTGAGGCAAGAAGGAAGATAGAAAAAGCTAGGAGGCATGAGGAGGAGGTAGAGAAAGGCACTTTGTTCACAGCAGTATCCTATCCGAGGAGGAGTCCCGCCCCCATCAGTGAGAGGGTGAGGCTGGGTGCGCTTTCCAAGGGAAGTGAAGGAGGCTCGGAGTGTGCCGCACCGGGAGGTGACAAGACACCAGTGGAGTGCTGCCTCCTGCCGCAGGGCCCCTCTGAGTCAGAGCGTGTGTTTGTGCTTGGAACTTGTTCTCTCTAAATAACCAAAGTTGGGCGAGTGTGGACAGCGGGCGGTCCTGGGGCCTGGCCAGTTCAGGAAGCACGTGGGTTGGCATCACGGCGTTGGGTGATGAGAGTGTGAGTGATGAACGCACATCACAAAATGCTGAAAATCCATGGCAGGAGCTGCCCCTGTGCTGACTGGTTACTGGGGTTCAGGCCCCCAAAGTGCCAAGTTTGGCACTAGAGGGATGTGGCAGTCTGGGGAACCCATGAGACTTTTGCCTAGTGCTATAGGTTCCCCTAAATAAGACCCTAAACGGAGCACAGATGCTCTTTGGCACTACTGGAAACAAATTTCAGGCTTGTAAGCCAAAAAGTCCCCACTTCAAATCCTGGCTCCCCCAGTGACTTTTGGCACTGGGACCAGGATGCAGAAAGAGAGGAGCCAAGGGAGAAAAATGTAAGGAACTCTCACTATCAGGTGCTGGCCTGGCACGTGTAGGACCGGGAGAGTGAGGGACTCCTTACAAGTGAGGCATCCAGGCATACTTCCCTGGCGGTCCAGTGGTTAAGGCCCTTTGCTTCCACTGCAGGGCAGGGTGGGTGGCTGGGTAGGGGGGCGGTGTGGAGGGGGAAGAAACCTGCACAAAATGAGTTTATGGTAGGAACTCAAGAAATAGGGGTTGACTGGCTAAATGACAACTCCCTATCCCAATGTTTGAATTGGGGTACATTAGGCCATGCTGAGGTCACAAATAAACTCCAAGATCTCAACAGCTTAATCCAACAAAGATTTAGCTTTGGTGGCAAATGGTCCAGTGAAGTTGGGCAGATCTTCTCCATCTTGGAGCTGCATCCTCTCAAACCACCCTTCCCTACCCATTCAGTTGCTTCTTTGAAATGAAGAATTTCAGATCCTCCCCTCCCCTCCCCCCACAGCAGGATCTACATTTAGTAAGACTCCCAGGTGATTCGTATGCACATTGCAGTTTGTGAATCACTATTCTAGACCAGTGGGCTCCAAGGTCACCTTGGAGAAGAGAGATGGAGAAGGCACACTGGCTCTTCACTGCCTCAAACCAGAAGTGATGACGCTCATCCCTTCTGCTCATATTTCATTGGCCAGAACAAGTCACGTGACCCCGACTTGCCTGCAAGGGAAGCTGGGAAATGTGATCTTTCTCTGTAGGTCCCTAAAGAGGAATCAGAGTGAGAAACATGACATATTCTTTGCCACAGTGTCTGAGGATCTGGGACACATACCTCTGTGGCCTTTGATTTCACCCATTTTTGTTTGTTTTGAGATGGCCTTCTTGTTCTTTCAGACCCGAACCAGGCCTAACACTTGAGAGTCTAGGAAATGCCTCTGAAAAGTGAAACTGGGGAAACACCTCTTTAGCTCAGGGTGCAGCATATGGGAGCCAGGAACAAGTGTCTGCAGTTGCAAGGATAAAGCCAGTTTCAGCCATTCACAGCTTGTCAGCTTCCTCCCTGCCTTCCTCTTTTGTATTCATTGCACATCTACATGCCAAGCCCCGTGCAAGAAGCTGGAGAGATTGGTGTGTGTGTGGGGGGTGGGTGA
>NW_011494726.1:466348-484568 GCF_000754665.1 Bison bison bison
GGGTCTGTGTGAATAAATGCTCAATGCTGGGGACATCACTGTTGCTACAGTAGGGTCGTGGGGACAGACAAACCCAAACAGACCCTGACCCCAGCAGGGCTGGGAGAGTCAGGGCCAGTGCTCCTATGGCTGGATGTACTCGGGTGAGAGGGAACCCCATACCATGGGAAGATCAAGAATCAGATGAAAATCCCAGCTCTGACACTTGCTACGTGGCTGTGTGTAAGTGCCCTCACCTCTCTGGGACTCTCTTTCCCTTTTGTGGAAATTGGGATCTGAGCCTGATGGAGACCCATTCGAATATCCTTTCTCCCCACCTTCCCTCATAATCAAACCCTGATTTTATTTGGGCTGGCAGTGCACTCAACTTTGCAGCGAGGCATGGCCATGTGACCAGTCCCAGCAATAAGATTCATGAAGAAGTGTTATGTGCAAATTCTGGGAAGGCTTCTGAAAGGGAAGAGCATCCCTTCTGTCCCAATACCACCCTTCCTTCCTTCCTCCTGCTTCCGGTCAGTCATCAGACATGATGGTGAAGCTTGACAGCCATCTTGGACTGAGAGGGTGTCTTAAAGATGGCCCTCAGGTGCAGAGGAAGGAAGAGGAGAAATAAAAACGGAGCCTGGATCTCTGATGACATCAGAGCTGCCGTGTGCACCCCAGACTCCACCTATAGTGGCTATTCACGTGATTTTAAAAATAGTATACATGTTACATATAAGAATACTATGAGAGTGTTCATATAATGATAATATAATGTTACTATATATATTATTCTGTCTGCATATAATATGTGCATGCTTATGCCCCTTTGTTTAAGCCACAATTGTTTTGAGTATTGCTGGTGTAAAAGTATTATTGATTTTTATTATTGATCGTGTATCTGGCAAACTTGCTCATCTCTCTTATTTGTTCTGATACTGTCAGATTATTTCATTTTTCAAGGTAAGGGACCACACCATCAACAAAGAACAGTTTTATCTCTCCCCTTTCAACCTTTACACCCCTTGTTTTGTCTCCTCCAGCACTACGTGCTACGCGTTTGTTGTTGTTGTTTGGTCGCTAAGTTGTGTCCGACTCTTTGCGACCCCGTGGACTATAGCCCCTCAGGCTCCTCTGTCTGTGGGGTTGCCCAGGCAAGAATACTGGAGTGGGCTGCCATTTCCTTCTCCAGACGAGTTAAGCATTAGCAGTGATAATGGGCATTCTTGGCTTGTTCCTGATCCTGACACACACATAAAGTTTCTCCACTAGGAATCATATTTTCTGGAGGTTTTTTGATACTGAACTTCTCTGGTGGCTCAGGTGGTTAAGTGTCTGCCTGAAATGTGGGAGACCTGGGTTCAGTCCCTGGGTCAGGAAGATCCCCTGGAGAAGGAAATGGCAACCCACTCCAGTACTCTTGCCTGGAAAATCCCATGGATGGAGGAGCCTGGTAGGCTACAGTCCATGGGGTCTCAAAGAGTTGGACACGACGGAGCGACTTCACTTTCTTTCTTTCTATCTACCAAATCAAGAAACTTCTCTTATGTTCCTCGTTTGCTGAGATTTTTTTTAAATACCTAAGGTTTTTTAAATAAATACCTAAGTTTCTTAACAAAAGTTTTTTCTGTGTCAATTGACAATCATTGGATTTTCAAAAGATTTTTCGTATATTTATTTGTTTGTTTGGCTGTACTGGGTCTTAGTTGAGGCACATGGGAACTTTGATCTTCGTTACCGCATTAGGATCTCTTTTAGCTGCGGCACGTGGGATCAGACCCGGGCCTCCTGCATTGGGAGCTCACAGTCTTAGCCATTGGACCACCAGGGAAGTCCTCGGCCTTTTTTTTTCCTTTAATGACTCCATGAATCATAGTGGTGGATTTTCTGATGTTACTGCATCTCTGGGATAAATCCTTCCTAATGGTAAGGATTTTAACACACTGCTGAATTCACTCCACTAATACTGTAGTTAGTATCTTTTCCATCCTGTGTTCATAAATGAAATGAGCTTATCGTTTTCTTTTGTTGTATTGTCTTCTCTGGTTTGGGCAACCAAGATGACACTTGTCTCATCAATAAGCTAGGCATTCGTTGTTCCTTTAAAATTCAGCGGAACTCACCTGTAAGGATGTCTGGGTCTGATTTGGGAGAGCAGGAGGGCTCTGGCTACCATTTCAATTTCTTTAATACTGATTAACCTATTAACATTCTCTATTTTTTCTTGGGCCCATCTTTTGGCATCTTATAACTTTCTAGAAATGTATCCATTTTCCCTAAGCTTTCAAATTCCTAACAATATAACTGTTCACAGTAGTTTTAAAGTTATGCTTAGTCCCTGTTAAATCAGCATTATTCTCCTTTTTCACACTTTGGTTTATCTATTGCACCTTAACTCTTTGGTCATGATCAATCTTATCAGGACCCTGTCTCAAATGAATTCCATCCCAGAAGCGGCTTTGGGTCCTGTTGTTTTTTCATAGTCTTCTTTTGTTCTCTAGTTCATTGATTTGTTCCCAGAAGGTGTTCTGAATGGGCAGGGCATTGTGCAGCTGAATCTTATTTTGGCCCTTGCAGTGCTGAGGTGTTCTACGTCGTCAGTGAGGCCGCCTCCATCGGGAAGGTCCAGAGAGGGGGCCCCGCCAATGGCTATGACTTGCCCAAGTCTGGGTTCCTGCCTCAGAGGGCGAGGCTCCATCTGCTCCACATTGGCAGCCCCCACACTCCCCCCGCCTCTGGTCATGTTGGGAGGGGCTGGTGGTGCGTTGCTGCTGCTGCCTGCTCATCCAGCCTGCAGATAGCCAGCCCCCAGGTGCCCCTCTATGGCCTCTTCCGTGCATTCCTCAGTCTGGGCAGGAGCTCAAAGGTCTGTTCCTGGCCCTGAGATCCCAGGTGCCACCATGAACTTCCTTCCCTGCCCCCATCTCCCCAGGACAGTTATGGGGCTTTAACACTTGGCTTCAGTCTGAACTGGTGTGCTTCTGTGTGCAGGGAGGGACCAAGGTGGTCCTGCAAGGAGGGAGTGAGAGGTGGTACTCTCAGATCACATGTGTGACTGCCTCTGTACACAGATGCTCATGCCATTGTGAACTGGGGGTCCTGGCAAGGAGGTGGTCCTCATTTGCTGGGTGAGGGGGTTGGGACAGTGGGCTGAGCCGAGGGTGCAGCTGGTGAGGCAAAGACACACTGGCTGGGGAGCTGGGAGAGGTCACGATGGGACCTGGGATTCAGGAATTGGCCTGAGAGTTTATCCACAGGCCTGGAATGCCAGAGAAGAGACACTGAACGTGGCATGTGTTGGATGGTAGATATGTATTTGTTGCATGAATGAATACATGAACGAAGGAATGGAGGGACCCAAGCTTTAATTTCACTCTCATGCTGTACATTCTTGGGAAAAGTTCTTGGCCTTGCTTGGCCTCAGTTTCCTCATCTGTAAAATGGGAGTGGGGTGGATTCCATATCCTATAGTGCCTCTTTCTCTAGGAATTTCTGTTTCTATGCCTGGAAGCATTTCTGGAGTGGCAGCTCTGACCCAGAGGGAAGTATGCAAGATGGGCCCTCAAGAAGGCAGAATTCTGAAAGGTCAGGAGCAGAGGTGGTTCCTAGAGATTCTCTGATGTCTGAATAATTATCAGAGTTCAGAGCACCCCACCGAGTTAGAATTAGTTGGTCAGGAGGGACCAGGCACCAGAGCAGAAGTGGCTTTGCATTTGGCCAGACGTCCCTTAGAGAAGGCAGATAACAGGTTAGCTTACTGCCTCCCCATCCAGGAGCCCCCTCATCATTCAGGATATCCATTCATCCAGCCATTCACCCATTTATCTGTTCTTTCAAACATCCATCCATCCATCTACCCGTTTGTCTGTCCATCCATTCACCCATCCATCTGTATATTCATATATTCATTCATTCATTTAACAGACGCTGAATGCAGGGGCCATGCCCTCATATTAGACACATAATAAAAAAGCAAGCTCTGTGTCCACACTGAATTCACAGAGTAGAGGAGAAGATGGAGACAAGCAAAGAGATGATGGCAGAACAGTAAGTGGGGAGTACTAGTCACTGAGGGAAATGAGAAGAGGACCCAGCCTTGGAGGAGGGAGAGGAGGCTTTGGAAATCTTACTAGAGGAGGTGACATCCAAGCTGAATTTTGAATCAAGAGTAGGAGTCCAGGCAAAATGTCAGCACAGGGGGACACAGAATAGAGGCCGAAGTCATCACAAGACCCGGGTGTCTGGGGCGCTGTGCATGGCTGAGTCTGGATGAAGCCTGGCGGGAGGTGGAGAGGTGAGGCTGGAGGAGCCTGGCCTGTGTTGGTCTGGGAGGAACTTGTGACCGGGGCTGGGAACAGGGACCGAGACCCTGGGGTCTCCAGGGACCATCTGGAGCTGTAGAAAAGCTCTGGGTAAGGCGTCGGAGGCTGGGTTCCTTCCTCCTTCTCCTGAGTGACCCTAGGCAAGTCCCCTCACCTCTCTGGGCCTCGGTCCCCCTGCTGTGACGTGACAGGGTTGCCCTTTGTGCCCTCCTGGGACCCTTCCAGCCCTGAGGATGTCCTTGAGCCACATGTGGTCAGCAAAACCAACAGCCATGTGAACATCTGGCCTGGCCTGGGGAGCAAGTTAATTGTTCCCAGTCCCTGTGGGTGTCGAGGGGGGAGCGCCTTGGTTAGGGGCCCTGGTTAGGGGCCGCCCCTGTGGGGCTCCCAGTCATGGGATTGCAGGATGTGCTGAGTGGGGAGTGAGTCATCAGCCAGTCATCTGCTTGGGCCCCAGGGTCCCCAGGTGCGGGAAGGGGGGGCCCTATCCCCTACTTCTGCCTGCCCAGATCCCCCTTCTCAAGCCAGCAGTCCCTTGCTCAGCAGAAAGCAAGTCCACAGAAAATTGTTTCTTTTTTAAGTTTTTAAATTGGAGTATAATTGCTTTCCAATGTTGTGTTGGCTTCTCCTGTACAACAACATGAGTCGGCCATATATATATATAAATATTCCCTCCCTCTTGAAGCCCCCTCCCACCACCACCCCCATCCCACCCCCTAGGTCATCACAGAGCACCGAGCTGAGCTTCTGTGTTGCACAGCAGCTTCCCACTAAGGAAAATTATTTGAGATAAATCGAAGGGTGGGAGCCCTAGGCTGGGGCTCCGGACCTTCTCCCACCCCCAGCAGCCCCTGAGGCCCTACCAAGGAGCCCCCTTGGGTTCAAGGGCCCAGTCGTCCCCAGGAGAGGAGATTGGGACCCGGAGGGGGAAGGAGCTGCCCCTTGGGTCACCCAACACGTGGCCTTGCTCCTCTCCCCACTGGGCTCTGACCCTGCCCTTCCCCAGCCCTGGAGGATGGGGAACAAAGCAAGCACCTCTTCCATCTTCCCCTCCTCTCTGGGGTCTCCCTCAGCCCCAACATCATAGCTTCTCAGCGACACCACAGGGAACGGGGGTTAAAGCTGAGCTCTGCCCCAAACAAGACCCCGGCAGGTCCTGCCTTCATCTCTGGGCTGTGTCTCCCCAGCTCTGCAGTGGGAAGACCGGGGAGAGACTGGAAATCACTCGCATTCATGGAAGGCTTCTGGGTATGAGGCATGAGCTTAATTCTCACAGCAACCATCTAAGGCAGTGGTCCCCAACCTTTTTGGCACCAGGCAGGAGTTTTGTGGAAAACAGTTTTTCCACGGACCTGGGCGGGGAGTAAGGCATGACATTTACCGTGCACTTTATTTCTATCTTTACTACGTGAGCTCCACCCTCAGATCATCAGGCACTACATCCCAGAGGTTGGGGACCCCTGCTCTAAGTGATGCATCGTTACTATCTTTGCCTCCCAGATGAGAGGCACCAAGCAGTTAAGTAATTTGCCTACACTCACATAGCAGGAAGGAGGCAGAACTGGGATTTGAACCCAGGCAGCTGGCCCCTGAGCCCTCGTACTTATCCACTGTGCTATACTGCCTCTCGAAAGATGGCTTGGATGCACCTTCCAGTCCCTCCTGTCTGGGATTCAGACAGTAAGCTAGAAGTGGTTCAACAGGAAGGGAGAGAATCAGTCACACTCTCCTTCTTTTGATTGCTGTGTGACCTTGGACGAGTCACTTCACCTCTCTGGGCCTCCGTTTCTGAGCAGGGTTGCTGTGAGAATTAAAGGGCTGGGGTAGAGTTTCTTCCTTCAGGAATGGCACACTCGTGGTGATTGACGGTTCTTCAGTCTCCACCCACAGCCCCTCACGGCAGCCACTGTCTTGGTGAGTGAGGAGAGGCGGTGGCTATGGTTAAGACGCTTTCCCTTCTGTCGCCAAGCTGCCTGGCTCTGTCTTCAGGAGTTGTTTCCCTAACCTCCCAACCCCTCAGAAAGGACCCACAGGATCGGTTCCAGCCACACCCTCCCTCTTGACTCAGAGCCTAAGACCTGTCCGCTTAGAGACCAATTCCTCCTCCAACCCTCAGGGGGGCCAATAAGCTGCCCAGGCTGCAGTGAGGGGCATCTAACCAGCTTCCAGGAGCCCAAGTGGGGCAAGTGAGACCGACAGGCCCCGATACCCCATTCCATCGACCCCACCAGCCCCAGAGCAAAACACTTCATTACTGGAAGCTCAGCCAGGCAGAGGGGGTGGAAGTGGCTGGGTTGGAGGAAACCGAGGAGGGCCCGCCAAACCTCAGCCCTCGAAGCCAGCGGCCCAAGGTCTGACCACGCGGGGCTGGCTCGCGGGGATGTTTACGGAAACGCTGGCCCCGAGGCCGGCCCAGCTGCTGGCCTGGGATCCCCTGAGGCACCCTGAGGCCTCACAGTGCCAACTTGGCAGGGCACATCAAAGGCTGCAGCGGGGGCCCTGTTTTCCTCCAGAGCCCACCTGGGGAATGGAGAGTGAGGAGCCTAGGGTTTAGCGAGTGGTAGAGACAGGTGAGGTCTTCAGATCAGGCCCTTTCTGGACCCTGCTGGGAAGTAGCATCAACTCGGGAGAGGCATGGAGCGAGTGGCCCCTGGGGCCAGGCGGCCTGCGTTCAAATCCTGGTTGTGCCCTTCTCTGGCTATATAACTTAAGTTAGTTTGCTTAACTTTTCTGAACCTCAGTTTGCCTATCTGCAAAATGGGGGTGGTGATAATAGTGCATCCTTGCCAGGCATAGTGACAGGATTTCATACTTGTAAAGTGCTCAGAACCGTGGCTTGCACACACTCAGTGCTGTGTTTGTTACAGAAATCTTTTCAGTTTAAATACTTGTTGAGCCTCCAGGCCTTGGTTGAGGAGCTAAGATTATGGAGATACATCTGATTTAGATCCTGCTCAGGGTGCTTCAAGGTCAAGGTGAGGGGTGAAGGTCGGAAGGTTAAGAGATTGGAAAGGGAGTGATTTCCCTAATCACAGTCACAATGGCAACAAATTGGTGAAATCTGCCCCTCCAGTCTCTAAGAGCTGGAGCCACACAAGTCCATTCACAGCTCCATCCCAGCACCCAGCACAGAGATCGGTGCCAGGTGGGTGCTTAAACCTGGTGTGGAATGAGTGGGTGGATACCTGGTGCCTTTTGAGTCCTGACCGTGGTACCTGGCACTGACTCCAGAGCATCACGGGCATGGCCCCCTTCCTGTTCCTCCGTGCCCCAGTGGAGAAAGTCAGATCATTCTTTCTGTGTTCAGAGAAGCAAACTGAGGCCCTGCTGGTAAGCAGTGGGACTGGGACTGAACTCATGTCTAAGTTCAAAACCTGCCTTTTAAAATGCTAAGCTACCTCTTGTCTTCCCCAGATGCCAGCGTGGCATCAAATTGCACAGCCCTTGGATACCCCTGGTGGCTCAGTGGTTAAGAATCCACCTGCCAATGCAGGGGCTGTGGGTTTGATCCTGGATCCAGGAAGATTCCACATGCCCTGGGACATCTAGGCCTGTGTGCCACAACTGCGTGCGCTAAGCATGCTCTAGGGCCTGTGTTCCACAAGAGAGGACCCAGTGCAGCCATAAATAACTACATTAATCGATTACTTACTTTAAAAATGGCACAGCCCCCTCAGGTCTGAGAGTTCACAGCTGCACCATTTTACATTCCCCAGTCCTGCCGGAGGAGAAGATCCAGTAGGATCTTGCTGGAAGGAGGACACTTGAGGCAGAGGGACCAGCTTGCAGAAAGGCTAAGGGGTGGGATCAGCCCTCTACTGTAGTCTCTGCAGATAGCCTTGAAAGCCAGGACAATATTTAGAGGCTTCTATGACCAGGGAGTTCCTGGAGAGTCCTGAGCGAAGCTTGCACGTGACCAGGATAAGATGAATTCCCATGGAAGGAGGTCGAAGGCAGGGAGAAAATGAATGTGTACAAATAAAGCTCAGCATCATTCCTGAGCCATCTCCCCCAGATCGAAACTTACCTGCCCCCGTGTTCTACCGCATCCAGGGCCATGTGTGCCTGCCTTGTGGACCCAGGACCTGGGCGTAGAACACACAGGCTTTGGGCTTTTGGAGCCCAGAAACATGCCTTCCTCCCCTCCCCACCCCAGCCTGGCCCCTGCAATGACTGCAGGTTAACCCTTTGGGGTTAATTTCATTTTGGCCACAGTGGCTGCCAGCAGAGGGAGAAGGCGAAGAAGATAAAGGTGACGGGGGTCAAGGGCCCACAAGACCCTCAGCAGCAAACCTCAGGCCCCAGCCTACCTGTGATTCAGACAAATAAGAGTTTGGATCTTGGACCTACCATATTCTTGGGCTGTGACCCTGACCTGGTGCCTTGAGGTCTTCCTCATTTATAGCGTGTGTGTGTGTGTGTGTGTGTGCGCGCGTGCGCGCACGCACTCAGTTGCTCAGTTGTGCCTGACTCTTTGTGACCCCATGGACTATAGCCCTCTGGGCTCCTCTGTCCATCGTTTTTCCCAAGCAAGAATACTGGAGTGGGTAGCCATTTCCCACTCTGGGGAATCTTCCCAACTCAGGGATTGAACCCATATCTTTTTCCTCTCTTACATTGGCAGGCAGATTCTTTACCACTGTGCCACCTGAGAAGCCCCATTCACAGCGTAGAGACAATAATACAGGAGAAAGCTGTAGTGAGGATTGACCAAGATCTCAGTGTGGTCCAGAGCGAAAGCTCAATAAATATGAGATCAATGTCATTATTATCACAACCTGGAGACAGAGGCTGCTCTCTGACCTGGGAAGAACTCAGAAATTGCCTATTGTGGCTTGATAATCCCCAGAAGGCTTCTGGGCCATGCCCCTGTCCCCACCTACCAGGGACCTGACTTAGCTCAGGGGTCCATCTCTCCCAAAGGGCTTTGGGGTCCCTTCCTGGAGCCAGCTGTGGGTTGTGGGATTAGACCATCTTGGTGCATAATTTAAGAAGGTGTTCATCCTCAGGCTCCTGCAAGT
This sequence comes from Bison bison bison, assembly GCF_000754665.1. Lineage (NCBI taxonomy): Eukaryota > Metazoa > Chordata > Mammalia > Artiodactyla > Bovidae > Bison > Bison bison. The sequence goes on from NW_011494726.1 coordinate 475,674, forward strand.
GCAGGGTATGAACCTGAGAGCCAGCGCCTCCTTAAAGGTCGTGCCTTGGGCACTTGGCTTGCTTCACCCTAGCCCTGGATCTGTTTAAGCTTAGAATAGTAATTATCCCCATTTGACAGATGTGAAAACTGAGGCTTCCCCAGACTGAGCACCTGTCCAATGTCACCCCACTAGGAAGGAAGAGGCAGATGCCATGTTCTTTGATTTTGAAGCCTGGAGCTCTGTTTACCCTGAGGAGCTGCCTCCCAGCCTAGCATGGAAGGTCTCAGTTCATCTCCCCAGAAGGCCCAGCAATCTGGAGAGCAGCCTAGCACGGCCTCCTTGGCTGGTCTGGGTCATTGGGAACGCTGGCCTGCAGGGCGGAAGCCTGGCGATTCCTCTCCACATTCCTGGGGGTTAAGTCTGAGGACCCAGGCTCCCGGCATCAGCCATCACGTTCCCCAGAAGGAATCTCTACTCATAACAAACCCCAAAGGTCACTCGTCTGGGAAGGAGCCTTCTGTCTCCTCCCCAGGGAGGAGGGAAAGAGGGCCCTGACCTTTCTGGAAACCACCTGGGTTCCCAGATGGGGATGTCCTGTTTCTGGCCTGTGAACCCCTCTGGGTCTCCTCTGTGGGTGGTGTCTGGATGGGACAGGTAGACAGAGGATGAATGAACATCTCGGTCGAAGGAGTCCCCAGAGAGATATGAATGTGTGGACTCTGGATTCAGGCTGCCTGAGCTCAAATTTCCTTTCACTACCTCCTAGCGGTGTGCCCTTGGACAAGTTACTTTACCTCTCTGTGCCTCAGTTTCCTCTTCTGTAAAATGGGGATAATAATACCACCTACTGCATAGAGTTGCCGTGAGGATTAAGTGAGATTCATTCAACAACTGTTTGGTGGAGCTCTGCCAGCTTCCAGGCAGTGAGTAACATGGCAACAAGTAAAAGAGACAAAGCTCTCTTCCTTCAAGTTTTTAAAGAGGAAATAGCATGACGAGTATTATTTTCTTTAGAAAACGCTGGCACCAAAAAAAATTTTTTTAAGTGAAGCGAGGATGATTAAATGTTAACAGTTGTTAAATTTACGTGATGGGCAAATGGCAAAGGGGTGTTCATCATCTGTTTTCCATGGTTTTTTGAATGCTTGAAATTTTTCTATAACTAGCAAAGAAAGGGGGGAAAAATAAAAAGCAGTGAGATAGAAAGGTAGAAAGAGAATTCCTGCTGTTTTGAAACTTACAATCAAGTGGGGGAAATAGACAATAAATAGATAAGTAAAGAATGCTGTATCCATTAGTACTTTGGAGAAAAAGAAAGAAGAGGGACTGGGCATCCATGGGGTCAGGGTGGGGGGAGTTCTGTTTTACACCACGTGGTCAGGGAAGGTCTCCCTGGGAAGGTGAAATCTAAGAGTAGAGCTCAGTTCTCCTGGTCTCCAGGCTGGGGTGCTTCCAGTGTCCACATCCACCTTCTACTCACTCAGTGAAAGAGTGATGGTGAAAGCCCCGAATTCAAGACCCTTGGGATGGTGAACTTTCCAAATTATGTATCTCAACTCAAAATTTTGATAAGCAGAATTTTGAGTTAATTTTATGACCATCCCTTGCTTCCTGGGCTTCCCAGGTGGTGCTAGTGGTCAAGAACCCGCCTGCCAATGCAGGAGACGTGGGTTCAATCCCTCGGTCAGGAAGATGCCCTGGAGAACGGCGTGGCAACCCACTCCAGTATTCCTGCCTGGAGAATCCAATGAACAGAGGAGCCTGGTGGGCTATAGTCCATTGTGTCAAAAAGAGTCAGACACAACTGAAGTGCCTTAGCACACACGTACCCTACTTCCTATGCAGGCAGAAAATTAATCTTGATCACTTTGACTTATTTCCCCCCAGTCCATCATCCATGCCTACATCTCTGTGATTGCATCTCACTGTGAGGTTGTTTCAGGCTCTTTTGGCTTCAACGCACCACATGACTGGTTCATCACTCCAGCCCTTCCCTACTGTCTACTTTTGGACTCTCCAAAGCTCTCTGGGGTCACGCTGACCCACAAAATTCAAAACATGTTCACTCATGGCTTTTTTTTTTTTCTGGCTCTTTTCCTGATTTTTTATTTGGAAAAAAGGCAAGAGGGGAGAGCAGGGCTGTGTATCAGTCAGGGTCAGCCAGGTTAGGGTGCAGTAACAACTACCCCCAGTCTTGTTCCTCAGCCACTCATGCTGTGTATCCTGTATAGTTCCCATCAGTGTCTCCTTGCTCCAGGATCCAGGTTGATGGAACAGCCACCACCCCAAATATTGTATAGCAGAGGGACAGAAAGGTATCAAATCCCATCTTTCTCTGATTCATTTCACTGTGTCCCAGGTCCCTTCAGGAATGGTGTTTTTGGGGAGGAAGGGGTGCTCTTGAAACCTAAAGACTTGTTCTCTGTTCTCTGATTTAACTAAAGGAAATCAGTCCTGAACATTCATTGGAAGGACTGATGCTGAAGCTGAAACTCCAATACTTTGGCCACCTGATGCGAAGAACTGACTCATTGGGAAAGACCCTGATGCTGGAAGATTGAAGGCAGGAAGAGAAGGGGATGACAGAGGATGAGATGGCTGGATGGCATCACCGACTCAATGGACATGAGTTTGAGTAAACTCCGGGAGTTGATGATGGACAGGGAGGCCTGGCATGCTGCAGTCCATGGGGTCGCAAAGAGTTGGACACAACTGAGTGATTGAACTGAACTGATTTAACTGACTTGTCCCTTGCCCGAGTAAGTAGATGCTCCACAGTCTACCTGCCCACACAGGGACTAGAAAACACAAAAAGGAAAAACGCATGCAGTCTTTGATTCCTAACTTTTGAGTATTGTGCAATCTTAGACTGCAGTCTGAGCAAATGGGACCTGAGAATCTTACAATCTCAGACTTTCAAAAGGGAAAGGTCTTTGAATCCAGTATCACTTTCTCTTTTTTTTGCCATACCATGTGGCAGGCATGTGGGATCTCAGGTCCCCAACCAGGGGCCGAACCCATGCCCCCCGCATTAGAACCTTGAAATCTTAACCACTGGGTGGCCAGGTAGTCCCCGCAGTATCACTTTTCATGCCGGAGGTGCTCTATCACCTTCTTCACAGGCAGCTGCCAGCCTTTGCTTGTACCCTCCCGGGGCTGGGAAACTCACCACATCCCGAGGCAACCTCCTCCATTATGGATCGGCTCAAATAAGCGATTATCCTTCAATAAAAAATCAAATTAATTAAAAAAAAAACGTTCAAACGTTCTGCCTTCTAGAGCAAGCCAGGCTTTCTCTTGAGAACTTCCAGCCCCAGTTCCTGTTATTTTCCTGGGAAAGTAAGGGTGTAGCTGTCACAGCACAAGCTTGCACACAGGCTGAGCTAGCAGCCAGCTAGAAGTCATGAGTGATTGCATGAAACCCTGAACAGCCCTAAGAGCCAAATCTATTATCCCTTGATGCCTGAAACACCATCATAGTAGCCTGTAGGTCTCTATTCAGTTCAGTTCAGTCGTGTCCAACTCATTGAGACCCCATGGACTGCAGCACACCAGGCTTCCCTGTCCATCACCAACTCTCAGAGCTTACTCAAACTCACGTCCATCGAGTTGGTGATGCCACCCAACCATCATATCCTCTGTCGTCCCCTTCTCTGGAGAAGGGAATGGCAAACCACTTCAGTATTCTTGCCTTGAGAATCCCATGAACAGTATGAAAAGGCAAAAAGATAGGGTCTCTATTAGGGAGGCTTATACATAGTAGAAAGAATAAAGGCTGGAATCAGACCTAGGCTCAAATGTGGACACTACCTGTAAGCAAGTCTCGTCACCTCTCTGAGCCATGGTTTGCCATCTGTCCCGCAGGGGTAACATCAATAATAATACCTCCCATGCAGGACTGCTTTGTGAATCGAATGGGAGAATATATTTAACACCTGACACAATGTCTGGTACATAGTAGATACTCAACCAGAGCTGGTTCAAAGTGCATCCTGGGTCTTCACTTCCTTGAGCCTCATATTTTCCACCTGTCAGGTGGGGTCAATATCATTAAATTGGGTTCCTTAGAATCCTGTGCTCAGGGACTTTTAGCACACGGAATCTAAGGTGTGAAGGCCCTTGGGGCCTGGTGGGCTGGGGCAAGGTTGTTCAGGCTGCTTCTCCTTCCTCTCCATGCAGAGGGGAATATAATGGTCATAAGAGGCCAAACTTTAGCATCTCAATTCCACAGCTACCTAGGCTGGTCCCCTGGACAGGTGAGTCCACCTCTCTGAACAGAAGGGTTTGCATCTGGAAAGAGGGAGAATAAAATGAACTCCATCCACATGGGTGAAGAGGAAAGGAAATCATCAAGATAAAGTGTTAAGGCTTCCCTGGTGGCTTGGTGGTGAGGAATCTGCCCGCTAATGCAGGAGACACAGGTTCGACCCCTGATCCCGGAAGATCCCACATGCCTCGGAGCAACTAAGCCCGTGGGTCACAGAGGCCCAGGAGCCACAACTACTGAAGCCCCCCATGCCCTAGAGCCTGTGCTCTGCAACAAAAGATGCCACGTCAGTGAGAAGCCTGCACACCGCAATGAGACAGTAGCCCCCGCTCTCTGAAACTAGAGAAAAGCCCGTGCAGCAGTGAAGACCCAGCACAGCACAAAAATAAATAATATAAAAGATAAAGCGTTAATCCAACGACCTTGAACTCAGTCACGGCTTCTTAAGTGTCGGCTGCCCTCATCATCGCTGTGGGGAGGGGGCCACCTCCGGGTTCCGTCAGCACCCTCTCCCCATCCTGCATCCCCAGGGTGAGGCTTGCCAGGGGCCACAGCACTCCCAGAACAGCTTCTCTTCGCTGGAGCAGATGGAAGCTGGCCCTGACAGGTGGGTCCTAGCCCTAACTCCTCCTCTTGCTGGGATGTCACCGATCTCAGTTTCTGCCAAGCTTCAGTTTCTCCTGGACCACGAGCACAATCCACTTCCTGCCTCCATCACACAGAACTCAACGGAGGAAGTGGATCGCTGTGCTTCAATAGACAGACTCCACAGGAGCCCAACCCTGGGTTGGAATCCCAGCTCTGACCACCTCTCATTTTGTGACCTTGAAAATGGCCCCAGTCTAAGGTTTCGAGGCATTTTTTAAAAATGTATTTACTTATTTGTCGGGTCTTAGTGGCCACATGTGGGATATTTGTTGTGTCATGTGGCATCTTTTGTTGAGCGCATGGACTCTAGTTGCAGCATGCAGGCTTAATTACTCTGCAGCTTGTGGGATCCTAGCTTCCTGACCAGGGATTGAACCCAGGTGTCTGCGTTGCAAGGCAGATTCTTAACCACTGGACCACCAGGGAAGCCCTTTGGGAGGCATCTGAATGGGATAACACTGGCTCCTACCTGAGGAGAGATTAAACAGACCAGGGATATAAAATATTCATAGAGCTGAACTTGGAAGAGCTCATTTAAAAGTACCAATTACTATTGTTACCACTAGTCTCAAGATTTGGGCAAGTACAGAGAGGGCTCTGAATTGAAAAGTTCTTAGGTCAGTCTCCATGAGATACAAAAGAGGAAAGCTCCACCCTCCCCTAGAGGCCCTCTGAGCCCCCCAGTTACCCCTGCCTCAATGGCTCTTCTAGCGCTCACATCTCTTCCTAGAACTGGAGCCAGGTGGGAGGCTGCGTGGTGCCGGGTTGGGAGTCTAGTCCAGCTTCCACTGCTCTCTGGCTGTGTGACCCCAGGCAAATGCATCACCCTCTCGGAGCCTCCTTAACAGTCTTGTGAGGCAACGGGACCGTGGGCTCTACCCTAAGGACCCATCTGCTTATGACATTTACTGATTCCTTCCTCACATCGGCCAGTGGCCAAGGAGGGAGGGTGTGGCTCCCTTGCGGGTCCAGGTCAGGGTCGTGGCTCTGTGTGGAATCTGGGCTCTGTTGCCCAGAACTGCCTCTCCTGATGCCTGGAATTCCACCATTCGTGACTCATGCCTTTGGGAAATCATTGCCCTCACCCCACTGAGTAATAACAATAACAGTCCCTCGTGGCTTTGCTGATAGTCCTGGGTCTCACTTGGTCTCAGCGTGCTGCTATGAACTAGGCAGTGAAAGCGAGGACCAGATGTAGAAAGCGAGGTACCTGATGCTACACAGCGAAGTCTAGCATCCTGTCTCCTGGCTTTTTCATCAGTGCTGTTTCCCTCTCAACTTTCTTTTTTAAAAAACTTTGTTTTTAATTGGAGGATAATTGCTTTACAATATTGTGTTGGTTTCTGCCACACATCACCACGAATCAGCCATAGGTATACATATGTCCCCTCCCTCTTGAACCTCCCTCCCACATCCCTCCCCATCCCACGCCTCCGGGTTATCACAGAGCACCGGGTTTGAGCTCCCTGTGTCATTTGCTTAGACTCCCATCAGCTTTCTATTTTACGTATGGTGATGTGTATGTTTCAATGCTACTCTCTCCATTCATCCCGCCCTTTCTTTCTCCCACTGTGTCCACAAACCTGGTCTCTATGTCTGCATCTCCACTGCTGCCCTGCAAATAGGTTCACCGATACCAGATTTCATATATAGGCATTAATATATGATAGAATTCTGCCCCTCCCTGGGACTTCCCTGAGGGTCCAGTGGTTAAAACCCTGTGCTTCCAATGCAGGGGGAGTAGGTTCGATCCCTGGTTGGGAACCTAAGATCCCACATGCCATGTGGCATGGCCAAAATAAATAAATTAATAATAATAATTTTTAAAAAGAGAGAAATGCTGCCCGATCTTTGTGCATCCATGTTCACGGCAGCGCCATCCACGGCGGCCGAAAGGTATGAGCAAACCCAAGTGTTCACGGATGGATAAATGGATCAGCAAAATGCGGTCTACATGTGCAACAGAATATTCAGTTCAGTTCAATTCAGTCACTCAGTCGTGTCCGACTCCTTGTGACCCCATGAATCATAGCATACCAGGCCTCCCTGTCCATCACCAACTCCTGGAGTTCACTCAGACTCATGTCCATCGAGTCAGTGATGCCATCCAGCCATCTCATCCTCTGTTGTCCCCTTCTCCTCCTGCCCCCAATCCCTCCCAGCATCAGGGTCTTTTCCAATGAGTCAGCTTTTCACATGAGGTGGCCAAAGTATTGGACTTTCAGCTTCAGCATCAGTCCTTCCAGAGAACACCCAGGGCTGATCTCCTTCAGAATGGACTGGCTGGATCTCCTTGCAGTCCAACAAACTCTCAAGAGTCTTCTCCAACACCACAGTTCAAAAGCATCAGTTCTTCAGCGCTCAGCTTTCTTCACAGTCCAACTCTCACATCCATACATGACCACTGGAAAAACCATAGCCTTGACTAGACGGACCTTTGTTGGCAAAGTAATGTCTCTGCTTGTCAATACGCTATCTAGGTTGGTCATAACTTTCCTTCCAAGGAGTAAGCGTCTTTTAATTTCATGGCTGCAGTCACCATCTGCAGTGATTTTGGAGCCCAAAAAAATAAAGTCTGACACTGTTTCAGTATTTCCCCATCTATTTGCCATGAAGTGATGGGACCGGATGCCATGATCTTTGTTTTCTGAATGTTGAGCTTTAAGCCAACCTTTTCACTCTCCTCTTTCACTTTCATCAAGAGGCTTTTTAGTTCCTCTTCACTTTCTGCCATAAGGGTGGTGTCATCTGCATATCTGAGGTTATTGATATTTCTCCTGGCAAACTTGATTCCAGCTTGTGCTTCTTCCAGCCCAGTGTTTCTCATGAATATTACTCAGCCTTTAAAAAGAAGGTCATTCTAAATGGCCATCATCAAAAAGTCTACAAACAATAAATGCTGGAGAAGGTGTGGAGAAAAAGAAACCCTCTTGCACTGTTGGTGGGAATGTAAATTGGTACAGCTACCATGGAAGGCGTAATGGAGATTCCTTAAAAAGCTAGGAATAAAATCAATAAAATCACCATATGACCAAGCAATCCCACTCCTAAGCACATACCCTGAGGAAACCAAAATTGAAAAAGACACACGTAACCCAGTGTTCACTGCAGCACTATTTACAATAGCTAGAACATGAAATCAACCTAGATGTCCATTGACAAATGTTTGGATAAAGAAAGTTTTGGTACATATACACAGTGAAATATTACTCAGCCATAAAAAGGAAAGCATTTGAGTCAGTTGTAATGAGGTGGATGAGCCTAGAGCCTATTATACAGAGTGAAGTAAGAAAGAGAAAGATAAATATTGTATACTAACACATGCCAAAGCCTTTGAGTGTGTGGATCACAATAAACTGTGGAAAATTCTTCAAGAGATGGGAATACCAGACCACCCCACCTGCCTCTTGAGAAACCTATATGCAGGTCAGGAAGCAACAGTTAGAACTGGACATGGAACAACAGACTGGTTCCAAATAGGAAAAGGAGTACGTCAAGGTTGTATATTGTCACCCTGCTTATTTAACTTACATGCAGAGTACATCATGAGAAATGCTGGACTGGAAGAAACACAAGCTGGAATCAAGACTGCTGGGCGAAATATCAATCATATCAGATATGCAGATGATACCACCCTTATGGCAGAAAGTGAAGAGGAACTCAAAAGCCTCTTGATGAAAGTGAAAGTGGAGAGTGAAAAAGTTGGCTTAAAGCTCAACATTCAGAAAACGAAGATCATGGCATCCGGTCCCATCACTTCATGGCAAATAGATGGGGAAACAGTGGAAACAGTGCCAGCCTTTATTTTTTTGGGCTCCAAAAACACAGCAGATGGTGACTGCAGCCATGAAATTAAAAGACGCTTACTCCTTGGAAGGAAAGTTATGACCAACCTAGATAGCATATTGACAAGCAGAGACATTACTTTGCCAACAAAGGTCTGTCTAGTCAAGGCTATGGTTTTTCCAGTGGTCACGTATGGATGTGAGAGTTGGACT
>NW_011494726.1:484668-487856 GCF_000754665.1 Bison bison bison
AGAGTTGGACTGTGAAGAAAGCTGAGCGCTGAAGAACTGATGCTTTTGAACTGTGGTGTTGGAGAAGGCTCTTGAGAGTCTCTTGGACTGCAAGGAGATCCAACCAGTCCATCCTAAAGGAGATCAGTCCTGGTTGTTCATTGGAAGGAATGATGCTGAAGCTGAAACTCCAATACTTTGGCCACCTCATGCAAAGAGTTGACTACTTGGAAAAGACTCTGATGCTGGGAAGGATTGGGGGCAGGAGGAGAAGGGGCCAGTAGAGGATGAGATGGCTGGATGGCATCACTGACTCGATGGACATGAGTTTGCGTGAACTCCAGGAGTTGGTGGTGGACAGGGAAGCCTGGCGTGCTGCAGTTCATGGGATTGCAAAGAGTTGGACACAACTGAGCAACTGAACTGAACTGAACTGAACACATACAGATGGAATCTAGAAAGATGGTACCAAAGAATTTATTTGCAGGGCAGCAGTGGAGAAACAGACATAGAAAACAGACTTACGGACACAGGGAGAGGGAAGAGAGAGTGAGATGTAGGGAAAGAGAAACATGGAAACTTACATTACCATAGGTAAAATATATAGCCAGTGGGAATTTGCAGTGTGTCTCAGGGAATTCAAAAAGGGGCTCTGTATCAACCTAGAGGGGTGGGATGGGGAGGGAGACAGGAGGGAGGTTCAAGAGGGAGGGGATACATGTATACCTATGGCTGATTCATGTTGAGGTTTGACAGAAAACAACAAAATTCTGTATATCAATTATCCTTCAATTAAAAAAAAAAGACAAGAAAAGAAGGTCATTCTGATACAGGCTACAACATGGATAAGCTTGTAGGACATTATGCTGAGTGAAATAAGACAGTCACAGAAGGACCAAAAGTGTATGATTTCACTTATATGAAGTACCTAGAGCAATCAGATTCATAGAGACAGAAGGTGAAAAGGTGGCTGTTGGGGGCTGGAGGAAGGGGGATAGGGAGTTAGTGTTGAATGATTAGAGTTTCTGTCTCACAAGATGAAGTTCTGGAGCTGGATGGTGGAGATGGATTACACACTGTGGATGTACTTAATGCCACTGAACTTGTACACTTAAAAACGGTCAAGATGGTACATTTCCTTAAATGCTTTTTGCAAAATTTTTAAAATTAAAAGAAAATTGCTGCTTCTAAGAAGATGCTGAGTACCTTTTTTTTAGTACTAATATCTTGAAGGACATGTAACTTAATTATCAGGATTTGTATCAGTCAGATAGTCTGGGTCATGTTGCTGTAACAAACAACCCCCAAATCTGACTCCTGAGTCAAGCACTTAACCACTGTCCCATACTGCCTTCCACACTCAACGCCCCGCCCAGAACCTTCTTCCTTGCTGTCCTAAACCTCCCCTCCTCTGTCTGCACCCCAACTGTAGGAAAAACCAATAGAGTCAGTCAGATTCACCCTTGACTGGTTGTGTGCCTGTGGACAAGCCAGCTAACTTCTCTGAGCCTCAGTTTCCTCATTTGGGAAATGGGGCAATAACAGCACGTACCTCGAGCGGAGAGTTCAAGGAGCATGGAGACCGTTTAGCTGGCCTCAGGCACGCTGCCAGCCTGTGCAGATAGGTAAGCCTCAGGCAGGGTTTGGTCCTCGGTTTGAACAATCCCAGGGGAAACACCTTCTTCCTGCCAGCCTTGCGTCAGGGCAGGGGAATGAGTGGGACAGGGGCCAGAGGCTATAGAGACAGTTGTCTCGAGTCTGAAATACTTTTCTCCCCAATAATCTGTTTTCAATCTCATTCCCTTTTTTTCCTCTCCTTTTTCAAACTCACTCTGCCAAGAAACAAGCAAGGAAGTGTGCATCAGCTCCTAGCCCAGCCAACATCTCACCCTTTGGGAATTTCTGCTTTAAATACGGGGGTGCAGGACCCTTCAATCAACCACGTGTGTCCCTTTACAACAGCTGGTTCTCCCTCCTGCCATGTGGTACCCTAGGCCCTGGGTCTATTCCGAGCCTGTTCATCATCTGTTGAGGCTTGGGCACAGGGCCCTCACCTGCAGTAGCTCCTCTTCTCTCTGCCTCTCTGCCCCTGTTCACAGGACCCTTCCCTCTTACCCCAGGTCTGGACACATCTTGAATTCTTGTCTCCTCTTGTTATTGACCATGTTTGAGGGCAAGAACAGTATCATTCTCTTCTCTGCCGACTCAAAGGCTTTCACAAATCAGAATGCATTCACAACCACCGTATCAATGGGAGGACAGGATGATAATGAGTATGACCATTTTACAGATGAGAAAATGGAGGTTCCGAGAACAGGGGTGAGCAGTCACACTGCTGGGGAGTTGAGACCCCTCTCCCCCAGGTCTCTGCTCTCACCAAGCCTCCCGCAGGGCTAAGCACACTGTAGGAACCTGTCTGAACATGCATTATCAGGGAGTGGGCAAGTGTGGCAGAGGCTGGCAGAGGCTCTTCTCTGAACCCATTCCCTCCTCTTCCTGGACACAGGGCTGGTCGACATCTCCCAGCTTCCCTTGCAAGGGGACCAAGCCCTCTGTGGGTAGGGGTTTTCCATGCCTCTCTGCAATGTGACTTGGTCCTGGCTCCCCTGTTCAAGAGGTGGACTCTATTCCCCTCAAATAAGGGTTGGCCTTAGCGCTCTCTAATCGATAGAATGTGGCGGAAGCAACCTCGTGCTAGTTCTGGGAACAGCTTCTAGAAGCCCTGCAGCTCCTTTCTGTCTCTCTCTTCCTCTGCCAGCCCCCGGAGGATGGAAAGGCGAGCAGAGGGAAGCCGTGTTGTCTCAGCCAGCTTTTAGATGACAAACAGCTGGACTGTGGCTTTAAGTCACAAACATGGTCTTCACTCAAATTTTAAATGTCAAGACAGTCATGGAAACTGTAGCTTGATTTGGGGTTAGACCTCTGCCCTGGCTTCCTCCCAGCAGTGGGGAAGGTGGTTGAAGGTGGGGTGGGGCTCCTTCTCCCTCTTCCCTCCCCGCCCCTGCAGACAGTGACTGGAGATGGCAGTGCTGACCTGCGCCCCTTGGAGACGGTCATCTCTGCGGGGTGGCCCTTCTCCTTCCGAGGGGTCCCACTATCCTTGTTCAGCCCTGGGGACCCAGCATTCAATGCCAGCTTCTTGCCCCTCTGGGAGGCCCTACAGGACAGGACCCAAGATGATCACCTGCCAGCTACCCCTCCTCCATACA